>NC_083586.1:45562533-45875283 GCF_027579695.1 Neoarius graeffei | reverse complement strand
ATCCATGGCAAAGTCAAGTCATGCTCCCTCCTTTAGTGCAAAACGTACTGAGCTGGTCAGCTTTGGATTTGGCACCAAATTATTTCCAATTCTTTGAATTTTGTCAAACGTCTGCCAGTGAATATATGTAAATACCACTTCAGTTTCTTTGACCAAATCTCAAAACATTTTTTTTAAAAATCATGGATGCTATGAAAAGATTAATTAGTAAAAGTATCTTGTTGTGTTATGTACATTTCTCTTTTTACCTCGTCTGTGTGAAATCGGGCCACAGTGACCATGTTCCTCATCATGTTGACATTTGTGGCATTCTCTTCTTCATTTTTTCTCTTCTGTACTCACACATTCTGTGGGAATTTCTCTTGATAGAACATTTGTCTCTGATTTCATCTGATTTCAGCCCTGCCTTATTCACTTTTTCAAATATATTTTTTACATGTACTCAATGCATCCCATGATTTGTCCTTGAACCAGATGTGGATGTAAAAGGTGTATAATTAAGGACAGATGTTGGGGGGAGTCAAACGTTATCTCTGAAACTGTAAACAAAGCTCCATTTTTTTCCAACGTTATATATGTACGGTACATTACAGAGAGTCATGTGAGAGATGTATTTAAAGAATACTATATAAAGCAAATGAACTATTAAGCCTGTTGTCAAAGAGCAACATGTCTATTTGTGAGCAGTAGCTGTTTGTTTGACTTCTGTTCTGATGAAAGTACAGGGTTTTTATACAGATATGCTGTTAAACAAGCAGCTACCATTATACAGATTAGATATTTTAATCATTTTATCCTTCAAACAACTGTTTCATCCCTTCATATCCACTATCCGCAATATCTGATCTCCACAATAATCTGTATCTTGTGAGAAGTAGTACAACTAAATGTCTGTATCCCATAAACCAGGAGCATATGGATTTTGGACAGAATGATATTCTTGGATTTTGTACAAAAGTATGAAAGCACCAAAAGGTTTAAAGCAGATTTTAGAAAGAAAGGAAGAAGAAAGGATTCCTAGTATTACTAAATGCCAACTGCTCTTGTGAGTCAACCTGGTAGGACTGGGACTAAGGTTGCATATCAGTATCAACTCCCACTGTGTTGGTGAAAGGGACTTAATGTAGCATATATATATATATATTTTTTATTTCACAGGAAGTTGGGCTCATATCTTGGTCTTCTTACATCATATGTAACTGTTCTGTGGTTGACTTTTTTGCCTTCCAGAGAATGTTGACCAATTGGGGTGTGTTTGTGGAGGGACCTGTACAAATATCAGTTTGTTGAGTCTAAGTTAGTTGTTGATTTTTTTTATTATTATTATTATTATTATTATGGATAAAACTTGTCATAAAATGTAAAAATCCAAATTAGAAGACTATGTATTGGATTATTTTTGTGGACAAAAAAAAAGCCGTTGGTTTATAACCCAAGCCTTCATAAGAGTGAACATCAAACGACCTTGTACTTGTATATCATTCATAGTATCAGTCTTACACTACTTCCATGGTGCTCAAAAGTGTGTGTTTCTCAAAATATCAACTTTGTTTCAGCTACCATCACTGTGATTACTGGAAGAATCTCTCCACTCTTGTTTACATATATTTGTTTGGTTCATTGCCTTTATTTTATTACAATCATGGATTCAGTGAATCATGGTTGAACTTGCATGGGGTTTCAGGACCCCTTTTTGGTGCCATAAAACTCATTCCATCAGAAGAGACTTATTGTATGTTTACTACACATTTACCACATCCAAACATTTTCAATTATTTCTAATTTTAAATGCTTGCAATTAGGGTGCCACCAAAGACTGCTAACTGTTGCTGTTAAGGATGAAGTGAAATGGCAAGAAAGTAGAATCTGAGTCTTATTCTGAATCAGTAGTCCACTGTGGTGATTCCCTTTGTTTCCTTAGACTGAGGTTTATTCCTTTCCTCAGTATAAGGACACGAAAACTACCCATGGTTTCTTACTCATTGTTTTCCCTACCTGCCCTTTACGTCCTCCTCAGTCTTTTAACATTTGAAACATTTGTATAGAGTCATGTGACAGAGTGGAAGCTGTCAAAGTGATTTGTCATGACCAGTGTGAGTTCCTTCCTTTGTTACCTTCATGCCCTACTTTCTGACTTTTAGTAGTATTAAAAGAAAAAAAAAAGTTTGAGTCTCTTTTATGCCCTCCAAATCCAGTCCATTCGCTCCAAAAAAATAAAAAAAAAGTTGGGATGCTGTATAAACTGTAAATAAAAACAGAATGCAACCATTTGCAAATCACGGAAACCCTATATTTCATTGAAAATAGTCCAAAGACAACATTTTCAAATGTTGAAACTGAGAATTTTTTTTCTTTTGAAAAATATATGCTCATTTTGAATTTGATATCAGCAACAAGTTTCAAAAAAGTTGGAACAGGGGCATGTTTACCACTGTGTTGCATCACCTCTACTTTTAAAAGCACACTGTAAATGTTTGGGAACTGAGGAGACCAATTGCTGTAGTTTTGAAAGAGAAATGTTGCCCCATTCTTGCCTGATATACAGTTTCAATTGCTCAACAGATTGGGGTCTCCTTTGTCGTATTTTGCACTTCATAATGCACCAAATGTTTTAAATGGGAGACAGGTCTGGACTGCAGGCAGGCCAGTTTAGCACCTGGACTCTTACTATGGAGCCATGCAGTTTTAATATGTGCAGAAAGCGGTTTGGCATTGTCTTGCTGAAAGAAGGAAGGCCTTCTCTGAAAAAGATTTTGTCTGGATGGCAGCATATTGCTCTGAAATGTGTATATATCATTCAGCATTAATGATGCCTTCCCAGAGGCACAAGCTACCCATGCCATGTGCACTAATGCACCTTCATACCTTCACAGATGGTGGCTTTTGAACTGTGCACTGATAACAAGCCGGATGGTCCCTCTCCTCTTTAGCCTGGAGGACGTGGTGTCCATGGTTTCTAAAAAGAATTTCAACTTTTGGTTCATCAGACCTTGGGACAATTTTCCACTTTGCTTCAGTCAATTGTAAAAGAGCTCGGGCCCAGAGAAGGTGGCGGTGTTTCTGGATATTGTTTATATCTGGTTTTAACTTGCATTTGTGGATGCAGCAATGAACTGTTTTCACAGACAATGGTTTTCTGAAGTGTTCCTGAGCCCATGCAGTGATCTCCACTACAGACATGTGTCTGCTTTTAATGCAGTGTCGCCTGAGGGCCTGAAGATCACAGGCATCCAGTGTCAGTTTTCAGCCTTGTCTCTTGCATACAGAGATTTCTCCAGAGTCTCTGAATCTTTTAATGATGTTACGTACCACAGATGATGTGATCCCCAAATTCTTTGCAATTTTACATTGAGGAACGTTATTCTTAAATTGTTGCACTGTTTGCCCACACAGTCTTTCACAGAGCGGTGAACCTCTCCCTGTCTTTACTTCTGAGAGACTCCACCTCTCTGGGATGCTCTTTTTATACCCAATCATCTTACTGACCTGTTGCCAATTAACCAAAATTAGTAGTGGTGGGTTTTTTTAAGCATTACACAACTTTCTCAGTCTTTTATTGCCCCGTCCCAACTTTTCTGAAATGTGTTGCGAACATCAATTTCAAAATGAACATACATTTAAAAAATAAATAAAATAAAATTTGATAGTTTCAACATTTGATATGTTGTCTTTGTATTATTTTCAATGAAATATAGGGTTTCCATGATTTGCAAATAATCATTCTGTTTTTATTTACGTTTTACAGTGTCCCAAATTTATGGAATTGCGGTTGTAATACATTTTTCAATAATAATAATAATAATAATATTTAATGATGACTCTGTGTTCTGTACTTGAATGATATCCTGAAAAAAAGAATAAACATTTACACTATTCTCAAAGATCACATGCGGGATTATGTGTTTTCTTATCCAAGTTAAATATTTTGGCCCCCTTTTTCTGGGTACCAACATTAAAATTACAATGGACAAAATATTCAAGTGTGTGCTTTTGAATTTAAGAATAGGCAGAAAAGCAAAACTAGTGCTTTTTCAACTTGAGCCAACCAAGCTTATGTTACATTTTTTTTTGAAGATAAAATGTTAAATTTTGGGAAGCAATGAAAACAGTGGCTTTTAATGTTTCCAGGTTATACCAAGATGACCCCATTAAGGCATATCTAAAATCAATGTAACTGTTCACATTGGTTTCACACCTTTGCAGCCGGATTTTACAGCTCATCATCTTTTCTGTCACATTGTCTACAGTTCTCTTTGTTTTTCTTTCTCTTTCTCCATCCGTTTTCTCACTCATGCAGTGCCTTCAACACCACTTGACACTCCTTACTAAAGCAAAGCAGTTGATCCACTGATGGTTTTTGCACCATGACTCACTATTTCTAAAACCACATCACCTCAAACACACACAATAGGTGAGATTAGATGTCTCATGTAAAATACCAGTGCAGATTTCTTCCAGCTAACACAATGAACATTTCTGTCTCTGTAGAGAAGACTGGAGGATTGATCGGTTTCATCGTTGTGACCTGTGGTGATCCCAAAAAGAGGCAGATAGCTCAGACTTTGACTTCAATGCATCGGTTTATCATTTAAAAACAAAAATATGTTTAAAAAAACATCTTCACATACAAAAACATAAGACTAAACATACTGTATAAACCTCATTTGATGAGAGTGGTGCTGGTATCAACTGGGCATGGAAGTTCAACATGGAGAAGATTCTGACAATATGTAAAGCAGAGAAAATCTCATTATATCAAGAAAAGAAATGTCAACCGGGTTGCTCATGTGGCTAGGTCATCCAATAAAACATTAACAAAACGTCTGATGTTTGTGGATGAAAGGTATATGAAGATGGGCGGCACAGTGGTGTAGTGGTTAGCACTGTCGCCTTATAGCAAGAAGGTTCTGGGTTCGAGCCCAGTGGCCGATGAGGGCCTTGCTGTGTGGAGTTTGCATGTTCTCCCCGTGTCTGCATGGGTTTCCTCCGGGTGCCCCCACAATCTAAAGACATGCAGGTTAGGCTAATTGGTGGCTCTAAACTGACCGTAGATGTGAGTGTGAATGGTTGGTTGTCTCTATGTATCAACGCTGTGATGATCTGGTGACTTGTCCAGGGTGTACCCCGCCTCTCACCCATAGTCAGCTGGGATAGGCTCCAGCTTGCCTGCGACCCTGCACAGGATAAGTGGTTACAGATAATGAATGGATGGATGGGTATATGAAGACCGGATACGATCACAAAACGGTTCTGGAAAATGTAATCAAAGTTCAAGAAGATTTGGAAAAAAATGATAGAAACATTTTTCAAAGAAAGCTTATCTAAGAGGAAGAGGGGCAGTCAAACTAACTTATAACAAGTTAGTGCTTTCAGTTCTGAAAGGAATAATACATTAAGAAATATGCATGTACAGTGGTGCTTGAAAGTTTGTGAACCCTTTAGAATTTTCTATATTTCTGCATAAATATGACCTAAAACCTCTAAATTGACCGTAGGTGTGAATGTGAGTGTGAATAGTTGTCTGTGTCTACGTGTCAGCCCTGTGATGACCTGGCGACTTGTCCAGGGTGTACCCCGCCTTTCGCCCGTAGTCAGCTGGGATAGGCTCCAGCTTGCCTGCGACCCTGTAGAACAGTATAAAGCGGCTAGAGATAATGAGATGAGATATGACCTAAAACATCATCAGATTTTTTCACAAGTCCTAAAAGTAGATAAAGAGAACCCAGTTAAACAAATGAGACAAAAATATTATACTTGGTCATTTATTTATTGAGGAAAATGATCCAATATTAGGTGGCACGGTGGTGTAGTGGTTAGCGCTGTCGCCTCACAGCAAGAAGGTCCGGATTCGAGCCCCGTGGACGGCGAGGGCCTTTCTGTGCGGAGTTTGCATGTTCTCCCCGTGTCCGCGTGGGTTTCCTCCGGGTGCTCCGGTTTCCTCCACAGTCTAAAGTAGGGATGTCCGATATTGGCTTTTTTGCCGATATCCTGATATTGTCCAACTCTCAATTTTCGATTCCGATATCAGCCGATACCGATGTCGATATGTGGGTTATTTTTCCTCAGAACTAATTTAGGTAACATCACATATCTCCTGTTGTGGAATTAACACAACATGCTTAATGTTATTGTGATGCCCCACTGGATGCATTCTTGAATGCAACAAGGCTTTCCAAATGTTAACATTGTCTGTGCAAAATAAGAAAAATACTTCAACTTAATTTAGGGAAGGCGGCACGGTGGTGTAGTGGTTAGCGCTGTCGCCTCACGGCAAGAAGGTCCTGGGTTCGAGCCCCGGGGCCGGCGAGGGCCTTTCTGTGTGGAGTTTGCATGTTCTCCCCGTGTCCGCGTGGGTTTCCTCCGGGTGCTCCGGTTTCCCCCACAGTCCAAAGACATGCAGGTTAGGTTAACTGGTGACTAAATTGACCGTAGGTGTGAATGTGAGTGTGAATGGTTGTCTGTGTCTATGTGTCAGCCCTGTGATGACCTGGCGACTTGTCCAGGGTGTACCCCGCCTTTCGCCCGTAGTCAGCTGGGATAGGCTCCAGCTTGCCTGCGACCCTGTAGAAGGATAAAGCGGCTACAGATAATGAATGAATGAATGAATAATTTAGGGAAAAAGTGCCATGTTTATTTTTTTTTTAAATTGTCTCAAACAACAGTTTGGATTACACTCTCCCTGAGATAATCTTGACAATGCCCACAACAAATAGGGCAAATTTGACTTCTTCACAAATGATAAAACATTGTACCTGAACAACTATGTGCAACATAGCAGCATCTAAAGTCAACTAAAATAACAGGCATAGTGTATGACAGGCTACTCTTTTTTCTGTGTTAAATGAGCCTGCGTTTGTAGGATGTAGTGTTGCCACACGTCCAGGTTTTTCCGGGATTGTCCCGGTTTTTTTGTGGAAAATGGAAAATGTCCAGGAAAATGGAATAACCTTCCCGGGACACGTTTTGTCCCGGTTTTTTACTTCCTCACATTATCCCCCATTGAAATAAACACAGATCATTAATGTTTCTCGCAGCCACTTAACATATTAATAGTTTTCACGTAAGCGGGCATATTGTAGGCAGCTACTTGTGCGGCCTCACCGAATGTTTGCGCACGCAGCCAGTCGCCGTTGCTAGGTGATCGTGGTCAATACAACGGCGGCCGCGCGAAATCAAAGATACTGGAATACCGTAATACCAAACAATAGGTGAGAGTTCCCTTGGTCGGTGCGCGAGTAGGCTGGCTGTCTACTTCCTATGTTCTGATTCTGATAAAGGCTAGTTCTAAAGCCTGGGCCAATTTCATCAATAAATGAATCTCATCTCATCTCATTATCTCTAGCCGCTTTATCCTGTTCTACAGGGTCGCAGGCAAGCTGGAGCCTATCCCAGCTGAACTACGGGCGAAAGGCGGGGTACACCCTGGACAAGTCGCCAGGTCATCACAGGGCTGACACAGACACAGAACCATTCACACTCACATTCACACCTACGGTCAATTTAGAGTCACCAGTTAACCTAACCTGCATGTCTTTGGACTGTGGGGGAAACCGGAGCACCCGGAGGAAACCCACGCGGACACGGGGAGAACATGCAAACTCCACACAGAAAGGCCCTCGCCGGCCCCGGGGCTCGAACCCAGGACCTTCTTGCTGTGAGGCGACAGCGCTAACCACTACACCTCAATAAATGAATCATTAAATAAATCATTAAATATATCAAAAAAGAATGCCTGAACACTGGCGTGAGAAATGAATAAATCAGTTGTCCCAATAACATAGCACCTCTCTCTTGTGATTAAAACAAAGGATTAGGGCTATTTGGTATGATACGGTAGTCTAACTTTTAAAGTTCAGTTCTCCAGAGAAAAGGCTAAAACAACAACGAAGCAGGCTGAGAGAAATTATATTGATTATATTTGTATTATTTTGATTTGGAAACGGAATGGGAGGAGAGACAGACGATGAGGGAGTCGGACAGAATGAAGTAGAAGATCCGGTACCTGTCAAAAAGAAAAAAAGACATGTGACATTCAACGAGGGATGGGCAAATTTTGACACATTCAGCGAATGCCCTAAAAAAAGCATTGTTCAAAAAAAAAAAAAAAAAAACATTGTTCAAAACCTGCACTGATAAAGAAGGGAGGGGGGCAAAAAAGATTATCCCTATAAAAATAACTGTTTACTCTGTTAACCCCTACTATTGTTATGAAGAGACAAATGTCAAAACTTGTTTATGGAGTCAAATGTATTTTCTTTTATTTTTGTATGTAATTAAACCTTGGCCTAAAGCTTCAAAGTAAGAAGCATGCTCTTCAGGGGGCTGTTAGCCTACTATTAAATATTTGTTAAAAAAAAATTGGCGTCCAAATAAGATCATTCCTATATGAAATTATTTTTTGTAATAATATTTGTGGTAGTGCCCATTTAAGGGTTAAGAAGACAAAATGAATTTTAACTAAACGCCTAACTGCACCAGTTGAACTGTTTTATTTTTAAACGTGAACATTCACATAAGGCATCGTAGATGTGCGTGTCCGCAGCCCTCAACCCCCGCGCTCGTACGTGCGCGCAGGCGCGGCCGCCGACCGATGTGTCCCGGTTTTTTACAACTCAGATGTGGCAACCCTAGTAGGATGCCTCATGAACTGTTTCTTTAACTAAAACTCAATCACCTTAATTGAATGAATGCACAAATATGAGTCAATTACAATGTGGCAACTATACTGCACAATTTTGAAAACTGCACATTTGTTTGAGCTACAAAAAATACTTCAGGCTTGAGGTGAAGTACAAAAAATGAAACATTTTAAGGTGTAAGCAGCCTGTGTCCCTAGCCCATTACTTGGGCTAATGCAATCATTGAAATTATAAACTGGGCTCAATCAGCACTGCTCTACATGAGCAACAACAAAGATATGCAACATTAAGGTAGTGTGCAATAAGAACAAGGAAGGCACAAAGTTTCAGTCCAGACCTTCCAGAGTAGTAAACAAAGTCCTCCTTTAGTATTAGTCCAGTGAACAGGGCTAAAAGACTGACTGGCCTTCATAACGGGCCATACCCACAATCATTTAAAATATAAACATACACTGGGCTCAATCCACCCTGCTCTTTCAATGAGTAACAACAACATGTGCAAATAAAACAACAAGAAAGGCACAAAAAATAAAAATAGCTTCAGTCCAGACTAGTAAACTAGAGATGTCCGATATTATCGGCCGAAGGAGACACTTGAAAATAATTCCCAACCAGACATAATGTTGAAACAGAGCGAGCAAGTTTGTCACTGCAACCATCCACGCTTGTTTGTACGCTTCAAGACGCAGCTTGATGAGGTCATCATCTTTGCGCCGGTAAACGCTTCAGGAGCGCATAGGCACTATTTGGGTGTAACGCAAGCATTATTTTATCGGTTTTGAGGCAAAAAAAAAAAAAAATCCGATAACGATATTAACAGATATTACATTTTTATGTTAATATCGGGCCGATAATATCGGACATCTCTAGTCTAAAGACATGCAGGTTAGGTTAACTGATGACTCTAAATTGACCGTAGGTGTGAATGTGAGTGTGAATGGTTGTCTGTGTCTATGTGTCAGCCCTGTGATGACCTGGCGACTTGTCCAGGGTGTACCCCGCCTTTTGCCCGTAGTCAGCTGGGATAGGCTCCAGCTTGCCTGCAACCCTGTAGAACAGGATAAAGCGGCTAGAGATAATGAGATGAGATCCAATATTACACATCTGTGAGTGGCAAAAGTACAGTACGGTATGTGAACATTTGCTTTCAGTATCTGGTGTGACCCCCTTGTGCAGCAATAACTGCAACTAAATGTTTCCGGTAACTGTTGATCAGTCCTGCACACCGGCTTGGAGGAATTTTAGCCCATTCCTCCATATGGAACAGCTTCAACTCTGGGATGTTGGTGGGTTTCCTCACATGAACTGCTCACTTCAGGTCCTTCCACAACATTTTGATTGGATTAAGGTCAGGACTTTGACTTGGCCATTCCAAAACATTAACTTTATTCTTCTTTAACCATTCTTTGGTAGAACAACTTGTGTGCTTAGGGTCGTTGTCTTGCTGCATGACCCACCTTCTCTTGAGCTTCAGTTCATGGACAGATGTCTTGACATTTTCCTTTAGAATCCGCTGGTATGATTCAGAATTCATTGTTCCATTAATGATGGCAAGCCGTCCTGGCCCAGATGCAACAAAACAGGCCCAAACCATGATACTACCACCACCATGTTTCACAGATGGGATAAGGTTCTTATGCTGGAATGCAGTGTTTTCCTTTATTGAAATATAACGCTTCTCATTTAAACCAAAAAGTTTCTATTTTGGTCTCATCTGTCCACAAAACGTTTTTCCAATAGCTTTCTGGCTTGTCCACGTGATCTTTAGCAAACTGCAAACAAACAGCAATGTTCTTTTTGGAGAGCAGTGGCTTTCTCCTTGCAACCCTGCCATACACACCATTGTTGTTCAGTGTTCTCCTGATGGTGGACTCATGAACATTAACATTAGCCAATGTTGAGAGAAGCTTTCAGTTGCTTAGAAGTTACCCTGGGGTCCTTTGTGACCTCACTGACTATTACACGTCTTGCTCTTGGAGTGATCTTTGTTGGTCGACCACTCCTGGGGAGGGTAACAATGGTCTTGAATTTCCTCCATTTGTACACAATCTGTCTGACTGTGGATTGGTGGAGTCCAAACTCTTTAGAGATGGTTTTGTAACCTTTTCCAGCCTGATGAGCAACAACAACGCTTTTTCTGAGGTCCTCAGAAATCTCCTTTGTTCGTGCCATGATGCACTTCCACAAACATGTGTTGTGAAGATCAGATTTTGATAGACTTTGATAGATCCCTTTAAGCATGCCAGACAGCTGCTGGAGGAAAAGAAGACTGGCAAGCTCGAAACCACCAGGGAGCAGTTGGAACAGCATGTCAAAGGACAGTACAGTGATCCGCAAAGGAACATCCCCTTAGGAACACCAGGATACGTACCTCAGCCTGCACAGCCGACAGCTGAGTTTAACACCATGCCTCCCAAGCTCAGTGAGGTCAGGCAAGTCGTGGAGAAGGCAAGGTTCTCTTCTGCACCAGGCCCCAACGGAGTCCCCTACAAGCTCTATAAGAACTGCCCCAAGGTACTAGAGCTGCTATGGTACCTAATGAGAACTGCCTGGAAAAAGCAACTCATTCCATCTGAGTGGCAGAGCGGTAGCAGTTTTCATTCCCAAGGAAACAAACTCCAAAGACATTGGCCAGTTCCGTAACATCGCCCTACTGAACGTAGAAGGAAAAATCATCTTCTCAGTACTAGCCAGAAGGATGACCAACTACCTGCTTGAGAATGGCTACATCGACACCAACTGCCAGAAAGCAGGAGTGCCAGGATTCCCCGGATGCGTAGAGCATTCCACAATGATCTGGGACCAGATCCAGAAGGCTAAGCGGGAGAAGACCGACCTGCACGTCATCTGGCTTGACCTTGCCAATGCGTATGGATCAGTCCCGCACCAGCTGATCAACTACGCCATGGACTTCTTCCACATGCCCACCTGCGTCAAGAACATCGTAGCACAGTATTTTAACAACCTGCAGATGTGCTTCTCCGTGCAGGACTTCACTACTGGGTGGCAGCGGCTTGAAGTCGGAATTGCGATGGGATGTGCTATTTCCCCGATACTGTTTGTAGCAGCGTTTGAGATCATTCTCATCGGTGCAAGGCAAATGGTAGGAGGGATCAAACTGCCAACTGGCCAGAGGCTTCCCCCACTAAGGAGCTACATGGACAACGTCACCACCCTCCTTCAGACAGCAGCATGTACATCAAGACTGCTGAAGAGGATGGATGAGTTGATGTCATGGGCAAGAATGAAGATCAAGCCCTCCAAGTCTCACAGCCTGTCACTCAGGAAAGGAGTCAGGAACGATAGCACCACCTTTATTGTCGGAGGGGAGAAGATACCACTCCTCGCAGAGCAATCCATCAAAAGCCTGGGGAGGCAGTACACCGCAGAGCTGTCTGACAAGCAGATGGGGAAAACCGTTATGAAACAGCTCTGTGATGGCCTGGCAAGGATCGATCAAAGTCAACTCCCTGGGAAGTACAAGGTTTGGTGCTACCAATTCACACTCTACCAGAGGGTAATGCGGCCCCTGAAAATGAGTGAGATCCCCTCATCGACCGTGAGTAAGATGGATGGGAAAGCCAACTCATTCATCCGAAAGTGGTTGGGGCTGCCACGGTGCCTATCTGAAGCCGGCCTCTTTGGAAAAAACATGCTGCAGCTACCACTGAAGTTATTACAGCTGGGCTATATGCAAGAGAAGGCCAGGTTGGTCCTCGAGCTTAGGGAGTCCACAGACAAGTCAGTAAGGAACGCTAACGCCAAGGTTCTGACTGGCCGCAAGTGGAATGCCCAGACTGAGGTCGACCAAGCTATTAGCCGGCTGCAACATCACGAGATCATGGGCAGAGTCCATGTAGGAAGAGCAGGCCTAGGATGGGGAGATGCACCACGCTTCTGGTCCAAGGCCAACCGCAAGGAAAGGAAGGAGATGGTGGTGGCGGAGGTGACAAGGATGGAGGAAGACCGCTATAAGATCAAAGCCGTGTCGCAGGGTCGGCAAGGAAGCTGGACAACCTGGGAGGGAATTACAAACAGAAACGTCAGTTGGTCAGACGTGTGGAAGATCCCACAGGCAAGACTCAGCTTCCTCATCCGCTCAACCTACGACACGCTTCCCTGCCCTTGGAACCTCCACCAGTGGTTCGGGAGTGAGGAATGTTGTGCGCTCTGCAATGCTCCCAACGTAAGCCTCCAGCACATTTTGTCAGGCTGTAAGATCGCGCTCTCACAGGGCCGCTACAGATGGCGCCATGACCAAGTCCTGAGGAAGCTAGCTGAAGTGCTGGAGGAGTGCCAACAGGGAAGCAAAACATCACCACCTGCAGAGGACCCCACCATCTTTGTTGCGGAAGGAGGGGTCAGCAGAAGCATCAGGCCAAGAGAAACATCAAGGCCCTTCTCCCCTGACCAGGAATGGAGCATGAGGGTCGACCTTGACAGGAAGCTTCAGTTCCCCATGGAGATCACCACTACATCTCTCCGGCCAGACATAGTCGTGTGGTCAGCCAAGGCAAGAGCGGCGATTCTCATCGAGCTCACAGTACCGATGGAGGAGGGGATTGAGGCTGCCTTCGAATGCAAGAAGGCCAAGTACTCAGAGCTGGCTGCTGAGTGCCGGGAGGCTGGCTGGAAGACTACCATCTACCCAGTGGAGGTCGGATGCTGAGGTTTCATGGGGTTGTCAACCACACGCCTCCTGAGGGATGTGGGACTCACCGGAGGAAGACTCAGGAAGGCAACAAAGGACCTGGCAGAGGAGGCTGAAAAAGGGAGCTTTTGGCTCTGGCTCAGGAGGAAGGACAAAACTTGGGGGAAGAACACCTAACCCCAGATAACAGCCGCAGGGGACAACA
Organism: Neoarius graeffei; assembly: GCF_027579695.1. Taxonomy (NCBI): domain Eukaryota; kingdom Metazoa; phylum Chordata; class Actinopteri; order Siluriformes; family Ariidae; genus Neoarius; species Neoarius graeffei. The sequence continues at coordinate 45,861,788 of NC_083586.1, read as the reverse complement.
CCCATCAGCTGTAGGGGGTGACAGGGAGACGTCCCTATCACTGCTCCGCCACCAGGAGACGTACCAGAATTAAAGGAGCGAAACGTTGGTGAATGGTGGTTTCTGGCTGATGACCCTGCAGCTGACCCATGGGCACCGGAGGAGGTACGACAGGCAGCAATGCCCAGCAGGTGTTAACATCTTCCTGTTTAATCCTGTTCTTTAAATAAAACAGGGTGCCCACTCACACCTGATTGTCATCCCATTGATTGAAAACACCTGACTCTAATTTCACCTTCAAATTAACTGCTAATCCTAGAGGTTCACATACCGGTACTTTTGCTACTTACAGATATGTAATATTGGATCATTTTCCTCAATAAATAAATGACCAAGTCTAATATTTTTGTCTCATTTGTTTAACTGGGTTCTCTTTATCTACTTTTAGGCCTTGTGTGAAAATCTGATGATGTTTTAGGTCATATTTATGCAGAAATATAGAAAATTCTAAAGGGTTCACAAACTTTCAAGCACCACTGTATGCATGTATGTATTCTGTTTCTTATTGATAGCCAAACTTCTAACTTAGCATGACCAAAACCTAGTGTATTGTTGTGTTGAAAGTGTGCTGTTCCGCCTTCTGTCAAACCATGAACAACCCTTAAACAGTGTAGTACAGTCTGTGGCCTAAAACAAACACATTGAACCCTGAGTAAAAGTGAGCTTTTTGTTGTTACGAGGACTTTTCTGTCTTACCCTCTACCAGAGGTGTGACCAGAATGGCATGTGTGGGTGGGCAGTTAGCTCATCTGGGGGGGGCAGAAAACAATACCTGAAAAATCGGTGGAAAACCACTACTACAATTACTAGGCCTAATAGTCCAATTATAATAATAATAATAATAATAATAATAATTCAATTCGGTAATCAAAATATGGTCACACTAGCATAAATCATGACCGTCAATTTTGTTAACAGTGTGGAATTTTTTTATGAAGTTTTTTTTTGTTTTGTTGTTTGTTTGTTTTTTGTAAAGAAAAAAAAAACTAAACTAACTTTTTTTGAAAAGCCTGGCTATGCTGAATGGAAATTTAAATGTTGACCTTGAAAATGTTGGGATGCACCATCTACTGGTCTTCATGAATAGCTGACCTTTGACCTGGACCATTATCTATAGTACAAGTCTGCGGTTACACTTAGCAAATTCTGAAACAAATTCATTCATGTCTAGATTTTCTGTGATTTCCTTCTCATGTGCCAGAATGACTAAATTTTTCTTCCTTGAATGCAGCATTGTTCTGCGTAGTGGAGTGAGGATGCGGTTCAAGGTGGAGAAAGAGCTTTCGCATGCAGCTGAAGACATGCCAATGACAAGTGCTGTGACATATATTGAATGCAATATGGGGAAGGCCTCTTTGTACTGCTGAATGCATTTGCATGCTTCAGAGAGGTTAGCATCAGTTGACAATTTATTGAGCAACATTGCTTTTGCCACAGAAATTTCATTTTGCAAGCTTATGCTGTTAAGCTCTGTGCCTGCAAGCACCTGAAGTGGTTTCAGGAGAGAGGGCTCAAGAAAGGACTTTGATTTTGGCAGGAGAAATGATGTGGACCTCATCAGTTCAACATTTCTCTGAGAGAATCTTGTCTCCATCTCTACAATAGCTCTGTCAAGAATGTTTAACATGGCCCTTTTAAAAGTTTGATTAGGAGCTATTTGGTCATCAGAATGCCCAAGTGTTGACAAGACAACGCTATCACCAAGCTGTGAATTAACTTTGCGTTTTCTTTTAGGTGGGGGCGAATTGGTAGGCCTACTTCCACCCTGAGAGAAATGCTCCTGCCAGAATGAGTCACTCCTCATCTCCTTCAGAGTAGCCAGTGAAGCTGTCACCACCTCCCCAGCAGTGCACATATCCACTGCTTGGGCCTGCAGAATGGCATTAGCTGGTTTCAGTGCACCAAGGACCTGAAGGAGGAACTTTCCTGTGTTAAAGAAACACTGTCGTTTTAATTGGGTCAAAAGACCCAATGCCTCTGTGCTGATGTCAAAAGGAGCAGTGTCATCCTCTGCTACATCTGAGAGAAGCCCTCTGATTGTGTCCTCATTGGTGACAATGGACTTTGTGACCTCATAATGACTGGTCCACCGTATTTCCAGTAGTCGTTTCAGTGTAGGTGTGTTGTATGTGTGTGCAACATAATGTCTGTGACAAAATGTGTTTAAAGAATTTGACCAGTCAAAGAACTTCTTTGCCAGGGGTTCTGCTTCCATTGCGTGAACCACTGCCAAATGGAGCCGGTGGTTGTAGCAGTGCACGTATGGAATGTACTTCCCCACTTTGTTTTGCAACAAAGCTTGGACACCACCCCTTCCCCCAGACATGACAGATGCACCATCATAGCACTGACACACTAAATATGGATAGGTCTGGTCTGTAACCCAGGTCAGTCAAATGTGAAAGAATGTGGTCGGAAATGTACTCAGCATCAAGCTGATGTAGTTCAATTAATCCAATTAGGTGTTCCTTGGGGACAGAGTTTTGGACAAATCTAATTACTACAGACAAATTCTCTATGTTACAGCGATCTCTGGTACCATCACTTTTAATGCAAAGTCCAGGAGAGTCTGCTTTCTCGTATCTGGCTTGGATATTGTTTAACACCATTTTGGTGAGGGTTTCAATTATTTCATTTTGTATTACGTTTGACGTGTATTTTGCATTGTCTGGGATATGTTTTACAATTTCTGCCAATTTCTCATCTTTTTTGACTGTATATTCAAAAAACTTCAGGAAAAGTCCCTCCTCCCCACCCTCGTGATTGTGACCACGCAGAGCCAGTTCATTGACAGCCAGGAACTGAACGGCCTCCCCAATGCTCTTCACATAGTACCTGTTTTTTTCTATCTGCGTTTGACCCAGCAGGTGAGCTATGCTTTCACCCGTCTCTGCCCGACGCTGGTGTTCCTGCCACGCAGACATTGATCTGACGTGCGGGAGACTCGACGCATGTTTTTGGAAGCCGGCGTCTTTTTCAAGGGCTTTTTTCCAATTTGTGAAGCCACGTTTGGTAAATATATCCTCGCGGTCCGAATGTGAAATGTTAAATTTGCGGCAGGCAAAGCAAAAGCTGGCATCGCGGATAACGGAATACTTGAGCCACGGTCGAGAATGATACCAGCTTGCACTAAAGCACCGAAGGGTTTGTCCAAATGGGCGCTTGGGGTAATTAGTTAAAATAGGCTGGGACGGGCTATCCATATTTAAGTTGGAAGGGACGTGCACATCAGAGGTTTGGGAGGACTGCGTGCTTTGTGAAATGCAGGGGTTTTGAGTTCCTGAAGCGGCCACAGAACTGCAGGATGGCGCAGACCTATTCAGATCCTGTGAAGGGCTTTGCTCCGCGTTGGCAGCAGTGGTGCTGGGCTCAACAGCGGAGTCAGAAGCTTGCGCAGCGATAGGGGCGGACGAGGTCTGCTTTTTAATGAGCCACCTATGCATGTCTTTTGGTGTTACGTACTAGTTAATAAAATGTTTTAATAACGTCTGTGTGGGTTATGCTTAGTGGCTGGCTGCCTGCCTAGGCTGGCAATTCAACTAGCTAGCACAGTCTCCTAGTCTTAATAATAGCAGGCTAGCACAGGCAGACTGCTGTAACTAGCTGACTTATCTACACAAATCAACAAGTAAATGAAACGAACAAGCTCAACTCAACAAAAACTACTACCACTACTTTGTGAAAAGATGACAGAGAAGAACGAAATAGGAACTGTATGGGCGCAAAGTAAACTCCCGCACAGCGTTGTGCTTGCTAGTTGAATGGAGGAGGACTGACACGCCCCCTATTCAAATGAACCAACTGGAAAGCAGTTTTGACGATTGCTCTGCCCCTTAAGGTTACGGAGGGGGGAAACACAATAACAAAAAATAATTAAAGCTATAAACTTTGCAGATATATGCTGTTTTTAAATCAACACCAGCATTTATTCTACCAATACAAGACACAAACAGAGATCATAAATCGTGGCTGTTTTTCTGGCCAGTTTTCTTTGGATGGACAGGGCATTTCTCAGGGGGGCAGGACTTGTCCCTGGGGGGGCAGTGCCCACCCCAGCCCCCCTGTGGCCACGCCCCAGCCCTCTACTCCAAGCTTCATAGCCTGCATTTTGTTTCTTTATTTGCTGTCGTTGAGGAGTTTATCATACCTTCAAATCTCTGCACAACACAAGACCTCTTCAGCTGTAAAATATAGGTCATTTCATGGACCCCATCCCTCCAACCTTTTCTGACAAGCCACATTAGTTAAGTTGACATTTATTTTTGTACTAAACTTGAGTTTGAGGTTATTGAGGTTTGAGTGAAACACATTCAGCTCAAGGGAACAGTTAAGTGGAATAATGATCAAGTGAATGTAATAATAAGTACACTACCGTTCAAAAGTTTGGGGTCACCCAGACAATTTTGTGTTTTCCATGAAAAGTCACACTTTTATTTACCACCATAAGTTGTAAAATGAATAGAAAATATAGTCAAGACATTTTTCTGGCCATTTTGAGCATTTAATCGACCCCACAAATGTGATGCTCCAGAAACTCAATCTGCTCAAAGGAAGGTCAGTTTTATAGCTTCTCTAAAGAGCTAAACTGTTTTCAGCTGTGCTAACATGATTGTACAAGGGTTTTCTAATCATCCATTAGCCTTCTGAGGCAATGAGCAAACACATTGTACCATTAGAACACTGGAGTGAGAGTTGCTGGAAATGGGCCTCTATAGAGATCTTGCAGTCACGTGACCGGAAAGTTCACAGCCGCCATCATGTTGGTAAAAAACACCGCTGAATACTGCTGCACTCGTGTACAGAATGGATCAATTTCAACCAACGGACTACACGGCTCATTTTTCTAATGAACCGATAACTAGATATATGTCTAAAATAAACGATCTACAGATTATATCTGTGAAGAAACTCAGTCGTCCAGGTACATAGTAATCTGTGGTTGGTTGAAGAGAGCAACTGGACTTGCTTGACGATTCTTGAAAACGTTTCGCCTCTCCTCCGAAAGGCATCCTCAGTTCTGTCTGACTACTAGGGAGTATCCAGTATTTATTCTCTCATGGATCATCATAGAATCCGAATCAGAATGCTGATGGCTGCATTGTGGGCAGCTGATAAGATGTCATAGACACCCACCTCTGTTCAATGATGGTCGTTCCAGGTTGACAAAAATGAACGATCTACAGATTAGTGACCCTTAAGCTGGGCATACACTGTGCGATTTTTTCAATCGCGGTATTCAGCTGCTGCTCACACTGTACGAGTGAATCGCAGGGGTAAACAGCACGCAGCTTACGATTCCTGTTCTCACACTATACGATCCAATGCTCGGATGCGATGCTTGGATGCAATGCTCAGGATTTCAAACAGGTTTGATTTTCATCCGATCGATCGGGAGGAGGTCGTGAGGTGTTAATCGCTTGTCGTTACCCCATGTATACTACACGATCTGAGACGCACGATTGAGCCAAAACTCGGCCTGATCTCCAAAATAGTCGCACGAGTGAAAATCGTGTCAAAATCGGGCCAAAAATCGCACAGTGTATGCCCAGCATTATGGCTTACCAGACGTAGTTTTCATGACCGTGTCAGTGGATATTGAACTGCCAGAGGTGGAATACCCAAACGTGTATAATTACCTCATCAACTTTCCCTCGCTGTTCAGTGGTGAAGCACTGCGTGCTTATAAATCTCTGGACAGTTATCTTTACAGAAATTCAGGATTTGTCAGCGACTCAGATGTGGCATCTTGTAAACAAGAAAATAACAATCCTCATTGGACGGGTAAATCACTTAAGTATTGAGTATAGCACTGACCAGCCGATTATAGAATAGAATAAGGTAATTCCAACTGTAATTCCAAATCGTCCGTCTTGTTTACCATGGATCTGGCGTTGGAGAGGTAAAGGCTTGGCAGTGGAGATTTGAGTGGCTGTTTTCTGAGCTTAGTCAACACTCCGGCTCTGCCTGCAGCCTCGCTTTTGCTTCCGCTCCCGACGCCGCCTCCTTCGCTTTGCTTCCGATAACAATCCACGGAGACCCCGCTGGTCTCGCTATCTCGTCTGGAATGTTGTGCATGTGATGGAAATCGCTACAAACCGTCATTTTCTGCTGGAAACCAATGTCCAGTAAGTCCATACGGTTGTAGTGGATATTGAAGTCCGATACAGACGAACAACACGCAAAAATACACACAAAAAACATAAAAAAACATGCACAGGTAGTAGCCGCAGCCGTTGTAGTAGAATTGTATATAGTAGGGTTTTCCAGAAGAAAAGGTAGAAGTAGAAGCAGAAGTAGAACCAGAAGTAGAAGGTGGAAATATGGCGTTTGACCGACAAAATGGCGTCTGTCACAATCTGGATCGGCTGTGACGTCACATGCAAGTGCTCCATACACCTATGTAGATATTGCACCAAAAACCAGACATTTGCAGCTAGAATAGTCATTTACCACATTAGCAATGTCTCATCTCATCTCATTATCTCTAGCCGCTTTATCCTTCTACAAGGTCGCAGGCAAGCTGGAGCCTATCCCAGCTGACTATGGGTGAAAGGCGGGGTACACCCTGGACAAGTCGCCAGGTCATCACAGGGCTGACACACAGACACAGACAACCATTCACATTCACACCTACGGTCAATTTAGAGTCACCAGTTAACCTAACCTGCATGTCTTTGGACTGTGGGGGAAACCGGAGCACCCGGAGGAAACCCACGTGGACACGGGGAGAACATGCAAACTCCGTACAGAAAGGCCCTCGCCGGCCACGGGGCTCGAACCCGGACCTTCTTGCTGTGTGGCGACAGCGCTATTACCACTACACCACCGTGCCGCCCCATTAGCAATGCATAGAGTGTATTTCTGATTAGTTTAAAGTGATCTTCATTGAAAAGAACAGTGCTTTTCTTTCAAAAATAAGGGAATTTCAAACTTTTGAACGGTAGTGTACTATAGTAGCTTTTGATAATCTGCTGTGATTTCCTACAGTGTAAAAAAAAAAAAAATCACAGACCTCTGTGAGTCTTGAGAACAATTGTGCTATTGAACTGCTATCGAGAAAATTATGGTTTAACTTTTATACAGTATTTATACAACTGGTAACATAAATCAGGTGGAGGTAGTTCTTTTGGTGCTTCTTCAGAAAGGTCACTGGGTGCAAAAACTTATTGAGACCTCCTATCTTGACTAAAAAAAAAAAACCATGAAGTCAAAGTGAGGTTGGATATTATCTGAAAATGTATTTCTTTTTATACATTGCAAACTTTTTGTAGGTTTTATACAAGAAGTATTTCACAACAGCTGTTTTTTCTCTCTCCCTCTGTGTGTAAAAACCTACAACATGAAGCTAATGGCTTCCCAGACCCTCGTGCTCGTTTCTGAACGCTAACGGCAGGTCAGCGGAAGTGACGTGTCTGCGGTTCTCAGCGCTCAGCGCGAGCGTTTCCTCGGCGAGTTTCAGTTTTATGTGCGTGCACCAGCGCTCTGATTTATTGTTGGTGAGGCGCAACGAAGACTCACAACTTCAACATCCTAATCATTAATAGATCAAATCTCACTGGATTCACCGGTAAGCTTGCAGTAAATGTAGGCAGGTAAGTTTGAACTAACTCCAGAAGTAGCCTCACTCCTCAATATATATATAAAAATGTAAGCTGATGTAAAAATGAATTCATTTCTGCACTCGTCAATTAAATTAATTAAAGTTGCAGGAAACGTGTTCGAAATGATGGCAGGATGTTTTAGCATGAAAGCATAATCATAAATTTATGTGCGTGTGCTGTTTCTGCAGGTGTTTTCTTGCACCTGCAAATTAAACCACAAAAAAAGAAAAAGAAAAAAGAACTTTGCTAACTTATCTCGGTCTTTTTGCAAACACTTGAACTGCACTAAAATGTATTCTTGCCCTAATTTTTCCACATTTTATTTTTTTTAATAAATTACTTTATTCTAAAAAAAAAGCAATTCTAACATTTCAACCTGTATTTAGAAGTTATATACATTTAAAATATCCCAACTTTAGTTTTACTTAAAAATAATAATAATAATAAATTCTTTACAACCTTTACCAAGTGTTTTATTTTCCAAGTACACTTTGTAAAAGGGTTATACAAATTACTTTCAATAAAACGATTCATATTTTAGGATGACAATTTGGAAACCACTTCCTACCAAATAATCCGTCTGGGGTTTGTGATTTTTCATCCCCCCCCTTTCTTTCTTTCTTTAAACATCTTATCACATTTGCTCAGGTGTTTCTGATGGTCATAATTATGTATCATAAATCTTTTGCATGCCTTTTGTGTATTTTTTTTCCTCATTCCCCACAGGCTGTACAGTGTGTCTGGGTCTAACAGACACAGACATCCTGACATCCGCTGCAGCACAAGAGGAACCAAGGTGACGAAGCAGACGAAGACTGCAGTGTCTGAAACTCTTTAAGCACACAGACAGCCGGTAAATAACACCTAATGGACTCTGTCCTTTTAACCAGATCTGATCTGATGGTTTTTGTTTGTTTGTTTGTTTGTTTTTTCCCTAATGGCAATGAGGATTATTTGAAATAGATAAGCTTTTCTCTGATGAAGTGAATGCTTATACTGATACCTTTTGAACTTCAGTACTACATATTACTCAACAAAAATTATTAGTGAAAAAAACCCCAACATTTAGGATATCTTTAGGTGTTCTGTTTAATCAGCCAGTTAAAAATCAGATGCCGGACCTGCGTAGTCATTTGCTGTATTGTAGTCCTGTAGTTATCTTTCACCATTTCTGCAAGAACAGAGCTTAAATGTAGAATACTTTTTTATTCATCATTAATGTCCATTCTCAGTGCTACACTATTCCAGTATATACTGCTTAATGGAGGGAAATTATTACAACTAAACATTTAACTGCTCCACTGCTGGGTTTTTTTTTTTTTAATTGTGAGAAAGTACATTCTCTCCATCAACACTGAAATTTTCAGTATCAGTTAATTTCCTCAGTGTTAAATACTAGACAGTCCTGAACTTATCCATCAAACTATTAGATTAATCAAATGTTCATTATTTTTATAAGACAGCAGATCAGTATGATTTATTCGAATTGTTATTCTGCATGCATTTGTCATTCTTGTTTGATTTTTATTTAATGTATAAAAATGTAAGTGCAGACCCAGCACAGCATTCTCTAAATCACTAAACTAATGAGAAACGGATGAATATGAATTTAAATCAGCAAGGGTGATGTTTTGGGATTTCACATCACAGTTGTTATTTAAAAAAAAAAACACCAAGGAAAGCTACAAATGCTGATGCTTAACTTTTATGTACACTATAAAATATAAAGGGTTAGTTTACTTAGAAATATGGTAGTAAGGATTACTATTGAGGATAGATTGCCTAAATTTTCAAAGTAAAGTATAGTTTGTCTGTTTTTAGTTAAAACTTAATAGAGCTTAAAAAGCTTCAACAACCTAAAACTGTCAGCCTGCTTTATTTGGACATTTTGAGGCAGTTTCCTTAGTTGTCCTCTGTAAAGTTGCCATATCATGTTTTACAGTGTATGTGATTTTTTTTTTTAAATTGCGATCTGATTTGGGAAATTTCTGTTTAGAAATTTCCAAATGTGAGACTTTTTGAATTCAGGTTGAATTCAGTTATAGTTGGTCCTCCTAATTGCTTATACAACAGATTTAACTTTGTGTGTTAGAGCTGGATAAATGTGCTGACTAAGAATTACCAAAACAACATATTTACACTATTTAACAGGCATTCTTATCCGGAGTGACATAGAGAAGTGCTTTTTAGTCTCCATCAAAAACACATCCTCATGCTAGTTCAATTAATCAGGGATTAAGAATACCATTGCATTAAAACCCTGCCAGGGGGACGTTAATACAGAATGAAACAAAACACACAACTCAAGGAATTAGAATTTTTTTAAATAAATAAATTCGCTGAATACAATAATATAATACAAACAATTTTGTAGTGGTGACATTTTATGCATTCAACACCGCTGAAGAATATACAGATAATATACAGACAAACAGGCACAGCTACACGGTACAAGCGCTGATTATTGAAGAACCTATGAAGTGAATTCAATACCCCCACCTAGAGGTATAAAAAACTTTTCTGTCTCTTTTGTGGTTGTTTCGTGTCTCTGCACAGTGAGTTGAGTAAAGAATAAAAGTATCACCGGGTGTGCTGTTACATGAACTCCAGAAGCTGATAGTTTTCCAATTACAGCATATGACAAAACGTTTTATTCCTCTTATACTACAGCAGTTTGGCATTTAAAAATATATAGAGAAAAATTATCTTGCCATATTGTTTGTGTTTACAGTTGCATTAATGTTGTGGAACATGCGCAAGACATGTTAGTTCCTCTTATTACTTACATTATAGCAGCTTCTCTGTCTCGAAGTAAATCAGAAAAAGATAGAGCTTGTCAAAAGCCTTTTAAGTTACATTAATGTTATGGAACATGCACAGCAAGAAGGTTCTGGGTTCGAGCCCAGTGGCTGGTGGGGGCCCTTCTATGTGGAGTCTGCATGGGTTTCCTCCAGGTGATCCGGTTTCCCCCACAGTTCAAAGACATGCAGTTAGATTAATGTGAGGCGGCCTTGGGCTGAAGTGCCCTTGAACAAGGTACTTAACCCCTGACTGCTTCCCGGGCGCTCTAGTGTGGCTGCCCACTGCTCTGGGTGTGCGTGCGCGTGTTCACTGCTTCAGATGGGTTAAATGCAGAGGATGAATCTCACTGTGCTTGAAGTGTGCATGTGACAAAGTCGTCGTCTTCTTAAAAAAGTTACTGACTTTAAATCTGACTGATAAAAAGTGATACCAGAGACTCCTTCTAAAAATGGTAAATAAATATCTCAAGGAAAGCTTGACCATATCAACGATTACACACTTTAAAAAAAAAAATCAGTTGATGCAGAGCATCTGCTATACAAGTTTATCAGTGTTATCGCCTCTATATTCATTCTCAAATAGAGCGAGTGCATTAACATAACTTAAACCTGATTTGCCTTACAGCTGGAGCTATTGTCAGAGCTGCTGTTATAGAAAATTAATCAACACTTTTCAACCTCATTAGTCTTGTACATTTCCACCTCTCCCAGCCAGCGAATCTTCTACATATCCAACGGACATTATGCCTCGATCTTTCCTGGTGAAAAAGCGTAGGAGGGGAGGCTCTCGATCTTCTCTTCCTACAGACTGTATGCCATGTCTGGGCATAACAGGCTACACAGGACTAGGAACCCAAGAAGAGTCCGAGCCAAATGTTGAGGCTTCATCTGTACAGCAGTTGAAGACACACCGAGACTGGACAACAGGTCAGCAAAGAGTGGACACTGCTGTTGAGACCTATTTTATGAGCAAGTATAATAAATCCCTGCTCCAGAATGTATGGTATGATACAGGGTGTTTCAAAAAATTTGATATTGAGATGTAAATATCTCAAACTACGTAGTCTAGGCAAATGAAACTGAACAGGCTTAATGTTGAGCAATATAAAGATTTATTCCTCAAAATTTGAATGAGAAATTCAAAAAGGTATGTGGACCCCATGAACAATGACAAATTTTCAATATGCACGCCACCTCGGACACCCTTCCTCTTTGAGCTTTTTGTGCCGTGTTCAAATCCACATTGCAGTTGGCACATTTTTTAGAGAATTCTCTCAAATGCACACTGCACAGTCTTGTTCGAGTGTACTCGAACACACAAAATGCCTTTTCTTTTCCAGTGAGTGGCATTTCTATACCTAAAAAGATAAAAACAAAAACCATTAAACATAAAATTGACCCGTTTCCACACATGCTGTTAAAATTTGAGGTCAATTGAATAAGAAGTTATTAGATTGTGAAATATCAAACTTTTTGAAACACCCTGTATACTTATTGCTAATCCTGATAACCTTCATACAACATATGACTTTAAGACTAAAATGCTAATATGGATAATAGTCCAGGTTAATGAGACAAGTCAGGCCAATTGCTCATCTTCCCTCCCCCCACTTCAGACATGAACAGTTTGCATTATGACCTATACGTTGACTTTGCATAAGGTTATATAAATTTACATAAACTTCTTTCCTTCAAAGGAATTATAGGATTTGGTGAATTCCCTTCACCGATTCCCTGGCATCACATTCATTCTAGCAACTCTGAGGACAAACTGGCCCTGGAAAGTGCATTAAAGTCCAGCACCAAAGACAGAGATTATTCAGCCATCAGCTCTTCTATGATACACTGCCTGTTATGTGGCAAGGTAAATCAGCCTGGACCCATTTCCACATTAACTTTCACAATAAAAAAAAAAAAAAAACTATTTTTTTAAAGAATGTATCTAGAAGGCAATTTTCCCTGCATTAATCCATATTAATTCACTGTCACCTACTTGCTGTACAGTCTGAAATTATTCCTCTCTCATTTATATCTCTTTCACAGAGCTTCTTCTCCCTTTCTGACTCGGAAGACCATCATTACAAGTGTCACGAAGGTCACAAGCCGCCTGTAGTCTGTATCAACAACAGCAAACCCGTGACACCACACAGAACAAAGGTCATTACACGTTGCTGAAACCTTTGTCATTTTTGCATTCTGAGAAGTCAATTTCATCAGGCTCATTGTCAAAACAGAAATTGCACAAGATCACAAAGGTGACATTATGGTGAAATTAGCTACTTTTAACCAAACATTTTAGTGCCATATAGAACATAAGCACAAGATAAATTGAGTTGTTTAAAAAAAAAAAAAAGCCACCAAGATCTGACCTCAAAAATAGGTTGACTAAATACAGGAATGTCATCTAGATATACATAAACTCATTTAAAGTGGTCCTTTGCTACAAAAACTTTGAGAACCCATGGTTTAAAACATTATTAGTTCTCCTAGTAATCACATGAGGATCTTGAATGCACAATTTCATTCAGGTTTTTTGTGAACTTAACACGACCAGCACACAATTAAGCATTATGGGTTTATCACTTTGAACATTAGAATATCCATTCTAGTGAACAGACTTCTACTAAAGTGCATGATCATATCATTTAATGAAAGATTACTGCTGATGAATAGAACTATAAATCCAACATTGAATGTTTTAGGAGCGAACATTCGAGTGCAAGGTGTGTGGGAAGCTGTTCAAACGCTCCTCCACTCTCTCCACCCACCTGCTGATCCACTCGAACACAAGGCCGTACCCCTGCCAGTACTGCGGCAAGAGATTCCACCAGAAATCAGATATGAAGAAACACACCTTCATTCACACAGGTAAGACCTTATACAGATTGTAACATTTCTGCATTTACATGTGGCATGTTTATGCAGGTTAATATCCATCACACATAATTCATTATAAAATGAGACCTGTCAAGGAGCAGGATATACTAGGCAGCAAGAGACATCAGTTCTTGAAGTGTTGGAAGCAGGAGAAATGGGCAAGTAAGGATCTGAGTAACCAAAAAAAAAAAACCCCACACAACCACCACAACCCAAACACCATTATGGCTAGATGACTGGGTCTGAGCATCTCCAAAATGGCACATCTTGTGGGGTGTTCCTGGGTATGCAGTGTTAGTACCTACTGGTCTAGTGGTCCAAGGAAGGACAACTGGTGGACCAGTGATCAAGTCACGGTGTCAAAGGGGCATGAAGGCTGGCCCATATGGTTCAATCCCACAGAAGAGCTGTTTCAGCAGTTTGTGCTACACTAGCTCTGTGTTCAGGACCATATGGGCTAGCCTCCATGACCCTGGTTCACTAGTTGTCCTTCAGTGGACCACTTTTGGTAGGCACTGCATACCAGGAACACCCCACCAGAGGTACCATTTTGGAGATGCTCAGTAATCATAATTTGGCCCTGGTCAGAGTCACTCAGATCCTTACACTTGCCCATTTTTCCTGGTTCCAACACATCAACTTCAAGAACTGACTTCTCTTGCTGTCCAATATATCCCACCCCTTGACAGGTGCCATGGTAAGAACAATGTAATTCACTGGTCCGTTTTTAAAATTGTATGGTGCATTGTGTTATGCAAGAACACCCATATACACAATTATGCATTGTACTGAAACATGATTGGCAGAATTGCATGAATGACCAGCAGTATGGTTTTCCTAAAAGTGGACAGCAACTCCAGACTGGATGTTTAAAAATGCATTCTATCCATTGCCTGAATTGTGGATTATTGTACATTTTCTGGTTTTTGTTTTTAGGAGAGAAGCCACATGTGTGCAGGGTGTGTGGGAAAGCCTTCAGCCAGAGCTCTAATCTAATCACACACAGCAGAAAGCACTACAGACCCTTCACCTGAGCAAGCATGCACGCTTCAATTTCTCCCTTGTAAAAATCACTCCCCATTTTGACAAACCTTTTAAAAAAAAATTAAAAAAAAAAAAAATCAGTTGACGTGACCTGGTTTGCAGATCACAGAAAAAAATCAGACTCCACATTGTCTTTTTAACCTTTATTTTTTTGTGATACACAGCAGTTATTCTGGGCATAGCAAGTGATGACAGTTTTATAAGACTGACACCTCCAAACTCAAGATTTCACTGCTGGGGAAACGGCTCCTTAAAATTCAAGAAAACACAGCTTTAGATGACCATTTGTATGCACAACACAAATGAGTGACATCATGAGGAAAGTGTCAGGTACTCACTATCGATACAGCCCTCTACACATGGACCTTCAGATGGTAAACACACCTCAGTAGCACACATAAAATAGATCTGAGAAAAGGACAAAAGTAAAATTCCTTAATTCTTGAGTAGACCCTTGAACCTATATTGAAACATTAAATATGAAAATTATAACTAAAGTGCAGTTCAAAATCAGACAGATGATGCCCGATTAATGGTTACAGGTTGTGTTCCAGATCTTAGAAGGCTTCACTACTCCAAGTTTCATACATAATGTTAGCATGAGAATACTCTGAACAGTTTGACACTCCAGTGCTGTACTATTACAATTTAAATAATAGTAATAAATAAATCCCTGTGAAGCAATACCATTTCTGATGCATGCATCTGTGCTCTTCTCAAGTGTGTTCAGTTAAAATTAACATGGTTGGGTATTTACCTCTTCCTCCTCTCCATTCTCTTCCACTTCCTCCACATCCTCACCAGGTACCATTTCCTTCCTACTGTTTTCCAGGAACTGAAAGGTACTGACGGTGAATCGCCTCACATGATTGGCCATTCCTTCTGGCAGAGTGGCAGGGGTTTCATGGGATGGTGTGACATCAAAGGGGTTTGGGCAGCTATAGAGAAGGAATATAGGGTATAGGAAAAGCCATTTTCTTGGTAACTTGGTCCAAGATCTCCACATTAAAAAACACTGGCTTTAATAAATCAAAGCAGAAATATTTAAAAAAAAAAAAAAAAAAGGTCCGAGAGGGGGGAAAAAACCCCAAACTTGTTTATCTGGACTGTACCCATCATAGAGGAGGACCCATGCTGAATGTGCTGAGCGAGGGTACGCCACACAGTAATGCACCAACAGCACTGCACTGGGGTCTACAGGGTTCAGCAGACGCACCTCCAGGTAAAGGGGTTTCCCCAGCAGCTTGCGCAGAGGCCGGTGGTATTGTGGGTAGTAGCTACTATACTGCTGGTCTAGGATGATAAAAAAAAAAAAAAAAATAATGCACATTTTGAAGACAATGTTGAATGCAATTTAAATTTAACCCTCCCACCAAAAACTTGATGTCCTAGTAACATCTACACCTTTCTAAGATTCCAGGTGCTTGAATATATTCATGTTCCCACTCATTTAAAATCCCACACCTTCCCCACTACATGATCACCTATGGTGGTCTTAGACATTTCCCCAATATAATCCTGAACCTCAGACTAATTGAGAACTACTCTTCCTATAAATATTGTACCACTGTGCTGTAGGCAACTTTAGCATAGTAAGCCTACTAGTTAACTGCTGGCAAACCATCATGCATTTGCTACAGGTTGAAACAAATGAGGTTTAAGCAAGTTTTCCCTTCTTCGTTACCCATTTTACTAAAGTTGCTTTAGTTGAATGTTAAATAAACCTGGAGAATGAGAGTTTTCATTAGCAATGTTAGCTAACTGGATAGCATAGCATACAGGATTTTGTTTAGCACATGATCTAACAGGTTTGAGCCTATTTTTTAGAACAAACTAAGTTCACAATTATGCTAGTCAGCTAATCATAAATGGATTTATTCAGTCCATTTCAAATGGTAAAATGAATTTACCACAGCTTTTAAGTCTAAACAGCAATCACACAAGTCTATATAACTACAGGTCAAGAGATGCCAACCATTTAATTTGATTTCCTGAATTCAAACCAGTTAATATTTATGGAAATTTGATTAAAAAAAGAAGCCCCACACAAATCAAAGACAACCATTCCATTAAGTTAGAGGCATTTAATAAGCTGCAATAAAATGCAAACATTTTTCTGAGGCAGGGTTCCCCAAATGGCCAGAGTCCAACAGTTTAATAGGTTCCCATTTCATGGACACTGGATTCTATTCAATTGCCAGCTTTAATAAATGCAGGGTAGGAAATCCACAAAGTTTTTTCCCCCAGATTCTGGCCCTCCAGCACTGGATTTGCTGAACTCCTGCTGCAAGTGTGCACGAGACACTGACCTTTTGCAATCCTGAGTTGAACTCCAAACACTCCCTGGGCCTGAATGGCTGGGCCAAGAGTTGGACTTTTAACCAGGTAACCCACGCTCGCCACGCTGCCAGGCAGGAACCGGCACTCAACCAACAACCTGACAAAAATCAAGAAATAAAATTGACAGTATTTGTATGCATATGGGTATGAGTATTTTTGCAAGAAGTGAAAGTCATGTTGATGAACATGTACCTAAATGGTGACACTCTGGTTATGGTTCCATAGTTGAGAGTGACAGACTGCAAAGTGTTCAAGATCTCCAGCATATAGATCACAGTGTTGCCCACTTCCTAAAAACAATTTTGCACCAAAAGAAACTTTCATACATGCTCATCAATTGCTGCAAGAATGGCTTACAGCATTGAACAATAACGTCTAAAACATCTTGGCAACCCAAAACAGGAAGTGCTATTTAAACATAGTGGATCGCATATTACATATTCTGTGAACAATTTCACGCACATATTTGCGAGCACCACAGCCATCCAACGGGATCTTAAAGAGAGCCAAGTCAGCCACCACTTTTTGAGGAGTGCAGGAGCTGTTGCCAGCTGCTACCAAGAGGTCAGGTGAAAGGGGTGGATCTGTGAGCGATGCAGGGATGGAGAAAACGAAATGCCCATCAGCTGTACATTCTGACAGGGGAAGAAAAAGAAGGATAAACAAGAGGTCCTGAGAGCTGTCTCTCTGAAGATCACACAGGGGGAAACCTCACCATCCATAGGGTAGTAGCAGATCTGAGTATCTGGGCAGTAACAGCAACCCAGCTGACGGCATGCAACTGCTGAAACAGATCTGGGTCCACAGGCTAACCGCTGTTCAAATGGCAGACTGCATTCTGTAGGACATTCACAATGATGGCCATACGTTTTTATGAGTGCATGAGAGCACAAATCAAAACACTGACTTATTGGTGGAAAACTCCAAAACCAGAGATGAACACAATAGCACCAACCCAAACCATAAGGGGGAATTTCCTTCCTGAGCATCACATGCTTGTTGCTGATTGGACATGGCATACGACACAGTGAAAACAAGTTACACATTTTTGGTCTGTTAGCCTAGGGAAATACTTATTACAGTGAGGAGTAATTCTTTATTCTGATTAACCAAAGTTTTTAGGTGAAGTGTCATTCACATACTCCCATTAATGCTGTGCAAAGTTGGTGCAATTTTTTTTAAACATCATGAATCCCATTGATTTAAAAAACACAAACATCTGTAGAACCTTACTGTAAACAACCTGTAACCATCTCTCAGATGGACACCTCATGTAGCCAATCAACAAGAGGCAAGTCATGTTTGATAAGCAGTTTTGGCTTTTAAAAGGCGTTTTAATTTGTGGGCCATTGTACACGCGTTACTCTCCAGTTTAAAAACTGCTTTTGTAGCAACGGCTTAGATTATACACACAATGCTAAATTTGGGGGTAGTTTATATATATATTAAAAGAAATTGCTTCAAAAAGGTCATACCATGGTTCATGGGAACTTGGCACGTCAGGAAGGCCTCAACTACACGGCCATCCACTGTCTGATACTTCAGTACAATTTGGTACTGTCCATCCTATGGAAAAAAATAAACCCTATTCTTTACTTAGATAACCAAGTGTGTATTTACATTTATTTCAATACCACTTCACAAACCTGATAAACCATGTGACAAGATGTGTAGGGCAGGAGAATTTTAATACCACCATTTTGGTTCTTCTTTATCAAGTACCCACAATGACTTGGGGCTTCCTCGAACAGCACCGCCTTTATACTTCCCTTGACACCAACAACAGGAGCTTAAAGGGAGGGAGAATAATCAAACCCACAATCAGCAATATTTAAACAGTTCTGTAGGCACCCAAGTTTTACTGCCATGTTTATTAAGAGAACATGGGAGAAACCTATAAATGGGCATCAGGTTTGACATTTTGTATGGCAAACATCATGGAAGCCAATAACTATAAATGAATAAAAAGCCAAACAAGAATGCCTCGGTACTGGTCTGATTAAAAATTCTAAAATGCAGATGTTAATTGAACGCAAACAAGATTGACCTTGATGCTCAAATCAACTTTACAAGCCAAAACCTAAAGACTTACACTGAACTGTCAGGCCTGTGATTGGCCCAGGAGGTAGTGTGACACTCATCTCTTTCGAGTGGCACAAGACTTGTGGTTGATGCATTTGAGAAGACAGGGGTGTGATCGGGGATGACCAGGAAGTTGGCTTTGTTTCTTTGGGTTGCTGGATGGATGGGGTTGCTGGTTTGAAATATGGGCCCAAGGGTTTTTGAGGATGAGAAGGCTGGATCTCATGCTTGCCCGGTTGAAGTGGTGTGAAAATGGGTTTGGGTATGAGGCTGGCTGCTGATGTCAGAGGAGGAGATGGTGAAGTGTAGGGACACTGGAGTCGTACAGCATGGTGTCTCTGTATTGCAGTATTCCAGAACTTCAGAGAAAGATGGAGTATCGTGGGGGACTACAAAATGGAAGGAGATTTTGCATGCATTGAAATGAGACATTTGAGGGTAATTTGAATATAAAGCTAGCGGAACTAGGTACTGAAGAACATACAATTGCTACAATGACTATGTCCACATACACTCTTGGGGGAAGAGGAGAAAAGGATTCGTTAAGGGTTCTTCACACACTTCAAAAGAGAAGTCCTTTGACAAAAAGATCCTGTATGGGTCTACACAGAACCTTCAAGGCTTCCCAAAAAGGGACAACCTGAACAGTTTAAGATTCTAGATTTAACCTTTGAAATGTAGAAACACTTTCTATTAAGTGGCCAAATAAGACAGTCACCATTTACTAAACTCCCCCCGCAAAAAAAACCCACACCACAACTTGCTCATACATTTAACCACTAAGGAGGTTATAAGTGTGACCACAGAACCAATAGTCCAAATGACTTTCCTGGGCCAATGATGGAGCATTTTAGATGTGTGGAATAAAAATTAAAGCATTTTTTACCGTAGTGTAAGAGTGACAGGCAGGAAGAGGCGAAGAGAAAACCACACCCCTGCCTCTACGCTGCAGCGAGTACCCACAGTGTGCTGGAACAGAAGACACAGGCACCCAAACTCGCCTCTTCACATCTATAACCACACAGATGGAAGAATAGAACACAGGTCTGTGTTAAACAGATCCAAGCAAGAAGTGTTAAATATGCAGTTTACAAAATGACCATAAAATGGATCCAGGATTAGCACTACTTATACATCTTTACTTCAAAAGTAGGTGCCCATCTGCCATGGCACGTGCCATCACCTATGAAGGATGTCTGCAGATTACATTTCTGTCTTCAAGAGAACTTGCTCAGAAACCCAAAATATTAGATAATACAACTGTACTGCAAGTCAGCGTATACTGGCAAGATCCAGCAGCAAAGTGGCAATCACATCAAGTGCATTACCCTACATAGCTTCAAGTGTCCCCTTACTGTTAGGGCACATGATTGAGGCCATGAGCCAAACCATAATCTGTCCTTTTGGTTCAAGTGTAATGTTCTGATCCACAATAAAACCATTATGTAAACTGATTCCTGAAGGAGAAAAAGGAGGGGGAACCCACCCTACATAGTTTTTGGACCCTCCACTTCTCATGTACTGGAACAGTATTTTATATCATGAAAAAGCATTCTATATGGACAAAAGAAGCCTTCTAGGAGTCAGTAAATATAGTGGCTTGCAAAAGCATTCAACAGATTTGTCTGAACACCAAACAAATACATGTTCTCTTACAGGAAATATTCAAAAAGTCAATTATTGGTCAGCAAGTATTTCAAAGAAAATCGAAAACAAAAAACATTGCTTGCACATGTATGCAACTCCCTAGGTTTTGGAAGTTCCAGATGATGGATCCTGTCAAAGACAACTGACTTGTACCTGGCCTTTGACTGTAAATATTAAAAACAGCCCTCATTTACTGGATAAACCCCACCTCCATTGAATAATCATTGAAGAGACTGTCCATGTGAAGGAAATGAAAAAAAAAAAAATAATGCCAAGGAAGCCAAAGTAAAATTTTCATAACTTAGGAATGAGGCACAAAATTAATTATATCCAAGGCATTAGACATCCCAGTAAGCACTGTTGGATGAATAGTGAAGCAGAAGCTGCATTACACCACCCAAGCCCCTCCTTCAAAATTCAGCACAGAGACACTGGTGAGAAATATAGATTGTCATTTGTTATCCAGACAAATCTTATGACTTAAGACGGATGGATACTTTTGCAATGGACTGTATATAAACTGAATTCTATGTACAGAACATTCTACAGAAGAAATAAGAATCAAGTTGCAGTGGAGTCAAATTTGTTTCAGTCCTACAGGAACTTCAACTGAACTAGCTACCTGTATGGTCACCGATTCTTTGGCTTTAAAAAGGGCTTTTTTGATAGCAACCTTATAAGGATGTGCTTACATGACCACTTACACTGAAATCATACTTTACCTTTGACTTTAATGGAATTTATTTTTGCAGAGGGCAGAGATACTCGCAAATGATCCCTTTTGCAGGTGAGCACTGGAGACAACTGAGAGGAATCATTTGCCAGGATTGGGAATCTATGATGTTGAGACACCTGGGGAACCTGAGGGACCTGGGGAATGTGGGGAACCTGAGGCAGCTGGGGAACCTGAGGGAGCTCGGGAACCTGAGGGAGCTGGGGCAGCTCGGGAATGTGGGGAACCTGAGGCAGCTGGGGAACCTGAGGGAGCTCAGGAACCTGAGGGAGCTGGGGCAGCTCAGGAATGTGGGGAACCTGAGGCAGCTGGGGGACCTGAGGCAGCTGAGGGAGCTCAGGGACCTGAGGCAGCTGGGGCAGCTGGGGGACCTGAGGAATGTGGGGCAGCTGGGGGACCTGGGGCAGCTCAGGAATGTGGGGAACCTGAGGCAGCTGAGGGAGCTCAGGAACCTGAGGGAGCTGGGGCAGCTCGGGAATGTGGGGAACCTGAGGCAGCTGGGGGACCTGAGGCAGCTGAGGGAGCTCAGGGACCTGAGGCAGCTGGGGCAGCTGGGGCACCTGAGGGACCTGGGGCACCTGAGGGACCTGGGGCACCTGAGGGACCTGAGGGACCTGGGGCAGCTGAGGGACCTGGGGCAGCTGAGGGACCTGGGGCAGCTGGGGCAGCTGGGGCACCTGAGGGACCTGGGGCAGCTGGGGCACCTGAGGGACCTGGGGCAGCTGGGGCACCTGAGGGACCTGGGGCAGCTGGGGCACCTGAGGGACCTGGGGCAGCTGGGGCACCTGAGGGACCTGGGGCAGCTGGGGCACCTGGGGCAGCTGGGGCACCTGAGGGACCTGAGGAATGTGGGGCACCTGAGGGACCTGAGGAATGTGGGGCACCTGAGGGACCTGGGGCAGCTCAGGAATGTGGGGAACCTGAGGCAGCTGAGGGAGCTCAGGAACCTGAGGGACCTGGGGCAGCTGAACTGTAGTTGTCTGAGGCACTGGAGTTTGTTTTCTTGCTGATTTATTTTCAGTCGTCATGTATGAATCCGGTGGACTGGGCTTTTGATGATAATTATGGTAGTAAGGGTATATAGGATGAGGAAAATAAGGGGGGTACACCATAGGCATGCTCAGATGCAAGTGCCCAAATGGAGGCTGAAAAGGTAGGATAGATGGTAAAGATGGATGCTGTACGGTTACTCCAGTCACACTAGCTGGGGCTGTTTGCTCAGAATTGAGCAATGTGTGCCAATGGGGTTGTTCCATGGTGGTTATTTCAGGCACCAAGTGTGGTTTAGGCATCTCTGGCTTAGTGAAAATAGGGTCAACTGGGATAATCCGAGTATGCAGTGGATAGAGCGGTTGAGAGAATGGTGCAGAGGGATTATATGGATAGTAATGGGGAGGGGCCTGACAAGAGAGAGCATACATTTTCCCATCCAAGAGGACATTAAGAATGCCGCTTCCATCCTGATGAAAGACAAAAAGAAAAACTTTGGCCAATTTTAAATTCTAGGTCATATCAAATGCAATTAAACACAGATGAAGGCAGACTAATCCCATTACTCTAAAGTTAATCTTGTGTTCAGTTCAGAATACTAGCAGAACATTAAATAAACCTTTCAAAAATTGTTTTAAGATGACTGCTATTCTATTGTATTTACATTTAAGAGACAATCATCCATCAGAGCTACAGTATAATATGTAAAATGCCTTCCATTTGTTAATAAGTCTGAGGAACCTACCTTAGCACATGGCACTGTGTAAGGAATGAAGAGGATCAGTTCTTCAGGTGTTGAGTCCATACGATATGCACACGTTTTAGAGACAAGTGGCACCCACTTCTTATTTACTATGAAACAAAATGAGGCCTATGAATGGTGCATGTAATGATGCGCAAGCCTAGTTTTAAACAGTTATATTTGTAGCTCAAGTGTCAGCTGAAGCCCATGGTAAACGGTCGATCACAAACGTATGCAAGTCTGTTGTAATTTCAATTTCTGGACTCTTAAATCCTGAAATTTTAGCTTCATTAGCCAAGTCAAAAAAACCTGGATATGGTGGTATAAATTAAAATCCACACAATCCTTAGTTATTGATATTTTAGTGCCATCAGCCAGATCACTCACTAAACCATAACATACTTCAGTGTGCCAGCACAGCTGGTCACCTTATTTGCAGAAGCTAACTATACATGAACAACAACTAGAAGACGCATCTAAAAACTGATCTTACTAAACAAAAAAAGTCTCACCTTTGAGGTTATACTTTTCTATACCTCTCCAAGACCCAGTAATCTTTATGGTTATGCCCAAATACGAGCAGAAACCAGACGGAGTGACAGGAGCAGAATCAGGAGTCACGGGACAGGAAACACTCATAGGCATTCCCCACCACAGCAGCGGTAAAACATAACTTCCATTCTGAAGAATCACAGAAAGCCATTGTACAGAGAGAAGAAATGCAACCTCCTGTGATATCTTAAAGCTAACAGGTGGCCTTGAGGACAACTCTACATACAGGAGGCCATCAAATGTACAAAAATGGTCAGTGTCAAGAGACAAGTAGGCTCCGACTGTACCTGCTGTAAGACATAGCACCCATCATACGGAGCCATGAGGACTAGGTCTCTCAATGTCGCCTTCACATTATACCCACAGTATGAAGGCAGGTGAAGTATTGGCACAGGAGATGCACCCACTAAGAAGTGCGAGATACAGGTTTCATAAATTACATAATGCAAAATATTTGCCTTATTAGTCGCAATTTGACATGACCGGCCAACCTCGGTCCACAAGAAGATGTACGGTGTTCCATCCTTTAGCTGTTAGGATTATTGCAGCTGGAGAACATTGCACCACTGGCCTCCTTCGTAACCATTCGTCAGTAATATGGGTGGAAAAAAAATTCACTTTTCCTTGGACCGCTTGACCAAAAACTCCTACACAAAAAGAAGAGTGTTATTTAGTGTGCATTACCTAAATATGGGTTTAGGGTTATGGAGAGTCAGGACCTGGAGAGTCAGATTGAAACAGTTCTTTGACATCAGCACCACCCTGAGGTGGAGTGAACATATAGGTTTCATTGGAATGATGGGAAGTTGAGGAGGACTTGGAGTTCTTGGTTTCACCCAGGAGGACTGAGGGTCTTGTTTGAGAAGACAAACGACTTGGAGTTTCCCAAGAAGATGCGTTTAACTGCTGCTGCTCAGATATTTCCAAGTTGAACTTCTCTTCTCCTTCGAGTTTTTTTACGTTTTGTAACTTCCTTCCTACCAGTAGGCTTTGGTTTCGGTTGAAAACCGAGCCATGGCTTGTTAAACAGAGAAATAGCGTTGTTGTAGTTGTTAAAAGAAGAATCGTTGTAATTCTTGACGTTAGTTGACAAGACATCGCCCGTGTTTTCACTCACGTGTACAGCAAGCCGTCTCCCAAGTCAAAGCATCTAAAACAGCAAATTCAGTGACACCTGCATCTGTTAAAACCAATCAACGACACCAATTAGAGCGCCATCAGTGTGGCGAGCAAGCAGCAGGTTATATTTATACACCTCCGCCACTGGGTGGCGCTCCAAAGAGAAGTTCAATCAGCAAGTAGATCACCTGTGTGTCATGCCATTTAAGTCTATATTTATTAAATAAATAAGTCAATGAAATAAATCTTTATTAATTAGAATAAACAGTGGAATAAATAGTTATTCCACGCAATCGAGTCGTACAAGGCTATAAAGCTGATATGGCTATAAGCCATGTACTGCATGATGAGATTGAGTGGAACAACTATTTCATTCTATCCACATTCACTGGCTTTTGAGAAACAGAGCATTTTTATTATTTTATTTTTTGCAAAAGCGATAAAGAAAAACTTTATACAAAAGGTCAGACAAAATCATTTCCGCTTAGAATGTAAACAAACCGGCAGTAGCAATTTGTGAAAAATGCTATAATAGAGCGATAGCTATAATTATCGACACCTTAACGATCTTTTGACCGTTGCAAAAGTAGAAAAGACTTTCAATACAAATTGTGCATGAATAATTACTTAGACTTCCACTGAAAAAAAAGAGAGTTGATTCCAAATTACTTAGCATATCAGAACATGTGACACCGTTCCACAATTATCGACACCTTTGTCCACAGTTATTGACACCCAGATGATCATTTATTTATTCTTTAAAAAAAACAGTATGTGGTATTAAGTTAACAAAACAAAGTTTTTATTTAAAATGTGTTTTACACAGATTTATATTTAGTACAAAATATCTTTTATATAAATATATCGGTCTGTGTTTACATAAATGAGGAAGTAATTCTAATGTTTGTAAACAAATGAACTGATGTTTAACCTGTGTGAGAAAATCTTTTTGTTCCACTTTCTACCCACTTGCGAAGTATTTTCGTAGATCACATTTTGTTAATCATTCATTGTTGTTTGTATTAATTTCTAGTTATTTTGTAGTTTACCAATAAATGTCAACAGGGAATTGACATTATAATCACATGAAAATCCAGATCAAAGGTCGTATGTCATTCCTCGAACCAAAATATAAAATGTTTACTGATATTGTAATATGTGGTAGATATTTAAAACAAACTGCAAATATATAATTTTTTTTTTTCTGAATGACATAGAAAAATCAGAATATTTCAAGCATGTAATTTTGTATATGCTAGGAATTTAATTCTGGTCTAATTCTATTTATTGCAATAGAATTCCAAATACTCTATAGACATTCCATTCTGTTATGAATCAGAAAAAAAATTATTATAAATCACAGCACTTTTATTTTTTTGAAAGTACTTCATCTACTTCAACAATGCTGCACAAAGATCGATCCATAACAGTTGTAAATGGCACTTAATTCCACAGGGTGTCGATAATGGTGGACACCAGTAAAAGTGATCACTATTATCGACACCTCACGTGACTTCTCAAACATGTGTTTAGATACAAAATGGTGTGAGGGAAATTTAGTGGATGAACAGTCCTATTCTCTGTGTTTCTGTGTGTTGAGCTCAAGTGGCCTAGTGTACTGAGAAAGATGTTTTTCCCATGTTGTAATCACCTTTCTGTGGCCTTGGTGGTGATAAGCAGGGTGCCTGAGTTCTCCCTAACTACACATCCACCTGCACATACCAGAGCACACCAGGTGCACGCTTTAATAAAGTTTCATAGAAAATCTTGAGCCAATCACGTGAAGACACGAGCAGTAAGCGAATGCCTTTAGAGTATAATAGATAACAGCCACTAAAACACAACTCAGAGTGCGCATACTCTCTGCATCATCAGAAGTGGTGTCTTCTCTTCTTCTTTTTCCTTTCCTATTTTATATATCTGTTTTATATGATCTACTATAATAAATAACTGAAAAGACAACTGCTAAGCATTCTGAAGTGTTTGTTAGAAGTTTCCATTACAATTTGGCGTCCCTGGGTGCAGGGCCGTAGCCAGGATTTTTCAAATACCGAGGTCAAACATGGCTGACAGCACCGAAGCCCCCCGGCACAACTTAAATAAATAAATAAATAAATAAATAAGGGTAGATTTGGTGGAGGACACATTTATTTTAACAATTCTAAAACTGTGGCACCATAACTGTGGTGTTTTATCTGACATAAAAGTAGAAAAGTAGTGAACTCTTGAACTGAGTATACATACCTAAAGTACCAGTTACCTAAAGTATTGGCATTATTTACATTGCAGCATACACATGACAGAAAGGGTGTGAACTGCTGAATTGTAAGCTTTAGTATTACACCTTATAATAATAGTGTGAGTGAGTGTGTGTGTGTGTGTGTGTGTGTGTGTGTGTGTGTGAGAGAGAGAGAGAGAGAGTTTGTGTGTTATTTGTGGGTGTCTGTATGTGTAGAGACATTCTGAGCAGTAATGTAAAGGCATCAGTCTATCTGGCTGTCTTGAATTGAGATCCATTTGCATGCATTCTCTGAAACAGAGTGTTCTCACCATTGCCTGTAATGTAAGTTTGGCTCACAACACATTTACTTTAACAATTCTAAAACTGTGCCATCATAACTGTGGAGTTTTGTCTGACATAAAAGTCAAAACTGAACTGAGTCTATTGCTCAGCTACCTGAAGTATTGGCATTATTTACATTTCATTATATTAAATTACATTAGAATGTAGAGCTATTAGTTCTGTGTGAAGACTATGTATTAGAGAGAGTGTGTGAGAGTGTATTATTTGTGTGTGTGTGTGTGTCTGTATTTGTGTGTCTGTGTGTGTGTGAGTGAGAGAGAGTTATGAGAGAGAGAGTGAGTTCGAACAAGCCCGTTTACTCAGCCCTGCACAGGGCTGCCTGTGACAACGTAGTTTTGAATGTTTCTCAAAATGCTAACTAAAATGTAATAGGCAATGACAATGAAACGTTTCCCCTTGGAAAGTTGGCATAACACCGCTGAACAGTCTGCCACTGCACTGACAATATTTGCTCACCTTCCCTCCTTCTCTTTCTTTGTTCTTCTGTTGGCTGTCCAAACCTTAATTTAGTTTGTTGCAACTTTTTCATTTTGCACTCAGGTAAAGCTCTATAATGCTATGTAACTATTAGCCTACGTTAGGTTAGGTAGGCATATGTGATAGAGCGTAGACTACACCCTGCCTGTTTTATCCAAAACCCAACTTCCCCGGCTGACACTAGTGTAGGCTACGTCGCGTGATGCTGCGTTAGACACGGCAACGATAGAGATAGAGGCTGAGAGATTTCAGATGACATTAGACAAATGTGAATTTTATTGGGGGGAAATATAGATGACATGTGGATGCAGACGCTGCGTTTTACATTGATCACTGCTCGAATTCAGCGTAGTCCAATTTGAAATTTCTGAAAAAAATACCGAGGACATGACCTCGGTGTCCTCAATGGTAGTTACGGCCATGCCTGGGTGGGCCCTACGCATCTGATCCTTGGATGACGGGACACTCCCAAGGCTACGGTGCGGAGCTGAGAACTCGGACAAGAGACCAGACCGTCAGGGCTCACTGAACCAGTAAGTGATAACTTTGCATTCTTGTGTAAAGAAATTAGTGGAAACAGTATTTAAAGACTGATATAAGAGATGGACAGAGATTGTCCCAGTCAATGATGACTGATATAAGAGATGGACAGAGATTGTCCCAGTCAAGGAAGACTGATATAAGAGACTGACAGAAGTTTGTCTGAGCCCAGGAGGACTGCTAAGCTGTGATACCATCAATATGTTTGCAGAAATGGATAAAACACAATTTTGAGACAATAAACCGCAAGTAGTTTATTGGGTTGTGTACGAGATAATCCACCTAAGTGACGACTGGGTAATGGCTCACCTACTTGAGAGGGGGAAGTACGGGTGCATGCCTCGGTGGACTCACGTTCAGTGATTCGTAACTGGAAAAGAATTGAATCTTGCTCCCTTTGTTCTGTGTGAACAACTGGCCCGTCGTAGGAATGGGATAGAGAGGTTCGATCATGAAATCGCCAAGACACACCGGTGTGCATGCAAAATATTGATGAATTAACAGAGTACTGTCCTCCTCCAAATTCTGAAACAGAGAAATAGATTTTGTACACATGCGTGAGTTGTCTTTGAGGTTGTTGTGCTAAATGATACCTACTTTAGTTTAAGGCAAATGTCAGATAAATTGTTTACTAATAAGAACATACCTAAAGGATTATTGTGTTGCATTTTTGGACATAGTCCAACTTGTTCTTCTTGTGATCCTGATAAAAACTCAGCCATTGTTGTCATAACCTATTGATATAACAGTGTACAATGAGCAACAGAAACGGTAAGTTCGGGAAAGAAAAGAAAAAAGCAAGTAAGTGTGAGGCTACATGTGCTATAATAAGAGTTGGGTGTTCCTATGACAGCCCAAACATCCAGTTTATGAAAACCTCGTATGGCAAGGATCATTTGGCACAGTTTGACATATGGGTAAAGGACTTAAGATTCCTTGAGAAGGGCAGTTTTCGTCCCAAGCAGATAGAACAGTTAGAAGAAAAGTTGAAACAGAAGGAAAAAGAAGAGTCTGCAGATAATGTTAAGTTCTTAGGGGACTGAAGGGCGTTTTCTGCATGGAAAGAAGAAACACTTAAAAGAGAGTACAAAAGAGAGAAACGAGAAACGTCAGTGTTTGAAATTTCAGATGGACCCTGACCTGGAGTCTGCCCCACCACCCCGACACACACTGCCTCCTCAGCA
Source organism: Neoarius graeffei (assembly GCF_027579695.1). NCBI lineage: Eukaryota > Metazoa > Chordata > Actinopteri > Siluriformes > Ariidae > Neoarius > Neoarius graeffei. Next base: position 45,832,436 of record NC_083586.1, on the reverse strand, counting down.
AGGCGGAGCATCATTCCCACAAGCGCCTCACCCACAGAAAGGGGGAGAAGTCGAGACAAAGAAAAAAAACTGAGCCTCTGGAATCTCTCCCAGCCTATCAGCCGCCTCCAGCATCAGCACCTCCCCTCGCTTCTCCGTCACACATGAGATCTGGTCTTGCATATGGCGATGGAAGAGACACCCTCCTGAACCTGACCACATGCTCACCAGTGGGTCCACAAGGCCATAACCTAAAGTCTGAAGTCCTTCATCTTCCAATGGTGGAAGTGGCTGGAGCTGACGGCATGCTTCTAGTCCACAGACCCTGGATGACAGCTGATATCAAGGAAAGCATGGCTTCTCTTCCCAACGTGAGAGAGGTAGGAGGAAAGAGATTTGGTAATGAGCTGTTGATATTTTGCAGAGAATTCCAACCGACCACCCATGAACTTCGCCGCCTACTCATGACCAAGATGGGTATAGATTGGAACAAAGTTTCCAAAGAGTGGCCGGAAACTGACCAGCGAATGACTACACCAGACTGGAGTGTGGCTGGCAATGGTGAGTACAGAGATACCATCACTGCTCTCTGTGCTCGTCTGGACAGTGCTTTTCCCTTGAACATAGACATTACTAAGATCAGTATGTGTAAGCAAGAAGATGGTGAAGTGGTGTCAGCGTTTCTCGCCCGTCTCACCGCCGCACATGAGAAACACAGTGGCCTGACCAGGCCCATGAACCTGGCTGCAGTGGAGGGCACTCCTGAGCCTCACCAGGATTGAGTAGTACGCTGTGCATGCAGAAAGGCTGCTGAAAGAGAAGGAGAAGACAAAGTCAACACAAAGAGACCAAGACCTACACGCCGCCACTCTCACTCTTCTCCAGACTGCTCAACCTGGACAAAGAGGAAGAGATTGAGGTAGGGGCCGAGGCAGGATGACCTGGGGTGACTTGTCCTGGATAAAAGGCGCAACCTGCTACAACTGCAATCAGAAGGGACACATTGCTCGAGATTGTCTCCACAGTAGCAGGCAGAAGCCCCATGAGGAGTACAGCAAAGCAGACTGACGGGCGGACTCCGGGAACGGGCCCCACACAGAGAACAGGGGAGGTAACACACACACACCTGATGATACACATACACATAGATAGGAGCATTCACATAACGTTAAACACATTAGTAGCAGCACCTGCATGCAACAGCAAGACTACACAGAAACACCCGATACACCAGTCCAGATAGATACACCTGAAGTTGCATTAAGTTTGTTAAAATACACAACTACTCCCTTCTCTAAACTCCCTTGTATGCCCGTCACTGTATGTGGGCATGTGTTAACCTTTTTAGTAGATTCTGGAGCAGGACACTCAGTCATACAACATGGGGTACTTCCAGTAGACCCACCGCTCAGCTCAAATTAAATTCAGAGAATGGGCATCTCAGGACGACCTGTAACCGAAACTTTCTCAGTCAACCTCCTGTGTAAAAGCGAGGGAGGAATAGTTACATCCCATTCATTCCTCATCTCACATACATGTCCAGTAAATTTGTTAGCATGCGATTTAATGTGCAAATTAGGAGTAAATCTCACGTCCACTCCAGATGTACTACATAACTATTGAAGTAACTGAAATGTGCGGTGTGCAGTATGGGTTTGGAAGCCCCCTGTATGTGTATGTCTGGCAGCTCTGCTCAGATCAACTCACACAAACTCCCAACACCTTGTACAGCTCGCACACTTGAACACCTCATCAGTTGACACAGATTATATGAAAGAGGAAGATTTGCATTGCACAGCACATGTTCACCAATGGCAAGATGTAGAGTTTGAAAAGACTTGGTTTGCAGACCCCCACACACGTGAAAGATTGACCCTCAAAACTACATATTGGTCTAAACATTATTGCGCTGTGCAGGTCCATTTTACTCGTTGTCTCAACAACTGCATCAATGTTCATCGCAGTGTTCTCAAACATGTTATACGCAGCCTCATGTCAGAGGACTCTGAGGTCGGCTGCTGCCAGCATGATTTCTTTGACATCATTAATCCTATATCCAATGTCTCATTAGCAAAGCCACGAGCCGCCCATTGGAAAGACGTGGGGAAGTGGGTCAAGAAGTGTGCAGTCAATGGCAATGAATGGTCCCAAACAGAGGACCCTAGTGTGTTGTTTTGCCAAAGGCTTGGGGTCTACAAACAAAGTCATGCTATGTGTGTGCATGTTAAGCGCAGCGTAATATTAGCCACTGATGACCGGGATCCTGGGGACCCCGGCCATAGTGGCCTGTTTGCCTCTGTTTCCACAGGCATAACTCCAGCAGAGGTGCACCCCAAATTGGCAGGAGTTCCAAATTCTGTTTGGGCGAAGGGTAAACATGATGTAGGCCTAATAAAGAATGCTGAACCAGTGGTGATCACCCCCAAATCAGATTTCAGGCCTAGACAGACCCAGTACCCACTCAAACCAGAAGCAATCACAGGTATAAGACCGGTCTTTGATTCGTTGCTGAAGGCAGATGTAATTGTCCTTTGCCAGGACTCTCCAGTGTGCACTCCTATTTTTCCAGTTAAGAAGGCAAGAAAACCGTCCCAGCCCGATGAGTGGAGGTTTGTCCAAGATCTGCAAGCAGTCAATGCTGCAGTTGTCCTGCGCGCACCTGACGTCCCTAAAGAGCGTTCTGCAGACCACACCCACTCTGGGATTGCCTGACCCCAATAAACCATTTGTTCAAACTGTAGATGAAAAGAAGGGTTTTATGACCTCTGTTCTTTTGCAGAAACACGGGGATAGATTGAGACCTGTAGCCTACTTCTCCAGCAGGCTGGATCCAGTGGCGGCTGGACTTCCTGTTTGCCTGCGTGCAGTTGCTGCAGCTGAAAAGGTGGTAACTGCCTCCAGAAATATTGTGGGGTATTCTAACCTCACCCTTTTGGTCCCACATGCTGTCTCCCTGCTTCTGTTGGAGAAAAAGACGTCACATTTGTCAGCACAGAGATGGCTGAAATATAACACTGTCATACTTGATATGCCTAACATCATTGTGAAACGTTGTACTGTTTTGAATCCTGCCTCTCTTCTCCCTACAGAGGACAATGGAGAGCCACATGACTGTGTGGCTCTCACTAACGATTTTTGTTCCCCCAGGGCAGACTTAAAGAGCGACCCTTTGGAAAATCCAGACATGGTCCTCTATGTGGATGGTTCAGCCTGCCCTCAAACCTGTCGGCGCAGGCCACAGAGCTCTGTGCCCTTATTGAGGCATGCAAATTGGCTGCAGGGCAATCTGTCAATATTTTTACAGACAGCAGGTACACATTTGGCATTGTGCACGATTTTGGCACCATTTGGAAACACAGAAACTTTCTCACTAGCACAGGATTTCCCATTGCACATCATAAACTGGTCTCTGAGTTGTTGGATGCTATTCTACTCCCTAGAGCCATTGCTGTGTGCAAGTGTGCTGCCCATACTAACAATACTGATCTTGTGTCTCAAGGAAATGACAGGGTGGACGTGGCAGCTAAGTGTGCAGCCTCAGCTTCCAGTTCACCCTCTAACCTTGCTTTTCCTCAGGTTTCTACCTCCTGTTTACAGCTAGTGGACCTTCAGAGCACTGCCACCCAGGACGAGAGACGAGTCTGGAAACAGGCCGGCTGTATCTTTGCAAACTTGGTCTAGGTTTGTCCCTCGGGCCGTCCCTGTCCACCAAAACACGTTCCCTTTCTATGCAAAATTGGCACATGGGCTCACCCGTGTGTCAAAAGGGAGGATGGTAGCAGAAGTAACAAAGAGATGGTTCACAAAGGGGTTTTCAAATTACACTGTGAAATTTTGCAAGCAATGCTTGATATGTGTACAACATAATGCAGGTCAAGGTATCAAACTAACTCAAGCAGCACACCCAATACTAGACAAACTGTTTGATCATCTCCAAATGGACTTCATTGAACTGACACCTAGTGAGGGAAAAGGTACTGCCTGGTAGTAGTTGACATGTTTTCAAAATGGATTGAAGTATTCCCCACAGCTAAAGAAGACTCAGAGGCGGTAGTCAAAGCACTCCTGAGAGATATAATTCCTAGGTGGGGTATACCTAGCAAAATCTCAAGTGACAATGGAACACCCTTTGTTAATGCAGCCCTAAAGAAAATAGGAGCATTCCTAGGGATAGACCTGAAACAACATTGTGCCTACCATCCTGCCAATGCGGGAGCAGTAGAGAGGGAAAATGGGTCCCTTAAAAATAAACTAAGCAAAGCTTGTGCAGAAACAGGGCTAGGCTGGACAAAGGTCCTCCCTGTAGTACTCACACAAATGAGGATGCAAACTAGGCCTAAACATGGGTTAAGCCCATTTGAAATTCTGTTTGGACGAGTACCCAACACGGGGATAGGGCCAGCTCAAGGAACACTGCTGGACACCACACTGTGTGATGATGCAATGTTGAATTACTGTGCAATGCTGTCCTCTGCTTTGAAATCTATCCACAAACAGGTAAAAGAAGCACTTCCCAAACCCACTGAGGGACCTCTGCATGATCTACAACCAGGGGATTGGATAGTGGTGAAGGACTTCCGACGAACCAAGCGGAACAAGCCACGGTGGAATAGCCCATTCCAGGTCCTGCTCACGACCCCAACGGCAGTGAAGGTCACAGGCAGAGTGACGTGGGTCCACGCTAGCCACTGCAGGAGGGTTCCTGAACCGGCTGAGCAGGAGGAAAAGAAGGCCTAAGTAACCCAGACGCTGACTAAAGCTTGTGAGGAAGAAAGGCATCACTGCATGGAACAGTGCGAGTATCACATCAATCACGCACGCACCCTCAATAGGGAAGAGTATTTCAGTGTCTAGCCGATAGATAAGTCTTATGGTTTTGAGTTTCCTCCAAGTCCTGGTGAGGTGGGACGAGGGCTGATAGGGCGTGCCCACCCTCTGAGCACCAAAAAACGTCAAGAAGGACAAGGGTTAACTCTGTAACATCACTGAGGCACTGAACAAGATGCGCAAGGTTGCTGAACAATTACAAGCAGACGAACATGGAAGAGTCAAAGACAGCTGGTGGCGTTGGTTTAGTGGATGGAAGACTCTGATTCTATCCACCATACCAGTCCTGTGCTTTGTGATTGTGATGCTATGTTTGCTCCCTGTTTTCTGTCAATGTTGTATGTTTGTGTTTCAGAGGCAGCTGACAAATATTGGTTACCAGATGGTGAAAATAGGCCCAGACGACTTACCTGACTGGCCTCCAAACCCACACGAAGACCATAACCCACCGTTTGACGACGTCAGCACAGCTGATATGAAATTAGCCCTAGCTTAAAACACACTCATTTGTGGTTGCTTTTCTTTTCTACTGTTTCCTGATATATGTATATAGCTTGCTAGCATTAACTTAAGACATCTATGTCTTACAAAACAGCCTTAGCATTATCCCTGTACACTCAATGACGTGTTAAGTCGAATCTCTCTGGGAACTCTTACCACTGAAAGTGTACATTTCTTTCTTTCGCAATTATTATCCTGTAGGATAAAAAGGGGGGAAATGTGAGGGAAATTTAGTGGATGAACATTCCTATTCTCTGTGTTTCTGTGTTGAGCTCAAGTGGCCTAGTGTACTGAGAAAGATGTTTTTTCCATGTTGTAATCGCCTTTCTGTGGCCTTGGTGGTGATAAGCAGGGTGCCTAAGTTCTCCCTAACTACACATCCACCTGCACATACCAGAGCACACCAGGTGCACGCTTTAATAAAGTTTCATAGAAAATCTTGAGCCAATCACGTGAAGATGTGAGCAGTAAGAAAATGCCTTTAGAGTATAATAGATAACAGCCACTAAAATACAACTCAGAGTGCGCATACTCTCTGCATCATCAGAAGTGGTGTCTTCTCTTCTTCTTTTTCCTTTCCTATTTTATATATCTGTTTTATACGATCTACTATAATAAATAACTGAAAAGACAACGGCTAAGTGTTCTGAAGTGTTTATTAGAAGTTTCCATTACAATGGCGACTGTCAAATGAAAGAGTAAGAAACAAAGTAGGTTTCGATAAGGAGATCATGAAATACCGGTGAATTTGAGAAGTGAAAACATGTCCCTGAGCTTTCCACCATGTTTGCCTGCGATGATAATGTCCAGGTTTTCCTCAAATTGCTGATTGTGCTAAAAAAAAAAATCCATCTCAGGTAACGAGCTGTGTCATCAGACGGCAAGATCAAAGGGTGAGGGGGGGTCTTCAGGTTGATTAATTAACCAATAGTAACTGTTGTAACTGAAACTCATCTCATTATCTGTAGCCGCTTTATCCTGTTCTACAGGGTCGCAGGCAAGCTGGAGCCTATCCCAGCTGACTACAGGTGAAAGGCAGGGTACACCCTGGACAAGTCGCCAGGTCATCACAGGGCTGACACATAAACATAGACAGCCATTCACACTCACATTCACACCTACGGTCAATTTAGAGTCACCAGTTAACCTAACCTGCATGTCTTTGGACTGTGGGGGAAACCGGAGCACCCGGAGGAAACCCACGTGGACACGGGGAGGACATGCAAACTCCGCACAGAAAGGCCCTCGCCGGCCACAGGGCTCAAACCCGGACCTTCTTCACGACACCACCGTGCCGCCCTAACTGAAACTCATCTTTGCAAAATTGTTTTTACTGGTAAATCTGAAAAGGTGTTGATAATTATGAACTGTCAATAATTGTAGCTGCCACTCTAATAATTATTGTAAGATAAATAAAAGATACTTTTATTCCATCTTTTGTTGCTTTTTTTGTATTTTGGGGCGTTTTGTTTTCAAGTAGAGTTTTCGGTTGGCTCAGTAAAACGCTCTCTGCCATTTTGTTTTTCCAGTCAGACTGTGCAATTGCTCATATCCAGTGAATGTGTGTGTGTGTATATATATATATATATATATATATATATATATATATATATATATATATATATATGTAAAATGTAGAATAGAAACATTTCACTCTGACACCCAACTTTTGAACATTATTAAAAATTTATTCTCGACAAACATTTCGGCCTTCGGCCTTCTTCAGTGTCGTAAAAAACTACATAGTGCTGTGGGCTTGGTCTTATATATACAAAATTGTGAACAATAGTTAACGCTGCTCAAGATAGTTTAGACAACGTGCTTCTAAATAGGGAGGCGTACTGGATGTCGCAATTGTTTACTTTAGCCCCTTATGGGTTAAACAAGCGAAAAGAATATAAATCTAAAAATCGCATTCTTTTTAATAATATTTAATTATTAAATTTTGTAATTAATAGTTTATTTTTGTCTTTGTCTTTTATTTTGAAGTGTATAGAATTCACAATTTTGTATAAGACCAAGCCCACAGCACTATGTAGTACGTATGTAGTATGTGTATGTTATGACACTGAAGAAGGCCGAAGGCCGAAACGTTTGTCAAGAATAAATTTTTAATAATGTTCAAAAGTTGGGTGTCAGAGTGAAATGTTTCTATTCTACATTATCTATATCTACACTGTTGGGACCCGTGGTATCCTTTGGATCCTTTTGGAGAGACTGGTTGTTGGCTGAGAGAGACTTTTTACTTTACTATATATATATATATATATATATATATATATATATATATATATATATATATATATATGGGGCGGCACGGTGGTGTAGTGATTAGCGCTGTCGCCTCACAGCAAGAAGGTCCGGGTTCGAGCCCCGTGGCCGGCGAGGGCCTTTCTGTGCGGAGTTTGCATGTTCTCCCCGTGTCCGTGTGGGTTTCCTCCGGGTGCTCCGGTTTCCCCCACAGTCCAAAGACATGCAGGTTAGGTTAACTGGTGACTCTAAATTGACCGTAGGTGTGAATGTGAGTGTGAATGGTTGTCTGTGTCTATGTGTCAGCCCTGTGATGACCTGGCGACTTGTCCAGGGTGTACCCCGCCTCTCGCCCGTAATCAGCTGGGATAGGCTCCAGCTTGCTTGTGACCCTGTAGAACAGGATAAAGCGGCTAGAGATAATGAGATTATATATATATATATATATATATATATATATATATTAGTGTTGTCCTGTGTTAACCTATTTTCTCAACTTCATCCACTGACCTTAAACTTAGGATTCCACCAAAAGTGTGAAAACTGATTTGACCCACTCTTATGTGACTTAGAAAATGAATCTGAGTAGCCAGGTAAAGAAGTAATAATGATTCAGGAGTTATAATTTTCCCCCTTTGGTGCAGCCACCATCTGGATTAACTTTTGCACCATGTCCAAATTTCCCAGCATGAGAAACTGGCTTTGTACGGGTACCTTGAAGAACTGAAATGCCCATTTTATTGCTTCTCTGTGTTAGTAAGAGATGCGATTTGAGGAGAACGTAAATAGCTTGAGGAACATAAATAACTTGCACTTTTTTGCTCCTGAAGCTGCAAGCCTGTTGCCTTGGGTCTCATTTGAATCACTGCTAAAGTGTGCTTTGATTTTCATAGTATGTAGTTCACATTTGCATGCTACAATCAGAGCCACAAGTTCAGCTTTTGGGGCACCACAGGCTCGTGTCGGTCTGCCAGATTCTTAGTGTCTTGACATAAGTTGAGGAGCCATCAGTAAAAAGACTCAAATCAGCATCGTCGAAGGGAATGTCATAAAAATCAGGCTAATGTGTAGATAATTCAACGCAATCGTGATCATTCAGCTCTTCTGAAACATCAGCCGCATCAGCCAGAAAAGAGGTTTTAGATAGATTAGATTAGATTAGATTAGATTAGATTAGATTAGATTAAACTTTATTGATCCCTTTGGGAGGGCTCCCTCAGGGAAATTAAGATTCCAGCAGCATCATTACAGATAAACAGAGAAAATAGAGAAAACTTCTAGATAAATTAAAATAAATTAAGTATTTACATATACAAATATAAAAGAATAAGATATGGGGAGGGACAGCATGGTGGTGTAGTGGTTAGCGCTGTCGCCTCACAGCAAGAAGGTCCGGGTTCGAGCCCCGTGGCCGACAAGGGCCTTTCTGTGCGGAGTTTGAATGTTCTCCCCGTGTCCGTGTGGGTTTCCTCTGGGTGCTCCGGTTTCCCCCACAGTCCAAAGACATGCAGGTTAGGTTAACTGGTGACTCTAAATTGACCGTAGGTGTGAATGTGAGTGTGAATGGTTGTCTGTGTCTATGTGTCAGCCCTGTGATGACCTGGCGACTTGTCCAGGGTGTACCCTGCCTCTCGCCTGTAGTCAGCTGGGATAGGCTCCAGCTTGCCTGCGACCCTGTAGAACAGGAAAGATATTGCACTTTATATTGCATATTGTCCGGTATTGCTTATTGTTAGGCTAGGCTACTGCTCCTTCCCGTCCTCTGTCCTCCTGTTACCCCTCCTCCCTCCCAGAGAGGAGTTGTACAGTCTGATGGTGTGAGGGACAAAGGAGTTTTTGAGTCTGTTCGTCCTGCACTTGGGAAGGAGCATTCTGTCACTGAACAGGCTCCTCTGGTTGCTGATGACGGTGTGCAGATGGTGACTGGCATCGTCCATGATGTTCAATAGTTTGTCCATAGACCTCTTCTCTGCCACCGTCACCAGAGAGTCCAGCTTCATGCCAGCCCGCCTGATCAGTTTGTCCAGCCTGGATGTGCTGTCCTTCTTGGATGTGCTGCCCCCCCAGCACACCATGGTGTAAAACAGGACACTGGCGACCACAGCCTGATAGAACATCCACAGGAGTTTCCTGCAGATGTTAAAGGACCGCAGCCTCCTAAGGAAGTATAGCCTGCTCTGTCCCTTCCTGTGCAAGTGATTGGTGTTGCAAGTCCAGTCCAGCTTGCTGTCCAGCCACAGCTCGAGGTACTTGTAGGAATCCACAGTCTCCACCTCGACTCCCTCGATCAGAACTGGTTTAGTGTGTTAATGTGTGTACAATGTAGACTCAACATAAAACAGTGTTTCCTTATCACAGTCCCCTTTATGAAGCCTATAGGCTCATATCTAAAGTGTCTTTGAGAGTCTATCAGAGACTACACAACACATATGCAAATATTCCTAGCTACTTATTAATAATTGAGCATGCTTCATTTTGCTTAGAACAGTGAAACAGTGATGAATTATGAGAAAGTTTTAACAAACACATGCATATAAACATGTGACACTAACCATGGACCATTAACAGCTTCAAGACTTACTTGGACAAACTGCAAATCATATGCAAAACGACTCACTTTACTAATCCGATTCTTGGAGTTGATTCATTTGATTCACGACATCAAGGAAACATTGTGTGGGCTGTGATTTCAAGACTGACATAGATGGGTTTATACTACCACTCGTCTACAACTTTAAATAAAACCTATTTAGTTGGCTTTGGCTGTGCACGACAGCACGGTTTAAAGCTTTAGTGCTCGTGAATCGATTCAACTGATCGATTCACTTCAAAGAGTCGTTTAAAAAACAGCAGAATCGTCTGCTTCTGCAGCAGAGAGGTGTGTGTGTGTGTGTGTGTGTGAGAGAGAGAGAGAGACGTCACGATCATGTCACTAGTTTGTTATAAAAAAATGATGAAACAAGCAGGCTACCTAACAGTACTCAGGCTATGATTAAGAGCATCAGTGTGTAATCTTTGCTGCTGGGGCCAAATTCCTGAACATAAGGAAAACATGGATGCATGGATGGATGGATAAAAAGATGGGAATTTAAACCACCCTGAGATAAGATGAGACTGCGTTTTGGATCCTACAGATGGTAATAAGGGCATTTTTTTCTGCCACAGGAAAAGAAAATAATCCAGGTGTCTTTTTATATTTTTGGATGCCATCAGGTAAGTACACATGATCACTGAAATGTATCTGTTTGCAGAACACAGTACTAATTTTCTAAACACACACACACACACACACACACACACACACACACACACACACACATATATATATATATATATATATATATATATATATATATATATATACACACACCCACACAAAGTATAACTCATAGCTTAGGCATGATGTGAATTCCGAGTCTGTGTACTAAATGCACCTTGTTGGTCAGCCGGTAGCATCAGCCTATATTTTTTGTCAGATATTATTCTGTTCCACACACAGTCTCACTTTAGACTGTGCACTTTAGAAGCCTGTTTCTGCCACCATAATAATGAAAAGGTTTTTCATGATTAAATTCTCATAACAATGACTTAGTAGGCCATCTCATAATAATTGTATAGTTTTCCTCATAATTATTAATTTCTGTCTTATTAAATGGCCTATTATCTCATAATTATGACTTGCTATCTCATAATGAAATAATAATAATGACTTAAGTCTTCACCATAATGACTTACTATCTCATATTTATGACTGAGTATCTCATAATTGTGGCTATCTCATAAGTATGACTTAGTATCTCATAATTGTGGCTGAATATCTGTGACTGAGTATCTCATTACTCTGGCTGAGTATCTCAATTGTGACTTAGTATCTTATAATTATGACTGAGTATCTCATAATTATGACTCATCATAACAATTTAGTATCTCATAATTATGACTTCGTATCTCAATTATGACTTTACAATCTTATGATTATGATTGAGTATCTCATCGTGACTGAGTATCTCATAATTATGACTCTCATAATTATGACTTACGTTCTCGTCATAATGACTTAGTATCTCATAATTGTGACTGAGTGTCTCATAATTATGACTTATGATCTCATAATTGTGACTAAGTATCTCATCATAATGAGTTAGTATCTCATAATTGTGACTTAGTATCTCATAATTGTGACTGAGTATCTCACAACTGTAACTGGTTATCTCATAATTATGACTTACGTTCTCATCATAATGACTTAATATCTCATAATTGTGACTGAGTATCTCATAATTATGACTTATGATCTCATAATTGTGACTGACTATCTCATAATTGTGACATACGATCTCATAATTATGACTTAGTATCTCATAATTATGACTAAGTATCTCATAATTATGCATCATAATGAGTTAGTATCTCATGATTGTGACTATGTCATAATTATGACTTACATTCTCATCATAACGAGTTAGTATCTCATAATTGTGACTATCTCATAATTGTGACTTACGATCTAATCATAATGACTTAGTATCTCATAATTGTGACTTAGTATTTCATAATTGTGACTATAATAATGAGGTAGTATGTCATAATTTTGAGAAAATGTTCTCATTATTGTCATAATAAGTCATAATTATGAGATAAAAAGTCATCTCTTATTATCTTATTATGACATGTGACTTTAGTGGCGGAAATGGGCTTCTTTAGCTATTTTCCACATTTAAGCGAGATAAAAGTGCCATCAGTGCGATATGAACAGTCATCTCTGTTATCTATCAGCACCTGCAGGGAGTACGGTAAGTTAGTGCACACTGTTGAGTAGGGAAGTATGCGGTTTGGGACAGAAAGGGTGGGGTTTACACTGCAGCAAACGGGACGGGAGGGAGGCAGGAAGGACTGAGAGACCGATACGAGACTCTGAGATGTTGGATCACCAACAAATAAATACAAGAAATACATTCAGTACGTAAATCTCACGCAGGTAACGGTTTTTTTGGTAAGGTTTACGGTAATCTGTCTCCCACAGGCGCGTGTCGCAGTCACTGTGTCCTTCTCTAATAGCAGGGTTTTAAAGGTGATTGTGATTGTGATCTCAGAGCCGTGCAAACTCAGAATAACGGAGATGACCGAGCAGAAATGTTGCCTAGGGACATGATGTAATGACTTCACTAGTCTGTGTATTAATATGTGCATGCAGTAGTCTGTCAAATCCCCTGATGCTGCACTGATGCTGTATGTTTAATGCCTTTGTGTCGACACGTTATGAGCGTTTATAACCTGTTCTTGATGCTTCCTGTGTGCTTCTCTGATTGCCCAAAAGCTGATTAAAAACGCAGGTGCCATCTCTTGATGTGGCATTGTTCTCTAGAAAGCATCCACTGGGAACAGCTGGCATATATGTCAAATATTTTTGCATAACCTAACTGATATTATTTAAAAAATCCAGAAAGGTTATGGTCATGAACATGTTTGACCATCCATGGAAAAAAACAATGACCTGTGAAGAAGTCAGATTTAATGATCGTGTGTGTGTGTGTGTGTGTGTGTGTTTATATCTTGGTGGGGTTCAAATCAAATGACAGTTTTATCATTTTAGTTACTGAGATTGTGCTTAAGATTAGATTTAGATGTAGCATTTGCATTAATACTTGTGCCAATGGACGTACAAAGATAGTAAAGATAAATGTGTGTGTGAGAAATTGTGGTTTTTAAATTTGCCTTGTTCCCGAAATCCTGATCACTGACTGTGAACGAGTTTAGTATCATAATTATGTTTGTTTTATACAATATAATTGGCATGTTGTTTTAAATATTGCAGGTTAAAACTCCACTTCATCCTCGAAGAGTATGTTGAAAGCTTTGATTGGACTTTGCACCCTTCATCTCACAACTATCTTTTTACTTTTTTGGGCCACTATTGATGATGTAAGTGTTTGGTTGTTTTAAAAAAAATATGTATGTGCATTACTGTATATGTTTAGAATATACTTTACCGATTTGCTTCTGTAGAAAGTTTAGTTCTCCAAATACAGCTTAAAGAAGTTGTTTGTCATTTTTACCACTTTGGAGACAAAGCAGTGATAAGCTTTCCCTTTTCTTCTGTTAAAAGAGTCAATATCGTGAGTTGCCTTTTAATCAAATGCAGCGTTGGTGGCATGGTGGTATAGTGGTTAGCACTGTCGCCTCACAGCAAGAAGGTTCTGGGTTTGAGCCCAGCGGCCGACAGGGGCCTTTTTGTGCGGAGTTTGCATGTTCTCCCCATGTCTGTATGGGTTTCCTCCGGGTGCTCCGGTTTCCACCCCAGTCCAAAGACATGCAGTTAGGTTAACAATGGGATGGCCTTGAGCTGAAGTACCCAAGAGTGGCGGCACGCACGTACGCAGTGGCTTTGCTCTCCTACGGTATGATGAACTAAATTTCGTTGTATGTTTGTGCAGTGACAATAAAGGCATTCTATTCATAGCTGAGCAGTTCAAATTTCTGGGTCTGAAAAAAAAATGCAAAATGGGATTAATAAATCCAGATCTGTTTCTCAGCAATACTTTATTTCTAATGTTTATTTGCAATTATGTAATTATTACATGTCTACTCTATCTACGGGGTGGCATGGTGGTACAGTGGTTGGCACTGTTGCCTCACAGCAAGAAGGTTCTGGGTTCGAGCCCAGTGGCCGACAGGGGCCTTTCTGTGCAAACTCCACACGTTCTCCTTGTGTTTGTGTGGGTTTCCTCTGGGTGCTCCAGTTTCCCCCACAGTTCAAAGACACGCAGTTAGTTTAACTGGCTACTCTAAAATTGCCCATAGGTGTGAATGTGTGTGTGAGTGCGCAGAAAGGAACTGGCCACCCTACTGCTGCAGTTCTGGCCAAGTCAACCAAACATGGTTTGTTTGGATTGGGTTCGGCAGTGATGACGATGACTGTCTAGAGAAAACAAAAACTGGATCGTTAAAGGGATTCTTCTTTTGTAATTGGGAAACCCTCTGTTGTAGGGTCCCATATAGAAACTTCAGATGGTGAAGAGTTCAACCAGATTGATAAAACATAATATTTTAGAGTTCTTGATTAGACAAAAAAAAAAAATTCCCAGCTGCACCTTTAAACCTAAAGATGTATCAGTAGTTAATGTAAGAGCTTGTCTTTTCTCTGTGTCGAGGCTTGGTGGTTTACAAGAACCCTGTACACAGACCTGTGGGGTAGATGGGTGATGGAGAGAAATGATGATGTCTGGGTTTACATGGATATACCAACATCTTACCGAAAAGGTGAGCCAAGCAAGACACTATTTTTAGGAATTTACTGTATGACATTCTGCAGAATCTGTAAGTATGATATCCAAGGACCAGAAACAAAGAACCTCATATAAGCAATTATAGGCTGAAGAATGTGCTGTGTAATGGACTAATGGAGTGTAATGGAGTTTTCATATTGCTTTTTCTAGATTACTTGCAGGCAGTGCAGGCCTTTGCAGTGTTGGCCTGCCTCTTTGCGGTCATCTCCCTGTGTGTGTTCCTAGTTCAGCTCTTTACACTGGGGAAAGGAAAGAGGTTCACAATCTCTGGAGTTCTGCAGCTTCTGTCATGTGAGTATTCTCTGAGTCTACACTCACCGGCCACTTTATTAGAAACACCCATCCACCCAGAGCATTTTTTAACATAGTTACTGGGAGACCAAATGGTCTCCCAGTGGCCAGATTTGGTCTCCTAGTCAACGCCAAACCAGCTTCACTGGGAGACCAAATTTTAAACCAAGTTATGTCTTATCACTTGGTTCAATCAGTTGCAATTAATTAACCAAGTACCATGTAAGTATACATTTAACAAGGAAAACGAAGATCTATAAGATATACACACAAGGTCATGTTGGTTAAGAAAAACAAAACTAAAATTTGGTTACTGAGATGGCTGATGTCAGAATCCGATGTCATTACTGTGTAACTTTGAGTGTCTTTGACATAACATTTGTGCTTGGTAATTGCTCTTGATAGCTGTGTAGTCACTGTAGTGTGTTTGTCTGTATGGTGATTGGCGAACCATTTTGCATCACAGAATATGCCGCAGCGGTGCAGCCGCATGGACTCTGGGGCCTGTGATTGTATTGCCCAGACCAGTTGGTCTCCTAGTGGAAAATCCTTAAAAAATGCTCTGCATCCACCTGCTGTTTCATGCAGTTATCTAATCAGCCAATCCCTTGACAGCAGCACAGTGAATAAAATCATGCAGATACAAATCAAGAGCTTCAGTTAATGTTCCCTTCAAACATCAGAATGGGAAAAATTGTGATCTCAAAGTGTGACTTCCACTGTGGCATGGGTGTTGGCTTGAGCCAGATTGACTGGTTTGAGTATTTCAGAAACTGTTGATCTCCTGGGGTTTTCACAAGCAACAGTCTCTAAAGTTTACACTGTTTTGTTGCTGTGAAAAACAAAAAACATTGAGCGAGTGACAGTTCTGTGGGTGGAAACAAATGCCCTTGTTGATAAGAGAGGTCAGAGGAAAATGGCCAGATCGTTTCCTTCCTGCCAGAAGGATATATAAAATATATAATCACTCTTTACAACTGTGGTGAGCAGAAAAGCATCTCAGCATGCAACAACAGAAGACCACATTGTGTTCCTCTCCTGCCAGCCAAGAACAGGAATCTTAGTATCAAGAACAAGTTCCTATTAAAGTGGCCGGTGAGTTAAAAAAGCATTTTTTAAGTTCTGCTAATTTATTAAACACATTGACACAAATAAATAAATAAAAGAATTGAGAGACAGACAGTACTAGAGAGACAGTTCCTAAACTCTTGCTCAGCCAAACTGAGCAAATAGGAGAAAGCGCTCCTACTCATCAATAAAAGGCAAATGACACTTCACTTGGAATTGATCAAAATGTGCCTTAAGGACTTTCACACTAAGAGAAATAAGATTCACTGGTCTGCTAAAACCAAGAGCTGACCTCTAGAATAATGTGGAAGCTGCTCATAATGGGGTCAAGTTCTTCCCTACGGTGAAGCATGGTGGTGGTAGCATCATGCTGTGCAGATGTTTTTCAGCAGCAGGCACTGAGAGGCTGTCATAGTCAAGGGAAAGATAACTGTTCAAGAGTGCTCAGGACCTCAGATTATGGCGAAAGCTTACATTCTAGCATGATCGTGACCCCAGACACAGATGGAGTGGCTTCAGGACAAGTTTGGGAATGTCTTTTAGTTTCCAAGCCAGAGCCCAGATCTAAGCCCAACTGAATATCTCTCCAGCAATGCTCCCTAAAAACCCTGGCCAATATACCATTTTTCTGCAAAGTTCCCATTCACTAGCTAGTTCTTCTTTATTAAATGACAATTGCCAGTTGGATTAGAGACTCACAAATATTTCCCAAAACATACCTGCTGATAGCTTCAAAGTTTTAGTTCATATGGTCGTATTTTATCCATCCAACTATCCCTCATGGACATACCTAAATAGGCAGCTCGATTATTCAGTATGCCTTCAGTTGTCTCATGTATTTAAAAAAACAAACAAACCTGTTCTTTCCTATCCAGGCTTCTGTATTATGGTGGCCTTGTCAGTCTACACGGATCACTTCCACAGAGGAGAGAAGGATGGCTGGTATGGCTGGTCGTATATCATGGCTTGGTTTGGCTGGCTGCTCACATTAATCAACGGTGCCATCTACGTGATCCTGCGCAAGAGGGTGGATTAAATCAGGAAACTATGTAAAGTAAGAACATGAAAGCTAGTCAGGGCGAGTTAGCAAGAGTGATCATGCTGATAGATTCTTGTGATTTTCACCTGCTGTTAGTTTAATTATCTGTTTGGAATAAGAATTCCTTTTTGTGTAGTTCCAGACTAAAAAGATTTTTAACAGAGAATTTGAATCGCCAGACAAAACAAAGACTAGTTCAGAGAAAAATACTTCAAGCCATGACGTGCTTGAGATGTTCATATCAAATCGTCAAAAAGTTTTATATATATATATATATATATATATATATATATACACACTGTACAAATTATGGGTCATTGTACCCCAAACCCCATGTGTTATACTGTATAAACTGAGCTTCTTTAGACTGGGAGAGTGATTGAGATGAAGGAATTTAATACAAAGTTTATGAAAAAAGGGTGTAAAGAAAATTCATCATATTATATATAGTCACAGGTGTGTAAATATATAATATAAAGTCAGAATATATAGACAGACGCTGTAAAAATATAGTTTTGAAAGTGATAAAAGAAGGACTTCAAAAAAGTTTGATCAGATCAACTGATTACTTGTAATTTTGATTATTTTGTCTTGGCATTTTACTTTTCTTTCGCTCTCTTTTGTGTATTATGGTTTCTTGTATTTGCCAACATATCAGTGCACACTGCACAAGTCTGGGATCACGACCAATAGAATTATAAGACTCATCTATATCCATTTATAGTCTGGTGCTGTAACATTTTGTGTCTCAATTAGTCAACGCAGTATCTATAGTCTAAGGTATCTGAATTCATCAAACCATACAGAAGAAAACGTATGGTTTCCAGATGGATAAAGAACTCACCATCTTTTATGGGTGTGGTTCTGAAGAGAACTGATGTTATGAAAGCTTATTAAATGTTGCTGTATTTTTATGCACTAAATCCTGGTTTTTGGAAGGAAAGAAGGAATTACCATTCATAGTTGGTTTAAGTGGGAAATGATAAGGTTAGTAAAACCTATGGGTGAAACATTGATGCTCACTGATGTTCCAGGAAAGAGGTTCAAAGAGTACAATTTGCTGTAAGTGATTAGATGAGTCATATGAGTGTGTCTGGGATCACAAGTGTACATTACGGTTTATGATAAGTCATGTAGGAAAAGTTTGATGTAAAAAATGTAAATAAAAGACGCGTCAATAAATCACACGAACACCCAAACATGATTAATTCTTGAGTTTATTTGCAGCAAATGAACGAGATTTCATGTAACATGAAATACTAAAAATGTAAAATTATTAAAGTGCACTAATCCAAAATTAAACTTAATGGAGAAGAAAAAAAAAAACGTTCATGTCCTGTGGTGGATATGTTCCGTGTGTACATCATATTGGTCAATGTTAAGAAATAAAATATTAACAAGTGTAATACAAGTATTCAGCGGTGGGTTTCCCAAAAGACTCTTAATGCCAAGAGTGTCTTAACTATGAGAGCAAGCATTCATTGTGCTGTTCGTACTATCATTTAACAATGATCGATGTGCTGCGATGCTTTTGGGAAACTCCAGCCAGTTCAGTTATAGCTGAACGACAGCCAGAGTACTGTTGTTCTGTAAGACTCCCTACGTGATGCACCAGGCAGTGGAAGTGGACGCGGAGTGATATCACTAGGCCATGTGGTAGGTCTGAACTAAACCCCCTGACCAGAGGGGCTGATTCTTTCCTGCACGATAAGATGTAGCAGGTGATTCTGCTCAGCAGAGAGGTAAGGCCTGTAGAGAGAGGAGAGACCAAAAAACCACCACATGCACAACAAAACCACATATACCATGCTTCCACTTTTTTTTTTTTAAACAATCTGGAAAGAAAAAACCAACAAAAAAAGAACTGGGGAATAATCTTCACCCAACTCACCATAATTCTCTCTGGAGAGATTTGAGTGATTCAATGTCCTTTTCCTGACATGCCATCTACAAAACAAGCATAAAGTCACAAATCTGCGGAATATGAAGAGTGCTCTGCACATGGTGATCCGCTAGATCATCATCTCACCAACAACTGCAAATGGAAAGTTTGTGCATTGGGTTCCTTTTAAAATGAAAATTTCATGGTTGCAAGTTATTAGTGGTAGCTACTAACAATGACCACTAGGTGGCAGTTAGCTAAAACAGTGACAGTTTTTTCTTCTACTTTAACTGAAATATACCGTGGTGCTTGAAAGTTTGTGAACTCTTTAGAATTTTCTATATTTCTGCATAAATATGACCTAAAACATCATCAGATTTTCACACAAGTCCTAAAAGTAGATAAAGAGAACCCAGTTAAACAAATGAGACAAAAATATTATACTTGGTCATTTATTTATTGAGGAAAATGATCCAATATTACATATCTGTGAGTGGCAAAAGTATGTGAACCTTTGCTTTCAGTATCTGGTGTGACCCCCTTGTGCAGCAATAACTGCAACTCAACGTTTCCGGTAACTGTTGATCAGTCCTGCACACCGGCTTGGAGGAATTTTAGCCCATTCCTCCGTACAGAACAGCTTCAACTCTGGGATGTTGGTGGGTTTCCTCACATGAACTGCTCGCTTCAGGTCCTTCCACAACATTTCGATAGGATTAAGGTCAGGACTTTGACTTGGCCATTTCAAAACATTGACTTTATTCTTCTTTAACCATTCTTTGGTAGAATGACTTGCGTGCTTAGGGTCATTGTCTTGCTGCATGACCCACCTTCTCTTGAGATTCAGTTCATGGACAGATGTCCTGACATTTTCCTTTAGAATTTGCTGGTATAATTCAGAATTCATTGTTCCATCAGTGATGGCAAGCCGTCCTGGCCCAGATGCAGCAAAACAGGCCCAAACCATGATACTACCGCCTCCATGTTTCACAGATGAGATAAGGTTCTTATGCTGGAATGCAGTGTCTTCCTTTCTCCAAAAATAACGCTTCTCATTTAAACCAAAAAGTTCTATTTTGGTCTCATCCATCCACAAAACATTTTTCCAATAGCCTTCTGGCTTGTCCACGTGATCTTTAGCAAACTGCAGACGAGCAGCAATGTTCTTTTTGGAGAGCAGTGGCTTTCTCCTTGCAACCCTGCCATGCACACCATTGTTGTTCAGTGTTCTCCTGATTGTGGACTCATGAAAATTAACGTTAGCCAATGTGGAGAGGCCTTCAGTTGCTTAGAAGTTACCCTGGGGTCCTTTGTGACCTCGCTGACTATTACACGCCTTGCTCTTGGAGTGATCTTTGTTGGTCGACCACTCCTGGGGAAGGTAGCAATGGTCTTGAATTTCCTCCATTTGTACACAATCTGTCTGACTGTGGATTGGTGGAGTTCAAACTCTTTAGAGATGGTTTTGTAACCTTTTCCAGCCTGATGAGCATCAACAACGCTTTTTCTGAGCTCCTCAGAAATCTCCTTTGTTTGTGCCATGATACACTTCCACAAACATGTGTTGTGAAGATCAGACTTTGATAGAGCCCTGTTTTTTAAATAAAACAGGGCGCCCACTCACACCTGATTGGCATCCCATTGATTGAAAACACCTGACTAATTTCACCTTCAAATTAACTGCTAATCCTAGAGGTTCACGTACTTTGCCACTCACAGATATGCAATATTGGATCATTTTCCTCAATAAATAAATGACCAAGTATAATAGTTTTGTCTCATTTGTTTAACTGGGTTCTCTTTATCTACTTTTAGGACTTGTGTGAAAATCTGATGTTTTAGATCATATTTATGCAGAAACAGAGAAATTCTAAAGGGTTCACAAACTTTCAAGCACCACTGTATTGATAATTCAGCATAAAAAGGGCAACAGCATCAAGCTACTATAAACAAACAAGTGTATCAGATCCATATACAACCCCAATTCCAAAAAAGTCGGGACAAAGTACAAATTGTAAATAAAAACGGAATGCAATAATTTACAAATCTCAAAAACTGATATTGTATTCACAATAGAACATAGACAACATATCAAATGTTGAAAGTGAGACATTTTGAAATTTCATGCCAAATATTGGCTCATTTGAAATTTCATGACAGCAACACATCTCAAAAAAGTTGGGACAGGGGCAATAAGAGGCTGGAAAAGTTAAAGATACAAAAAAGGAACAGCTGGAGGACCAAATTGCAACTCATTAGGTCAATTGGCAATAGGTCATTAACATGACTGGGTATAAAAAGAGCATCTTGGAGTGGCAGCGGCTCTCAGAAGTAAAGATGGGAAGAGGATCACCAATCCCCCTAATTCTGCACTGACAAATAGTGGAGCAATATCAGAAAGGAGTTCAACAGTGTAAAACTGCAAAGAGTTTGAACATATCATCTACAGTGCATATCATCATCAAAAGATTCAGAGAATCTGGAAGAATCTCTGTGCGTAAGGGTCAAGGCCGGAAAACCATACTGGGTGCCTGTGATCTTCGGGCCCTTAGACAGCACTGTATCACATACAGGCATGCTTCTGTATTGGAAATCACAAAATGGGCTCAGGAATATTTCCAGAGAACATTATCTGTGAACACAATTCACCGTGCCATCCGCCGTTGCCAGCTAAAACTCTATAGTTCAAAGAAGTCGCATCTAAACATGATCCAGAAGCGATGTCTTCTCTGGGCCAAGGCTCATTTAAAATGGACTGTGGCAAAGTGGAAAACTGTTCTGTGGTCAGACGAATCAAAATTTGAAGTTCTTTATGGAAATCAGGGACGCCGTGCCATTCGGACTAAAGAGGAGAAGGACAACCCAAGTTGTTATTAGCGCTCAGTTCAGAAGCCTGCATCTCTGATGGTATGGGGTTGCATTAGTGCGTGTGGCATGGGCAGCTTACACATCTGGAAAGACACCATCAATGCTGAAAGGTATATCCAGGTTCTAGAGCAACATATGCTCCCATCCAGAAGACGTCTCTTTCAGGGAAGACCTTGCATTTTCCAACATGACAATGCCAAACCACATACTGCATCAATTACAGCATCATGGCTGCGTAGAAGAAGGGTCCGGGTACTGAACTGGCCAGCCTGCAGTCCAGATCTTTCACCCATAGAAAACATTTGGTGCATCATAAAACAGAAGATATGACAAAAAAGACCTAAGACAGTTGAGCAACTAGAATCCTACATTAGACAAGAATGGGTTAACATTCCTATCCCTAAACTTGAGCAACCTGTCTCCTCAGTCCCCAGACGTTTACAGACTGTTGTAAAGAGAAAAGGGGATGTCTCACAGTGGTAAACATGGCCTTGTCCCAACTGTGAGATGTGTTGTTGTCATGAAATTTAAAATCACCTAATTTTTCTCTTTAAATGATACATTTTCTCAGTTTAAACATTTGATACGTTATCCATGTTCAATTCTGAATAAAATATGGAATTTTGAAACTTCCACATCATTGCATTCCGTTTTTATTTACAATTTGTACTTTGTCCCAACTTTTTTGGAATCGGGGTTGTACGGTACACTGAAATTTCTACAAATGCAAATTTATCAGTTCATTTGTTAGGACCAAGACGGTAGGACATAATTAGTGTGCTTGCTCGGCTGCTGTGTGCTTGCCAAAGGCAAGCACACTATTGTTCTTAAGTTTACTTATTCTGCCTTATTCCGACACGTTTTTTGAATCCACTACTCCTCCTATGGTGTTCGAGATAGAGACACCGTTCCAACTCTGAGACGTCTGGCCCGAAGTGGTGTAGTGTGCTTGTATACAGCTTTCGGATCAACACGCCCGTTCTCTTGTTCTTGTCGTTTTTCTTTTGTTTTTTTCCCCATAGAGAATGAATAGAGCTCATGAATCGGGCTCATGAATCGAATCATCCTACTCGGACACGCTCCATCGCAAATGCACCAAACCTCATGTGATACTTCAGGCCAACTCCCCCGACACATACATGCAATCGGTTCTGACCCGCACTCATTTTTCCCTTTCTTTTTGCTCATCCCTTTTTCCTCCATAGGCTTGCATTGATTTTTGGCCCCACTGAAAATGAATGGTGTTTCAGGAGAAAAACTTTCACTCTCCATCAATTTTTTTAACCAAGTGACCAAACTTCAAGAAACTTCACTTGATGCCTCAGGCCAAGTCCCCACACAGATCTATCCCCTCATCTGAGACCTGCACTCCTCTTTTCCTTGGTTTTCATGCATCCTTTTTACCTCCATAGGCTTCCATTGATTTTTGGCCCCATTCAAATGAATGGAGTTTTGCTCAGTAACACTTCACCACACATCCACCAAACTTCATATGGCACATCAGGCCAAATCACCATCACACACATGATATCGGTTCTGACCCGCACTCGTCTTTGTCTTGCCTTTCATCTGTCCATTTTTTTCTCCATTTTACCGCTAATCAGTGGAAGCTTGACTGAGTCATTCCTCCCTTCCCCCATAGGTGATGATGCATTTGGTAAGGATCTGCTCATTTGAGACTGACAGCAAATCAACTTCAACTCAATGGCCACTTTATTAGGAATACTTACACACACACGATAGTAATTAGCATATAAGCATTCACGTGTTACCATGCTAGCTGTTAGCATGTTACCCATTATGATATCATGCCTGCTTTTAGCTCGCGAGTTGTTAGCATGTTCACCATTAGCATGTTATCATGAGAACTGTTAACATGTTAGGATTAGCATGGTAGCATGCAGAGTTCACACGTTTTCTGTTAGCGAGTTTGCCTGAGCATGTTAGCATGCTAACTGTTAGCATGTATGTCACCCTCCGCGTGTTAGCATGCTGAA
Source organism: Neoarius graeffei (assembly GCF_027579695.1). NCBI lineage: Eukaryota > Metazoa > Chordata > Actinopteri > Siluriformes > Ariidae > Neoarius > Neoarius graeffei. Next base: position 45,808,448 of record NC_083586.1, on the reverse strand, counting down.
AGTTAACATACTAGCCATTAGCATGTTAGCTGTCAGCATATTAGCCTTACAGTGTTAGAATTTTAACAAATAGCATGTTAATCATTAGCATGTTGGCATGCTAGCTTTTAGCATGTTATCTATTAGCATGTTATTTATTAGCATGTTAACATGCTAGCTTTTAGCATGTTAGTATGCTGTTAGCACGTTAGTATGCTAACTGTTAGCATGTTAATATGTTGGCAAACATGTTGGCATGCTAGCTTTTAGCATGCTAGCTGTTCTGCTACAGCTCAGCAAGCACACTGCATTTTCTCCGCAGAAATGCAGTCTAGTTTTACTTCTGTGCCTTTGTGTGTGTTTTTTTAAATATTTCAAAACCCTAGCTGAGACAGCACGTTACAACTTACCACAACAGACTGCAGCAGGAGGAAGATATCTTCTGCAAGGAAGTTAACTAAAGAGGCAAAACAAGGCTCATGTTCAGCTAGTGAAAAACCTCAGCAAAATCAAATCAAACAGTAACACTAATCAAAAAGATCCACCAAATTACAACAGTTACAATAAATTACTTAAGGTTAAAATAAATAAATTACTGAGGTTTAAATACAATAAACCTCAGTCTGACCTTGACTGTGTGAGTCGAAAGATTCCCAGGCATACCGCTCTAGTGTCTGTGCGTGCTCAGGCAGTAACTTTTGTGGAGGAGGCTGAAACAGATGGACATTTAAGTTATTCCACGAAATTGAGTCATACATGAGCTGATAACCGACGAGGCGCGCATTTTATTCTATCCAGATTCACTGTATTTTGAGAAACAGAGCATTTTTATTTTTTGCATATTCAATAAATAAAATTTCTACAAAACGTCTGACAAATCATTTCCGCTTAGAATGTAAGCAATCTGGCGAAATGACAGTAGCAATTTGTGAAAAATGCAATAATAATTCTTGAAAAATAAAGATACGTTCTTACCTTCAAATACTTTTATTTCATATTTTCTTGCTTTTTTTTTGTATTTTGGGGGGTTTTGTTTGCGAGTAGAATTTTTATTTCGTCCTCTGTTGGTTCAGCAACACGCTCCGCCATTTTGTTTTTCCTCTACTCACGGTATATGAGCTGACAGCTTAGTAGCAGAGTAGCCAATCAGAATGCATGACTGCTTATATCCAGTGAATGTGGAGAGAATAAATGCATATCTAGATATACACAGACCAAATGAACACAACTTTCACGATTCCTAATTTTGTTTTTAGGGTGACAAACACCAGCACAGAATTAACAATGAATTAGGGTAAAAGGTTCTGAATCAAATACACTGCAGAGCAGTGATGAGTATTTGACAGATAGATGGATAGATATCAAGATGTGAATTAAGAACTCATGATGGCTAAATTAACAAGGCTCGTAATCTGACTAATAACTTAGTGAAACTTTAAGCTGATAATTCTTCCATGAAATCACTTAAAAGGAAGAGTAAAGAGGTTGGTCCTACCTCAAGCAGCATGAGCAGAAGTACTCTGGAGATTTCACACTTTGCTACTATATCCATAAACGCACCTGAGGAAGGAAATAAGAACAGTCACTGTTGCAAAGCACCATGATATACACTACCGTTCAAAAGTTTGGGGTCACTTTGAAATGTCCTTATTTTTGAAAGAAAAGCACTGTTCTTTTCAATGAAGATCACTTTAAACTAATCAGAAATACACTCTATACATCGCTAATGTGGTAAATGACTATTCTAGCTGCAAATGTCTGGTTTTTGGTGCAATATCTCCATAGGTGTATAGAGGCCCATTTCCAGCAACTCTCACTCCAGTGTTCTAATGGTACAATGTGTTTGCTCATTGCCTCAGAAGGCTAATGGATGATTAGAAAACCCTTGTACAATCATGTTAGCACAGCTGAAAACAGTTGAGCTCTTTAGAGAAGCTATAAAACTGACCTTCCTTTGAGCAGATTGAGTTTCTGGAGCATCACATTTGTGGGGTCGATTAAATGCTCAAAATGGCCAGAAAAATGTCTTGACTATATTTTCTATTCATTTTACAACTTATGGTGGGAAATAAAAGTGTGACTTTTCATGGAAAACACAAAATTGTCTGGGTGACCCCAAACTTTTGAACGGTAGTGTATTGGTGGACCCCCCACCCCACACACACTAAATCCCATCCCTGCATGCTTCAACACTGTCCCTACTCATTAACCTAGACATACTTTCACATTTATGCTCAATCACATCTTTTTAAGACAACAGAGATGTCCAGAAGCGCGGGCGACCAGCGGTCTTCTCCGCCTACACAGACAGTCTGCGCCGGCTACTCGATCCCGGAAAATAATAATCACGCCTTTCAATGTTCAAGCGATTTATATTGTCAAAATTTGCTGCAAATCCAATTATTTCACCACAAAGTTGTATTCAGTTCAGGTCTAATATAGCTGGAAGCGATGCCATGTTTGTTGATTGATTCTTGCGCTCTGATTGGCTGAGCCGGACCACGTGACCATGCCATAGTGTATGTAGTTATGCTACAGAGCCAGGCAGCATACTACGGAGAGTAACTGAGAAAGCCAAGCACACGCTCATCTGGAGGAAAATTTCATACATATTTTGCGAGTACTTTACAAGGAAATGGTTTGTAATTTATTAGCTGAGAATAAGGTGTGTAAATTTAAAAATTTTATGGGGGGCATGCCCCCCGACCCCCCTAGCATTAGTGTGCCTCTGGTGCGCCGCCACAAATTCCAGAGCCGCCTACTACTTCAGATTTTCTGGAGAACCCTGGTCAAGAACACATGCAGCTACACTACAAAAAGGCTGAAATATAGCCAAGTACTGTTTGGATTCTGAGCATGCACTTCACAATATAGCATACATTTTGCATGGTTTAGTGTTTCTCGTTAGAAATCATGTGGGTGATGGCGTGAGAATAACATGACTGCCACAAATTCTGCTCCCATTCCAGAGGATACTAAAGGGTGTTATCCCGATCCCAGTTCCTGTTCTGCTATACTGTAATGCAAACAGCTCCCCTCTTATGGAAAGCCTTCATCATGCTACGGTAAGTATACTCTGCACTGAACAGGGTCAAGGGGTTAATTCTATATCTGCAAAGTGACCTATAAACAAGGTAAAGACCTTGTGAAATAATATCCCTCTAATATGATGACTGAAGACCCAATTATGTTGGAAGAGTTCTCTGTGAGCTTACCGACAGGGGTATTAGTGCCAGGAAGCTGCAGCCCTCTCTCCTGACACATGGCCTGCATTTCTGAAAGGACAGCCAGCGCACCGTCATAATCACCTGTCAAACATCACATGAATTTGGTAGCTTCATAAAACCTCAGAAAGAGGGCAAAGTGGAAAAAATAAAGTTGACAGTGCTAGCTTTCTATCCCTGTGTCCAAAATCGCTCACTACTCCCTATATAGACCCCTTTCACATGACGTCACCGCGCCGCGAGATTTTGTTAGGCGCCATATTGGAAGACCAAGTACATGCACTCACAATATAAAACAAAGTACGAGCGAGAGTAAAGTGACACGATGGCTGATAATTCTGGTTATGTGAGTACATTACCAGCTGCAGAAAGAGCACGGTATGTGGAGAAACTGGCTGTGATTGATGGGTTTGACCCATATGATAAGACTCGGGGCAAGGGAGAATGGAAACATAATGAGGACCGGACACCAATTCTGCCATCTGTTTGCTACCCAGACATTGTAAACTATTTGTTGTTTACACCCAGTGCCTACACTCAGTGTTCGAACTATGCCGATATTTTCGGGGGGGGGGGGGTCCCTTTTTTTCCCTTGGGTGTGTGTGTGCTTGTCTCGGAGCGCGGATCTCCAAACACATGAGAAGCCTATCTTACGCACATATCATGCGGACTCCACACCTCCACACACGCATCGCGTCTGAAGTCACAACTCATCAGCGGAAATCGTGTCCGCATTGGCATGTTCAAAAAACAACCTCGCGTCAACAATGATACCACACGCAAGGAAAAAAAAACAAAAACAAAAAAAACAAACAGTCAGGCTACTCAACAACCAACCTGGCAGCAGCGAGCAAGCCCCAAACCATCCTAAATTATTATTATTAAATTGTAGAAGTCTGGGAGGCTTGCTCCTCATACAGTTATCAACTTGGGGCCAATTTAGCATGTTTTAAATCTGAATTTCTTGCATTTGCTTACCTCAAAAAGTGTCCGCAGATCATGCACAGACTTATCCATTATATCCACAGTTTTTTGCCAAGTCTCACACAGGTTTCTTTCAAGTCTACTGTTGGGCCAATAAATCATAAATAAAACAGCTCAGATTTGTTTAAGTCGTTTGCCACTGCACTTTATTCTCGTGGGTTCATATACCGCTGCCGTTATTTCCCCCTAATCACGAGTTTGTTGGTCTTCCAAAATGGCGCAGGGTCTGTTTACTTCCGGTTTCGGGTGACGTCAGTGAAAGGGGTCTATAGGGAATTACTATATAGAGGACTATATAGTGAGCTCTTTAGTAAAATGAAAAAAACCCTTTCGGACACTAGTCCGTCACGCTGGTATTTACGTCATTACTGTCGCACAATTAAAACGTGCCAGATCGGTCGGCTGGTGGGTTTTCAAAATAATAAATACGTGTGTGTTTTTGTGATAAATCCATATTATACTGAGCGTATAATTTCCCCACATTAATCAATACAAAGTACCTGCATCTTTCAGTTCTTTTAAATTAAGGCGGAATACTTTCTTCTTTGCCGCTGTCTTTTATTAAATCAAATTTGAGACTTTTAATTTGATTTCTTTCAGCACAACTGCAATGCATGATGGGATATATTGCTTTGGTTAGTGACCATTGGTTGTACACTACTTTTCATGATGCATTGTGGGATACTTTGAGTGCACTATATAGGGTGGAAATAATCCTCACTAAGGTTTCGGACAGCACTTCAAAATGGCGTCCCCATTATATAGTGCCCTATCTAGTGAGTAGGGAGCGATTTCGGACACAGGGTTTATTTCATGTTATGTCTTGGCTGTGCTGAAGTTTCTCAGGACTTACGGCTCAGTATTTTGCAGGAAGCCATCTCTCCCAAAGACAACAAAGCCTCGATAGGCATCTGTGACTGAAGCTCTGCAGCTCTCTGAAAGTGGACGATAGCCTCTCCTGGCTTATTCATCTCCTGGTACACACATCACACACAAATGATGGACCTGCACATGTCCTTTAGAGACAAATGGTCTTACACAGATGTCCAGGTAATGTTTCTTGCCTTGAGTGCTTTTCCAAGTTCAAGGGAGAGACTGGCAGCCATGACCGGCTGATTCATCTCAAAATAAACCTGTAAAACATGACAGAATTGTCTTATCAAAAGACTGAAACCTCTTTTCATCCCTGGTGTAGAAGCTCAGAAACTTCAGCATGTCTGTTTTAGGCTCCATTTGCAAAAAAAAAATGTGCAGGTTACCTTTATAGCAAAGCTGTAGCAGTTGAGTGCAGCCTGCAGATGCTCATCAAAGCCCGGGGCTTGCAGAGCTCGGGTCTCCTGCTCAGAGGCTAGAAAGAGTCGAGCAGCATCGGTCAGAGCGAGAGCCTCCCCTGGGGCATTGAAGAGAGTCTGCTCACACCTAGGAGGAAGAAGATAAGGTCAATTTTAATACAGCATGCTGAGAGAAACAATTACATAAGCAATCCAAAATAATTAAGCATGCTCCTAAAAGAGATGATTTAACTGTTTAGTGCATAATTTTTCCAAGACGTAGGGACATTAGTAACTTGTGTTATTTCATATCAGTATTGAGTGGGGCTTCATAATAGCTATTACGATCATTATGATTTTGCTCAATGTTCAACACATTATAATTCTTCAGGAGTTATTACACTACCATATTACATTAAAGAAACACAGATCTCGACACTGTACACTTCTTTTGGCTGCTCCCGATTAGGGGTCGCCACAGCAGATCTTTCGTCTCCATTGCTCTCTGTCTTCCGCATCCTTCTCTACCACTTTCATGTCCTCCCTCACCACATGCATGTATCTCCTCTTTGGCCTTCCTCGTTTTCGTGTGCCTGGCAGCTCCATCCTCAACATTCTCCTTCCAACATGCTCTGCATCTCTTCTCAGGATGTTCCCATACCATCTCAGTCTCCTCTCTCTTAGCTTAATTCCCAAGCTCTCAACACGTGCTGTCCCTCTGATGTGCTCATTCCTTATCCTGTCCAACCTCCCATCGCAAACCTTAACATCCTCAACTCCGCCACCTCCAACTTTGCCTCCTGTCTCTTCGTTAAGGGTACGGTCTCCAATCCATACGTCACAGCTGGTCTCACTACTGTCTTATACATGTTACCTTTCACTTTTGCTGAGACTTTCCTATCACAAATGACTCCCGAAATCCTTCTCCAACTGCTCCACCCTGCCTGCACTCTCTTTCTCACCTCACTATCACAGCCCCCATTTTCCTGCACAGTTGACCCCAGGTACTTGAATTCACCAACTTTCTTTACGTCTGCTCCTTGCATCTTCACTACACTCTCATCCCCATTCTCACTGATGCACATGTATTCCGTTTTGCTACTGCTCACCTTCATTCCTCTTCTTTCCAATGCATACCTCCATCTCTCCAAACCCAACTCAACCTCCTTTCTACTTTCACCACATCACACAATATCATCCGCAAACATCATGTTCCATGGTGACTCTTGCCTCACTTCGTCCATCAAGCTATCCATCACTATGGCAAACAAGAAAGGACTCAAAGCAGATCCTTGATGAGGTCCCACCTTCACCTTGAAGCATTCAGTCGTTCCAACTGCACTCTTTTCAATCCGCATGTTAGATATTATTTCATATCAGTATTGAGTGGGGCTTCATAATAACAGCTATTATGATCATTATGATTTTGCTCAATGTTCAACACATTTATTATAATTCTTCAGGAGTTATTACACTACCATATGACATTAAAGAAGCACAAATCTCGACACTGTACACTAAAATTCCATACAGTGTAAAACTGAGAGCACAATATCCCCTGCTGGCAACTGTGCCATAACTCTGGTAAAACGTGACGGAATTAAACGAAATTGCAATATGCGTATTACCAACATATAACAAAGAATCCTGTCAAGTTTCGTGAAATTCCTCCAAAAATTGTGAGAGGAGTTGATTTCAGAAGGTGAGTGCCCTTCCCGGGACGGACAGACAGAAATTGCCATGGCATAATCCCCCTTCGGGCCTTTCGGCCAGTGGGGGATAATAAAAATAGTGAGAGTTGATTTCAAAAAGCAAGCACACCTTGATGAAATTGCTGAAGTACAAGTTTGTTAATAATCAAGGGTATAACTCTGGCAAAATCTGTCCAAATTAAACGAAATTTCAATATGCGTATAACTGTCATATAAGAAAGGCTTTTGCCATGTTTGGTGAAATTCCTCCACAAATTGTGAGAGGAGTTGATTTCAGAAGAACGTACACCCTCATGGAACTGTCAAAGTACAAGTTATTTAATCAAGGGTCAAAACTCTGGGAAAATTTTCGCAAACAAAATTAAATCGCAATATGCGTATTACCGTCAAGTAACAAGGCCTTTTGCCAAGCTTTGAGAAATTTGTCCAAAAATTGTGAGAGGAGTTGATGTCAGAAGGCGAGCACACCTTCATGAAATTGTGAAAGTATAAATTTTGTTAATCAAGGGCCACAACTCTGGTAAAATGTGACCGAACTGAATGAAATTACAATATGCATATTACCGACATATAACAAAGAATCCTGCCAAGTTTCATGAAATTCCTCCAAAAATTGTGAGAGGAGTTGATTTCAGAAGGTGAGCACCCTTCCTGGGACGGACAGACAGAGTGAGCCACAACATAATCCCCACTCGGGCCTTTCGGCCAGTGGGGGATAATAAAATTAAGTCAAAAGTCATTACCGTATTTTTCGGACTATAAGTAGCACTTTTTTTCATGGTTCGGCTGGCCATGCGACTTATACTCCGGTGCAACGTATATATGTTTTTTTTTTTTCACCGCGGAATAACTGGAGCTGATGCTGAGTCTGACGACAGCCACGCAGAAGAAGAGGAAACGGCGCTTCATCTGCCGCTGGAGTTGGCAGAGTTGTTCAGAAGCGACACTGAGGATGAGGAATTCAATGGATTTGCTGATTTGGAGTGAAATCGTCAGCTTGATAAACTTGATTGACCTGTATTTTATTATTAATGATAGGCCTATAGTTATTTAAATAAGTTATGTAATGATTTTAGGCAGTGCTTAATTTGTGAAGTGGGAGGTCCCGGAACGCAGGAGGTGGGTGGGTCCGGCGACTCAAAAAAAAAAAAAAAAAAAGGCTGGGGGTGGTTTACTATAACTTTACGCACACGCTTATTGTGTGTGTAAAAAAAAATAATAATAATAATATCAGACATTATGATCTTAGAAAACGCTTTAGTGACGAACAGTTACAGACAGTAATATGTCGTGATATTTTTCATTAGGCTATATATTAAATTTATCTTCTAAAATAACAGACTGTATTCATATCACAACCGGTTTATTTCACCATTGGAGATCAGATCACACAAGACATGAGTTAAATGACTCATTTTAAGGATTTAAGTAGGGTATTTAAAAGCAGTGCCAGCGGGACTTCGTGGCTCAGGTGGATAAAGCGCCATACCATAAATCCGGGGACCCGGGGTTCGATTCCGACCTGCGGTCATTTTCCAAGCCCTCCCTGTTTTTCTCCTGCTCATTAAAAGCAGTGCCAGCAAACATAAGTGCAATCAATTCAAGTAATAGTTAAGAAATAAAGGGTTTACAAAACAAGTTGGAGAATTCATTTTAAAAATTTTAGTAAGCTTTCTTGTTTTTTTGCCATTTTTTCCACAGCACAAGCTAACGGCTACAAAAACCCGGTGTTCTATTGAGCGGAAGTATACACCCCATGTGCCCCCCCCCCTTCCCCTTTCGCATAGATTTTGTGGATGTCATAGGAGAGAAAATCAACAACAGATATCAAAATCAAAACCGAACACTAAACAAATTTTTATTTATTTAATTTATTGTTTGATTTTTTTTTTCCCTTTGTGATGGTCACGGACGTGATCTGATCCATTTAAATAGCTGCCGGAACACCGAATGAAATGAAAATAGCTGCCGGATCCGACGACGGAGGTTCCGGATCTTGTTCCGTCATGTTCCGGCTCAAATTAAGCCCTGATTTTAGGCCTATAGGCTATTGAATAACTTGATGTTACGGTACATATTCAGCCAGTTTTTCTCTGGGCTATTATAAATGATTTAGTTTTGCATTTTTAAAAATAACTCTCCTTCCAAGATGAACTTTATTCTTCGTGTCTGATGTTATGGTGTTAATGGTCTGAATAACGTTTAATGTTTTTATCTGATATGACGTTAACTGGCAGGCGCACTTTCTGCCTGTTTTTTTCTCTGAGCGGTTGTTTTTTTTTTTCACTAGACAGTTGTTTTTACTACCGTACCTGTCTTTGGAGATGATATACCTATAGCCTACTTGACCTCTGATTTGATGAAATAAAATTCGACAAAAATGAAGAATGACACTCCTCGATGATGACTACAGCTTTAATAACACAGATGAAAGAGCCATGGGGCGATAATAAGCCCTACCGGTAAAAATATTCTAAAAGCAAACTGATTAATGCATCAGTAATAGGCTACTAATATTAGTTATAATAATAATATAGGCTATTAGTAATAACGATAGTGATAGTATTAAAGATAGTAGTAGATATTTAAAATAATCAGACTAGGCTACTTACAGGGCAAAGGGCGCGTTATCACTGCTCAGCTGTTCGTTTATTAAATAAACAATGCAGTCGCGCAGTAACCACGTGCCGCTTATCAGACAGAATCACAGATTCTATGGATAGAATAACCCTTCAAAAAAGTGTGACTTGTAGTCCGGTACGACGTATATATGTTTTTTTCATCTTCATAATGCATTTTTTGGCTGAAGCGACTTAAACTCCGGAGCGACGTATAGTCCGGAAAATACGGTAATTGCACATCTTTAAAATTGCTAAAAGGTATTTAAAAAGACAAAGTCAAAGTTATTATTCACTGAGCCTAATAATTGTTTTGGTATAAATACACAGGTGATTATTAAAAAAAAACATTAAAAAATTTCAAACTTAAAATGCAGCCTGTAAATATAATACAGGCGCAGCGTAGACTTGTGTCACTTATCTGTGCTGTCACATAAAATATTTTGTTTTGAAATCGATAAGTCACAATTCCACTTTACCTTTGAATACTTTTAGACCAAACTTTGTAGCATCTTTAGTGCTTTTAGGAACAGCATTTTCTTTTAGAATTTGTAACTCTACCTCACAGTGACAAAGCGATCGGCCGCCATTTTGCTGAGTCGCTCAAGGTGAAGATCGAGAAATAGTCCGAATTTCTCGACCAATCAGCATGCACGATTTCCTATAATTACCTGTGCATTCATACTAACTTAATTTAAACATCTAACTTCACACAACATTCCACTCAGGCAAAACATGAATCTCTGATGATATATTTGTAAAGTTATATGAATAGTTTACATTTTCATATAAAAATGCAACAGAGTTTTACATTCACTATTCTATAAATTAAGCAAATTAACTAAATTCCCAGCTTGTTTCAATAAAGAGAATGATTTTAAGAGAAAGTGTATGTAAATATTTGTGTATGCCAAACTAAACTAAATATTTCTGCCCGATTTACAAAGGTTTCAGAAACGCTGATTGCCTGGTGATGATGGACACCAAGCAGATCACACAGAGAAACCTCTTAAAAAGAACTGACTGGGTTTCACAAATACTGAATCATGAATCCAAATTTCTTGTGCAAATTCTCATACTATCTGCCCGTGACAGCAAGCGGGCAGCATGAGCTTTTACACGACATTTGCTGTCCACCCACAAGCCTCTCCTCGCGTCAGCCTGTAAACCTGCGAGCCTTTCTAGTGCCAGCCTGTCCACCCGTGAGCCTGCCTTGTGCCAGCCTGGAGCCTGCCTTGTGCCAGCCTGGAGCCTGCCTTGTGCCAGCCTGTCCGCCCGCGAGCCTGCCTTGTGCCAGCCTGTCCGCCCGCGAGCCTGCCTTGTGCCAGCCTGTCCGCCCGCGAGCCTTTCTAGTGTCAGCCTGTCCGCCCGCGAGCCTTTCTAGTGTCAGCCTGTCCGCCCGCGAGCCTTTCTAGTGTCAGCCTGTCCGCCCGCGAGCCTTTCTAGTGTCAGCCTGTCCGCCCGCGAGCCTTTCTAGTGTCAGCCTGTCCGCCCGCGAGCCTTTCTAGTGTCAGCCTGTCCGCCCGCGAGCCTTTCTAGTGTCAGCCTGTCCGCCCGCGAGCCTTTCTAGTGTCAGCCTGTCCGCCCGCGAGCCTTTCTAGTGTCACCCTGTCCCCCCGCGAGCCTTTCTAGTGCCAGCCTGTCCCCCCGCGAGCCTTTCTAGTGCCAGCCTGTCCCCCCGCGAGCCTTTCTAGTGCCAGCCTGTCCCCCCGCGAGCCTTTCTAGTGCCAGCCTGTCCGCCCGCGAGCCTTTCTAGTGCCAGCCTGTCCGCCCGCGAGCCTTTCTAGTGCCAGCCTGTCCGCCCGCGAGCCTGCCTTGTGCCAGCCGCGAGCCTGCCTTGTGCCAGCCGCGAGCCTGCCTTGTGCCAGCCTGTCCGCCCGCGAGCCTGCCTTGTGCCAGCCTGTCCGCCCGCGAGCCTGCCTTGTGCCAGCCTGTCCGCCCGCGAGCCTGCCTTGTGCCAGCCTGTCCGCCCGCGAGCCTGCCTTGTGCCAGCCTGTCCGCCCGCGAGCCTGCCTTGTGCCAGCCTGTCCGCCCGCGAGCCTGCCTTGTGCCAGCCTGTCCGCCCGCGAGCCTGCCTTGTGCCAGCCTGTCCGCCCGCGAGCCTGCCTTGTGCCAGCCTGTCCGCCCGCGAGCCTGCCTTGTGCCAGCCTGTCCGCCCGCGAGCCTGCCTTGTGCCAGCCTGTCCGCCCGCGAGCCTGCCTTGTGTCAGCCTGTCCGCCCGCGAGCCTGCCTTGTGTCAGCCTGTCCGCCCGCGAGCCTGCCTTGTGCCAGCCTGTCCGCCCGCGAGCCTGCCTTGTGCCAGCCTGTCCGCCCGCGAGCCTGCCTTGTGTCAGCCTGTCCGCCCGCGAGCCTGCCTTGTGTCAGCCTGTCCGCCCGCGAGCCTGCCTTGTGTCAGCCTGTCCGCCCGCGAGCCTGCCTTGTCAGCCTGTCCGCCCGCGAGCCTGCCTTGTCAGCCTGTCCGCCCGCGAGCCTGCCTTGTGTCAGCCTGTCCGCCCGCGAGCCTGCCTTGTGTCAGCCTGTCCGCCCGCGAGCCTGCCTTGTCAGCCTGTCCGCCCGCGAGCCTGCCTTGTGTCAGCCTGTCCGCCCGCGAGCCTGCCTTGTGTCAGCCTGTCCGCCCGCGAGCCTGCCTTGTGTCAGCCTGTCCGCCCGCGAGCCTGCCTTGTGTCAGCCTGTCCGCCCGCGAGCCTGCCTTGTCAGCCTGTCCGCCCGCGAGCCTGCCTTGTGTCAGCCTGTCCGCCCGCGAGCCTGCCTTGTGTCAGCCTGTCCGCCCGCGAGCCTGCCTTGTGTCAGCCTGTCCGCCCGCGAGCCTGCCTTGTGTCAGCCTGTCCGCCCGCGAGCCTGCCTTGTGTCAGCCTGTCCGCCCGCGAGCCTGCCTTGTCAGCCTGTCCGCCCGCGAGCCTGCCTTGTGTCAGCCTGTCCGCCCGCGAGCCTGCCTTGTGTCAGCCTGTCCGCCCGCGAGCCTGCCTTGTGTCAGCCTGTCCGCCCGCGAGCCTGCCTTGTGTCAGCCTGTCCGCCCGCGAGCCTGCCTTGTGTCAGTCTGTCCCCCCGCGAGCCTTTCTAGTGCCAGCCTGTCCGCCTGCGAGCCTTTCTAGTGTCAGTCTGTCCGCCCGCGAGCCTGCCTTGTGTCAGCCTGTCCGCCCGCGAGCCTGCCTTGTGTCAGTCTGTCCGCCCGCGAGCCTGCCTTGTGTCAGTCTGTCCCCCCGCGAGCCTTTCTAGTGCCAGCCTGTCCGCCTGCGAGCCTGCCTTGTGTCAGCCTGTCCGCCCGCGAGCCTGCCTTGTGTCAGCCTGTCCGCCCGCGAGCCTGCCTTGTCAGCCTGTCCGCCCGCGAGCCTGCCTTGTGTCAGCCTGTCCGCCCGCGAGCCTGCCTTGTGTCAGCCTGTCCGCCCGCGAGCCTGCCTTGTGTCAGCCTGTCCGCCCGCGAGCCTGCCTTGTGTCAGCCTGTCCGCCCGCGAGCCTGCCTTGTGTCAGTCTGTCCCCCCGCGAGCCTTTCTAGTGCCAGCCTGTCCGCCTGCGAGCCTTTCTAGTGTCAGTCTGTCCGCCCGCGAGCCTTTCTAGTGTCAGTCTGTCCACCTGTGTGTGAATACTCACCGAGCCATGGCCAAATTACAAAAGGCTGCATACTGAAGGCAGTCCTGCTGTTTCAGCTCTTTAGCTAACTGTCCTGGATACAAAAACATTATTAAATAAATTAGATACTATTTTTTTAAAGCAAGTTAGTCAGCGCCTATTCTTTCAATAGCATATCTTTGAATTTTTTTTAAAAGAATGGATATAACTGGTTAGCTAGTGCAACTCACCAAACTGCTCACTTGCTTCTGCGACGTTTGGCTTCCTAAGAAAGCGTCTTTGAGGAGAGAAACAGACATAAATATAACGTTAATGACGACGCGCGCGACTTTAATTTAGTTAATTAGATAGCGGAATACAAGCTCTACACAGGCTAAAAACAAACAGCGAGTTATTCTCAATCTAACAAAGACTCGCAGAAATAAGGGAATTAAGTAAAATCTAATATTTATGACGTATGGGGATTTACGTACTATAAAATATCACTAAGAATCTATTGTTATAAGCTGAAAGTGTGCATATTATCCAGCAAAATAGCTAGCTAGATTAGCTTTGGTAACTAAGCAATTGCTGATAACTTATTACTGGTTTAAATAAACACTGCTGTTTATGTGATATTAACTACAAATTAAACCATTATGCAGCGCCTATCGTGCAAACAGAGCCTTACTTCTTCAGCTTGTTTGACACTGCTCGATAACGCGTCAAAAAATCTCCCTCAGCCGCCATTGTTAGTAAAAGATAACGACTCCTACATCCTGTGATCCTATTGGCTACCGAGTCACGCTGGTGTACATTGATTGGTTAGAATCCCGGAAATGTAACGATGCCGTATTAGCTGTTGTTGCTAAATATTTTCTTACGTCAGCGCCGCCGCCATATTAGCAGAGGCAACCTTCACTCTTAAGTCAGTGCAAGTCTATGGAGAAATGCAGTTGTGCTTTAATAAACTTGGCTGTAGCTAGCTTTATTTATGTTTAGATTAGTTTTACAAACTGCATATTGTTAGAGGTTGCATTGGCACCTTCCTGCATATCTCAGGTGAACGTAAAGATACGTGCAGTAGTGATAATTTGTATAAAATGGACAGGAGGCTGTGTGATTATGGTGGGGCAGAGATGACATGTCTGTCTTAATCAACTCGTTTACTGCTTGGAAACCACATATATATTTTGAATATGAGCTTGTTTTACATCATGAAGCCTCAAAAGCACTTTGTTTGCATGCTGTTTCCGCAGATGATTTTTGTCCATCCTGTTTCTCTGGTAACTTTGTGTACAACACTTCATTTTTGCTATATTCACTATTATACACTGAAGTATACTACACTTACTTCCTGGATTTATTTATTTGTAGACATTCTTATCCTGAGCAATTTAATTAAAAATGTTTAGCTTTGTCATATCGAGAGAGAGAGGGCGGCACGGTGGTGTAGTGGTTAGCGCTGTCGCCTCACAGCAAGAAGGTCTGGGTTCGAGCCCTGTGGCCGACGAGGACCTTACTGTGCGGAGTTTGCATGTTGTCCGCGTGGGTTTCCTCCGGGTGCTCCGGTTTCCCCCACAGTCCAAAGACATGCAGGTTAGGTTAACTGGTGACTCTAAATTGACCGTAGGTGTGAATGTGAGTGTGAATGGCTGTCTATGTGTCAGCCCTGTGATGACCTGGCGACTTGTCCAGGGTGTACCCCGCCTTTCACCCGTAGTGAGCTGGGTTAGGCTCCAGCTTGCCTGCGACCCTGTAGAACAGGATAAAGCAGCTAGAGATGATGAGATGAGATGTTTAGCTTTGCCATATCGAGAGAGAGAGGGCGGCATGGTGGTGTAGTGGTTAGCGCTGTCGCCTCACAGCAAGAAGGTCCGGGTTCGAGCCCCGTGGCCGACGAGGACCTTTCTGTGCGGAGTTTGCATGTTCTCCCTGTGGGTTTGCTCCGGTTTCCCTACAGTCCAAAGACATGCAGGTTAGGTTAACTGGTGACTCTAAATTGACCGTAGGTGTGAATGTGAGTGTGAATGGCTGTCTGTGTCTATGTGTCAGCCCTGTGATGACCTGGCGACTTGTCCAGGGTGTACCCCGCCTTTCGCCCATAGTCAGCTGGGTTAGGCTCCAGCTTGCCTGCGACCCTGTAGAACAGGATAAAGTGGCTAGAGATAATGAGATGAGATGAAATGAGATGTTGAGCTTTGCCATATCAAGAGAGAGAGAGAGGGCGGCATGGTGGTGTAGTGGTTAGTGCTGTCACCTCACAGCAAGAAGGTCCGGGTTCGAGCCCCGTGGCCGACGAGGACCTTTCTGTGCAGAGTTTGCATGTTCTCCCCGTAGCTTTCCTCCGGGTGCTCCGGTTTCCCCCACAGTCCAAAGACATGCAGGTTAGGTTAACTGGTGACTCTAAATTGACCGTAGGTGTGAATGTGAGTGTGAATGGTTGTCTGTGTCTATGTGTCAGCCCTGTGATGACCTGGCGACTTGTCCAGGGTGTACCCCGCCTTTCGCCCGTAGTCAGCTAGGTTAGGCTCCAGCTTGCCTGCGACCCTGTAGAACAGGATAAAGCGGCTAGAGATAATGAGATGAGATGAGATGTTATGGGATGGTACGGTGGTGTAATGGTTAGCACGGTCGCCTCACAGCAAGAAGGTTCTGGGTTCGAGCCCAGCGGCTGACGGGGCCTTTCTATGTGGACTTTGCATGTTCTCTGCGTGAGTTTCCTCCAGGTGCTCTGGTTTCCCCACAGTCCAAAGACATGTGGTTAGGTTAACATGGGACTTGTTAACCCCCTGAGGTTGGGCTGAAATGCCCTTGAGCAAGGGCACCTAACGCACAACTGCTCCCTGGGCACTGTACTACCCACTGCTCTGGGTATGTGTGTTTGCTCATTGCTTCAGATGCGTTAAATGCAGAGGCTAAATTTCACTGTGTGCTTAAGTGTACATGTGACAGCTACAAGCACAGACTTCTGGGTTCTGCACAGTCGAAAGTGTCATCACCAGCTCCATCACAGTGTGGTATGGAAACTGCACTTCTCAGGACAGGAAGGCTCTCCAGCGGGTAATAAAGACTGCCCAGTCCATCTCTGGAACAACCTTCCCATCACTACAGGGCATTTACAACATCAGGGTCATCAGGAGGGCCCATAACATTATTAAGGACAACACACACCCACAACACAGTCTCTTTACACTCCTGCCGCCAGGGAGACGCTACCGGAGTTTCAAATCAAGGACTACAAGACTCACAAACAGTTTCTATCCACAGGCTATCAGGCTCCTAAACTATACAACACACTAAATACTGCACTCCCCATTCTCCAGCATCCCCACTGCAGCTACCCGTTTGCACAAAGCACAGAGTCATTTTACAAATGAACTCCGTTTTTTTGGCACTTCTTTACCTATTTAGTTTTACTATATTTATTCCCTTTTTGGACATCTTTTTGTCATGTGTGTTGAGTGTATGCATTATTGTTGTGTGTAAGGAGAGCAGCAAAGTAAGAATTTCATTGCAGTGTCTGAATTTCTGTGTTTTTATTATGCATATGACAATAAACTTCTTGAATCTACAGCTTGCGCCAATTAGAGTGGGCCCATTACCTAATCTGCATGACTTTGGACTGTGGGGGAAACCAGAGGAAACCCACACAGACACGGGGAGAACATACACAGGAAGGCAGCTGTGAGATTCAAACCCGGAACCTTCTTGCTGTGACGCAACAGTGCTAACCACTGCACCACTGCATAGAAGTATTTTATCGTCTCCGTCAAAATATATCCTCATGGTAGTACTTCATATACCAAATACACTTCATATCCAATGCACAGCGGCAGTCAGATGTTTACATACACTCATCATAGACATGAATCTCATGGCAAAATTGGGCTTTCAATGATGTCTTTGAACTGTTCTTTTTCTGTGGTAGAATGATTGTACAACATACATCTTGTGCAACAAATTCTTTTTTTCTGTAAAAGATGTATGTTGCGGCACGGTGGTGTAGTGGTTAGCGCTGTCGCCTCACAGCAAGAAGGTCCGGGTTCGAGCCCCGTGGCCGGCGAGGGCCTTTCTGTGCGGAGTTTGCATGTTCTCCCCGTTTCCGCGTGGGTTTCCTCCGGGTGCTCCGGTTTCCCCTACAGTCCAAAGACATGCAGGTTAGGTTAACTGGTGACTCTAAATTGACCGTAGGTGTGAATGTGAGTGTGAATGGTTGTCTGTGTCTATGTGTCAGCCCTGTGATGACCTGGCGACTTGTCCAGGATGTACCCCGCCTTTCGCCCGTAGTCAGCTGGGATAGGCTCCAGCTTGCCTGCGACCCTGTAGGACAGGATAAAGCGGCTAGATATGATGAAATGAAATTTGCTAAATATTAAAGGATTTCTAAAACCTGATAGTTATTGCTGTCAGAAACAAATAACAGAATGGGGACTCGCACCAACATCTTAAGGTGCAATCATTTTTACTCAATCTACTGTTTTTACAATATTACACTATGTTGATGGTAAATTTGAAGTTTTTTCAAGTCCTTGTAGTGAAATTATGATCACGGTAAAAGGCTACACCTATGAAAATTTGAACCACAGAAAAAAAACCCAAATGGTTTTCAGTCAGTTTTATCAAAAGAGTAAGTCATTGTTCTTTGGAATATTATATAAATATTCTTCCTTAATATGTAGCTAGTCAACATACTAAAAATTTGTTGGATATTTTGTTTTATTAATGGCAAGACTGGTGACTCTAAATTGACCGTAGGTGTGAATGTGAGTGTGAATGGTTGTCTATGTGTCAGCCCCCTGTGATGACCTGGCGACTTGTCAGGGTGTACACCCGCCTTTCGCCTGTAGTCACTGGGATAGGCTCCAGCTTGCTTGCGACCCTGTAGAACAGGATAAAGCGGCTACAGATAATGAGATTACATGAGAAGATGTACGTTGTACAATCTTCCTGCCCCAGAAAAAGAATAGTTCAAAGAAATCACTGAAATATTGCCATGAAAATATGTTAAAAAAAGTATGAAAATATGTAAATGTCTGACTGCAACATATTTATTTATATATTCATTTTTTATACTTGCTGATTGTTAACTACACTTATGTATACTCAAGATGCTGTACAAGCGTATTTTTG
Source organism: Neoarius graeffei (assembly GCF_027579695.1). Classification (NCBI taxonomy): domain Eukaryota; kingdom Metazoa; phylum Chordata; class Actinopteri; order Siluriformes; family Ariidae; genus Neoarius; species Neoarius graeffei. The sequence goes on along the minus strand of NC_083586.1, from coordinate 45,789,981 downwards.
CAGTTAAAAAAAATACAAACCCAAGCAAAAACCTCTCCTTGTTCCTTGATTCCTCTGAATATATTTAGATTGCAGGATTGAGGAATCAATGAGGTATAAATTAGAGTTTTAGTGTGTGTTGTGCATTCTGCAAGATCAGAAATACATTCGTATGACCATAGTTAAATATGTGTAGAAGCCTGGAAAAACCTTCACATAGTCAACTCTTCCCCTTCCCCAAACTAGCCACACACACATGTACATACACCTGGGAAACTTCAGTCCTAAGCTTCAGTCTGTGCAGTGGTGGTTTCAAGCCCCAGCACGGATGAGTCCTTGAGCAAGGCCCTTAACCCTATCTGCTCCAGGAGCAGTGTGTCATGCATAGTTCGAATTACGGGGGGTACTTGGGGGGTACTATACCCCCCAATGAAGACCCAGTACCCCCCAAAGAGACAAAAATATAAGTTTTGGGGGGGGGTCCGATATTTTTTTCTGATATTGTGAAAAGGATTATATAATTCAAACCAACTCCCATTCGGCATTCTTATTGTAGGAACATCTCATCTCATTATCTCTAGCCGCTTTATCCTTCTACAGGGTCGCAGGCAAGCTGGAGCCTATCCCAGCTGACTACAGGCGAAAGGCGGGGTACACCCTGGACAAGTCGCCAGGTCATCACAGGGCTGACACATAGACACAGACAACCATTCACAACCTACGGTCAATTTAGAGTCACCAGTTAACCTAACCTGCATGTCTTTGGACTGTGGGGGAAACCGGAGCACCCGGAGGAAACCCACGCGGACACGGGGAGAACATGCAAACTCCACACAGAAAGGCCCTTGCCGGCCCCGGGGCTCGAACCCAGGACCTTCTTGCTGTGAGGCGACAGTGCTAACCACTACACCACCGTGCCGCCATTGTAGGAACATATTAATGTAAATTGATTTCAGACAGACACCCCCTATTGTGGACCGTACCATTTTTAGTCACCGCAGCGCTAGAACGCGCTAGAGCAGGGGTTTTTTTAAAGTGTGGGAGAGTCAGCCCCCCTCCCCCCCCGCAGAGAGCAAATAAACAACAGCGCCCCCCCTTACAATTTTGTTGTTGCTATACTTAATGTTACATTCATATTTAAAAAAATGGGTGTTGTACACATTTTTATTTTTTTTCTTTTACACATTTTAAACATCTGTGCTTTTTGAAAGCATCTTTTTTTACACATTTAAAACATATGAGCTTTATTAAAACATCTTTTTTTTTTTACACATTTTAAACATCTGTGCTTTTTGAAAACCTCTTTTTTTTTACACATTTTAAACATCTGTGCTTTTTGAAAACCTCTTTTTTTTTTACACATTTTAAACATCTGTACTTTTTTTTTAAACATCTTGTTTTACACATTTTAAACATCTCATAGCATCGTTAGCTAGCACCTCTTGGCAGACAACACACTGTGGCAGTGGAGCATCTTCAGATCCAGTCCATGAAAATCCAAACTTTAAATAATCGTGGTCATACTTCCTTCTTTTTTTGCTTGGCCCAGACTCTGTCTCCTCACTCACTGTAGCTTTAGGTACTAAAAATCGATCCATTTTGTCTCTGGCAAAGGCTAGCTGAAGTTCGCTAAATGTCCGCAATAGTAACTTATTCTGGCTTATTTTTCCTCACGTTGTGCCCCCCCGAAGAACTCTGGCGCCCCCTAGGGGAGACTCGCCCCACACTTTGAAAAGCCCTGCGCTAGAAGCAACAGCTTCTAGTCCACACCGTATTCAGTTGATTCATCAGATGACAGTCCATGGGTTTGCAGCAATTTATACAGTCTGTGGTTTGCAGCAGAAGACGTGCATTGGTAATGTTAGTTGCTAACCAACTTTTAGCCTGTTGAAAATGTGTTATTTTACAACTTTCATTTATTAAAGTGATTTGTTCTTTCAGCTCATGTCACATCTTTATACGTTGAATTACTTACCCACTGAGGCCAGAAGGCTACAGTGGACGGACATTAACGTTAGTTAGCAAGATAAGCTAAGTCTCTATTTAAATCAAGCTTATTACAGTGTGGTATAGAAACGATTCTCATTTCAAAGGAGAAGAACTCCATATGTTTCCATTCTCATTTTCATCTCATCTCATCTCTAGCTGCTTTATCCTTCTACAGGGTCGCAGGCAAGCTGGAGCCTATCCCAGCTGACTACGGGCGAAAGGCGGGGTACACCCTGGACAAGTCGCCAGGTCATCACAGGGCTGACACATAGATACAGACAACCATTCACACTCACATTCACACCTACGGTCATTTAGAGTCACCAGTTAACCTAACCTGCATGTCTTTGGACTGTGGGGGAAACCGGAGCACCCGGAGGAAAACCCACGCGGACACGGGGAGAACATGCGAACTCCGCACAGAAAGGCCCTCGCCGGCCATGGGGCTCGAACCCCAGGACCTTCTTGCTGTGAGGTGACAGCGCTAACCACTACACCACCGTGCCGCCCCCATTCTCATTTTATCATGAAATAAATTGTGCCCTTCTGAAATTAATTTGGCACATAGGCCCATCCTGTGTGTGTGATTAGGCACAAGAAGTTCTGAATGTAGGCTGAGCTAAGCTATGTAAAATTACAATCAGAACCTCTGGGAACTGGGGGCAACATAAAAAGAGCCAGGTAGTAGGCTAGCCTAGGCAAAATAGCCTAGTACATGGATGTTTTCTATTGTTTTTACTTACATTCCTTTTGTATTATTTTTAAGATAGTCATAGTTTCATCTGAGTACCCTGTTTGAGTTTATTCACAGAGACAGTAGGCCAAACATGAGGAAAAGAAAAGGGACAGACATCAGGCATTTTTTGGGTGCTAAAAGAGTAAGTAGTAAATATTAGCACTAAGATCTACAGACAATTACAGTACAAGTGTAGGTGCAGTTAGGTTTTATACACTGTTCATGTGAACAAAGAAAATGGGTTCCCAGCAGACAGGAGAGGCACAGCAGGACGAAAGAGAGCAAGACATTCAGCAGGACTGTTCTGCATGTGTGTAGTGTTGATACCCAGTTTGTTCTGACAAAGAAGGTTATCAGGTTGTACTGCTGTTTTTCTTCTGTGGTAGTACTGTATGGTTTGTCATGCTTCTTAATGACATTAAAATTATTGTTCAGAGTTATTGTGTTGAGTTACTGACACCGACTTCCATAGACGAGACGGGACAGGACCGGGGGGGGGGGGGGGGGGGGGGGGGGTGATTGATATGATAGTGGACCATGATGGTACCCCCAATTATGGTGGGGTAATCGCACTCTGGTTTCATGTACCTCCTTGTTGTATGTTGCTCTAGATAAGAGCGTCTGCTAAATGGCTGTAATGTACAGTGGTGCTTGAAAGTTTGTGAACCCTTAGAATTTTCTATATTTCTGCATAAATATGACCTAAAACATCATCAGATTTTCACACAAGTCCTAAAAGTAGATAAAGAGAACCCAGTTAAACAAATGAGACAAAAATATTATACTTGGTCATTTATTTATTGAGGAAAATGATCCAATATTACATATCTGTGTGAGCGGCAAAAGTATGTGAACCTCTAGGATTAGCAGTTCATTTGAAGGTGAAATTCAAGTCAGGTGTTTTCAATCAATGGGATGACAATCAGGTGTGAGTGGGCACCCTGTTTTATTTAAAGAACAGGGATCTATCAAAGTCTGATCTTCACAACACATGTTGTGGAAGTGTATCAATGGCACGAACAAAGGAGATTTCTGAGGACCTCAGAAAAAAGCGTTGTTGATGCTCATCAGGCTGGAAAAGGTTACAAAACCATCTCTAAAGTGTTTGGACTCCACCAATCCACAGTCAGGCAGATTGTGTACAAATGGAGGAAATTCAAGACCATTGTTATCCTCCCAGGAGTGGTCGACCAACAAAGATCACTCCAAGAGCAAGGCGTGTAATAGTTCGGCAAGGTCACAAAGGACCCGCAGGGTAACTTCTAAGCAACTGAAGGCCTCTCTCACATTGGCTAATGTTAATGTTCATGAGTCCACCATCAGGAGAACACTGAACAACAATGGTTTGCATGGCAGGGTTGCAAGGAGAAAGCCACTGCTCTTCAAAAGAACATTGCTGCTCATCTGCAGTTTGCTAAAGATCACGTGGACAAGCCAGAAGGCTATTGGAAAAATGTGCTTGTGGACGAATGAGACCAAAATAGAACTTTTTGGTTTAAATGAGATGTGTTATGTTTGGAGAAAGGAAGACACTGCATTCCAGAATAAGAACTTTATCCCAATCTGTGAAACATGGTGGTGGTAGTATCATGGTTTGGGCCTGTTTTGCTGCATCTGGGCCAGGACGGCTTGCCATCACAGATGGAACAATGAATTCTGAATTATACCAGCGAATTCTAAAGGAAAATGTCAACAACATCTGTCCAGTGAACTGAATCTCAAGAGAAGGTGGGTCATGCAGCAAGACAATGACCCTAAGCACACAAGATTGTTCTACCAAAGAATGGTTAAAGAAGAATAAAGTTAATGTTTTGGAATGGCCAAGTCAAAGTCCTGACCTTAATCCAATCGAAATGTTGTGGAAGGACCTGAAGCGAGCAGTTCATGTGAGGAAACCCACCAACATCCCAGAGTTGAAGCTGTTCTGTACAGAGGAATGGACTAAAATTCCTCCAAGCCTGTGTGCAGGGACTGATCAACAGTTACCGGAAACGTTTAGTTGCAGTTATTGCTGCACAAGGGGGTCACACCAGATACTGAAAGCAAAGGTTTCACATACTTTTGCCACTCACAGATATGTAATATTGGATCATTTTCCTTAATAAATAAATGACCAAGTATAATATTTCTGTCTCATTTGTTTAACTGGGTTCTCTTTATCTACTTTTAGGACTTGTGTGAAAATCTGATGATGTTTTAGGTCATATTTATGCCGAAATATAGAAAATTCTAAAGGGTTCACAAACTTTCAAGCACCACTGTAAATCATACAGAGGTGGACAGAAATTGAAGTACATTTACTTGAGTACTATACTTAAGTACACTTTTTGAGTATCTGTACTGTACTTGAGTATTTTTTTTTTTTGGAAACTTATGACTTTAACTTCCCTACATTTGAAAGACAAATATCGTACTTTTCACTCCACTACATTTCTGTCAAGGTCCTCGTTACTATGAAGTGGCTTTGAAAGTGGATGCTTTTTTTCTTTTCCTTGCTAAAACATGATTGTCTTTTCACAGGTGACACTGAGACAGCCCATCAGTAATCACTAGGGTCACGTCCATAGACTGGATAAAATCAAGATCAGTGATTTCTCAGCAGCATTATTTAAACATGATCGGTTGATGGCCGCATGGAAGGAGGCGGTTCTTCTGGGGAATGCACGCACCCATGACCATACAGAAACACCATGTTTCAGTTTTGTGTATGGATTAAAGAGTTGTTTCGTTTTAAATGTTTGCTTTGTTTGCCTAAAACAAACCACATCACAGCCTACAAAAACTCACTGTCCAACCTGCGGAAGTATATTGAGGTATATAAATGTTTTATTCCAAGAGAAAGCTTGCAATGAAGTTTTCTGTGCTTTTAGAAACTAGCGATAACATTGCAATAGCTATGCAGTCTGGTGAGTCAAATGATTTTTATATGGATTTGCCCACCAAGTTGCCGTAGCTTTGTCCACAGCTAACGTTAACACATAGCTAGTTAACTTGGACACTGTTAGTTAGCATGTAAAAATGGAGTTCTGCTAACATGAATAATGTTAACTTGTCAGAAGTCCTTTCAGAAATATGTTTTAGCATAATCTTGCCAAATAAACAGAATGTAGAAATCTTTATTTTCTAGTAGCGTTAGCGACCCAATATGATTTCGAGTTTGAAAAGCGTTTGCTAGCATGTCAGGTGGACCTTCACTGACTAGCTAGCTTAACGTTAAACCACCATGATGGCACAGCATGTGTTCATTTTGTAAACCCAGTAGGTTGCTTCAGAGGCATTTGGTACTGTAAGCGTTGTGGCAATAATACAATGCATTGACAGAAAACATAGTTTTAATACTTAAGTATTTTTAAAAGCAAATACTTCAGTACTTTCACTTGTATCAAAGTAACATTTGACCAGTGGTATCTGTACTTTGACTTAAGTAATGAAGTTGAGTACTTTGTCCACCTCTGAAATCCTAACACTGCATGTATAATTCACTGTACTAAACTGGGAGTTACATATAAGCTTCAGTTTCTTGTTAGCAACACTGCCTTTGTAGCTGCAGTGCAAAACTAATCAAGCAAAGTACAGGATACAAACCTGTGTAAAATAATCATGTTTGGTTAAACTTTTATTTTCACAAAATATATTATCCATACCACAATGACAAAGATATACAAAATCTTTACTTTTCATTCATTCATTCATAATGGTGGCAGACAATTGTACACTTCAGGAGAACGTTTATGGTGTTTATAGAGTTTACACATTTTTTTTAAAATTCACATCCCTTCAAATATAGACAAATTTGTTTATTTATGCAAAAAAAGGCAGACAATTGCACACATGAGCTAACAGTTTATCATGCTGAAAGAATTTATACATCTTTTAAAGATATATTTTCTGTACAGAGATAATCATAGGTTTTCATAAACCGATTCAAATATCCCCTCCTCTACTGGTGAAGGCTTGGCCTGCAAAGGAAACAATGCAATAAGTCAGAACAACTAGAACAACATTTCATATATTATTTAGCACAATATTGGTTGATACTATATTGGGACAGTTTTTAAATTTTCATATTGTCTTCGTTTCTTGCCATTAATAAAACAAAATATCCAACAAATTCTTAGTATGTTGACTAGCTACATATTAAGGAAGAATATTTATATCATGTTCCAAAGAACAATGACTTACTCTTTGATAAAACTGACTGAAAACCATTTTGTTTTTTTTTCCGTGGTTCAAATTTTCATACGTGTAGCCTTTTACCGTGATCATAATTTCACTACAAGGACTTGAAAAAAACTTCAAATTTACCATCAACATAGTGTAATATTGTAAAAACAGTAGATTGAGTAAAAAATGATTGCACCTTAAGATGCTGGTGCGAGTCCCATTCTGTTATTTGTTTCTGACAGCAATAACTATCAGTTTTTAGAAATCCTTTAATATTTAGCAAATTTCATCTCATCATCTCTAGCCGTAGCGCTGTCGCCTCACAGCAAGAAGGTCCTGGGTTCGAGCCCCGGGGCCGGCGAGGGCCTTTCTGTGCGGAGTTTGCATGTTCTCCCCGTGTCCGCGTGGGTTTCCTCCGGGTGCTCCGGTTTCCCCCACAGTCCAAAGACATGCAGGTTAGGTTAACTGGTGACTCTAAATTGACCGTAGGTGTGAATGTGAGTGTGAATGGTTGGCCGTGTCTATGTGTCAGCCCTGTGATGACCTGGCGACTTGTCCAGGGTGTACCCCGCCTTTCGCCCGTAGTCAGCTGGGATAGGCTCCAGCTTGCCTGCGACCCTGTAGAAGGATAAAGCGGCTAGAGATAATGAGATGAGATGAGATCTCTAGCCGCTTTATCCTGTTCAACAGGGTCACAGGCAAGCTGGAGCCTATCCCAGCTGACTACGGGCGAAAGGCGGGGTACACCCTGGACAAGTCGCCAGGTCATCACAGGGCTGACACATAGACAACCATTCACAGTCACATTCACACCTACGGTCAATTTAGAGTCATCAGTTAACCTAACCTGCATGTCCTTTGGACTGTGGGGAAACCGGAGCACCCGGAGGACGGAGGAAACCCACGTGGACAACATGCAAACTCCACACAGAAAGCCCCTCGCCGGCCACGGGGCTCGAACCCGGACCCTTCTTGCTGTGAGGCAACAGCGCTAACCACTACACCACCGTGCCACCCAATCTCATTATCCCTAGCCGCTTTATTCTGTTCTACAGGGTCGCAGGCAAGCTGGAGCCTATCCCAGCTGACTACAGGCGAAAGGCGGGGTACACCCTGGACAAGTCGCCAGGTCATCACAGGGCTGACACATAGACACAGACAACCATTCACACTCACATTCACACCTACGGTCAATTAGAGTCACCAGTTAACCTAACCTGCATGTCTTTGGACTGTGGGGGAAACCGGAGCACCCGGAGGGAAACCCACGCGGACAACATGCAAACTCCGCACAGAAAGGCCCTCGTCGGCCACGGGGCTCGAACCCGACCTTCTTGCTGTGAGGCGACAGCGCTAACCACTATACCACCGTGCCGCCTCTTTAGGCAAATTTATAACCAATAATTCCTTTTAAAAACAGTATGAACAGATTAAATAAAAACTACTTTTATAACATGTGACTAATATATTAAGTAACATTTTATAATTTATTACTTGCAGTAGCAGCATAACAGGATTAAAAAAAACCCCAAATATCATGATCAGTCTCTAAAATTAAAAATATACTCAGTAAAAATCTGTACATACTAAGTAGTATATTCCCCAGTGTACAGTACATCTTATTTTTATGAAGATGTTCCATAAAAAAACATTTAATGCATATGAATCCATCCGTGCACCATTTAACCATAGCGATGAGATGTTTCATTATGCATCCATTACAGTACATCCCTTCAAATTTCCTCTCTCCACTGACCTGCATTTTAAGATGCAATTAACCTGAACCATGCTGTTGAACATGATTACATTATAACTAACTACACTTCCATAAAGGTACACAAACTCATCCTGGCTTGAGCTTTGATCATACCTTTTTCTTTGGTGTTTGGTTCTCTGTACTTGCTCTCCTGGCTTCATCGACATTCAGCACATCATAAACTGAAACAGTCCTGTGCTCGAGTGCCTGGGAGAATGAAGGAGAATGATACACCTTTTATTTTACATATATAATGGAAGATTTGTTTTATGTTATTGTCAATAATTTTTTTAAGCTGCTTTCAATTGAAAATCATTCAGGGTTAGGTCATTTGTCTGTGGGATGTTTTATGTAGAACCAGTGTGGGAAATAAAGGCCGGACTGATGGACATTTACTGGTAATTTTCGCTTTTATCCCCCTGTATTTCAAAAGCATCGGACCGGATGGCCGATAGAAAATACTTAAAATGTGTCCATCTGTATTTCAAAAGCATCAAACCGGATGGCCCATGAAAAATGGTAAAGATATGGGTCTAATCTACTTCTAATTTTCTTCCAGATGTTACACTGGGCAAATACATTATGTTGCAAAACGGCCTGTGAAACGGGGTCCCCTGTGGGTGCACATCACATTCACACACACATCACATTATCTCTAGCCGCTTTATCCTTCTACAGGGTCGCAGGCAAGCTGGAGCCCATCCCAGCTGACTACGGGCGAAAGGCGGGGTACACCCTGGACAAGTCGCCAGGTCATCACAGGGCTGACACATAGACACAGACAACCATTCACACTCACATTCACACCTACGGTCAATTTAGAGTCACCAGTTAACCTAACCTGCATGTCTTTGGACTGTGGGGGAAACCGGAGCACCCGGAGGAAACCCACGCGGACACGGGGAGAACATGCAAACTCCGCACAGAAAGGCCCTCGCCGGCCCCGGGGCTCGAACCCAGGACCTTCTTGCTGTGAGGCGACAGCGCTAACCACTACACCACCGTGCCCCCCCCCGTGGGTGCGAATTTAAAAATTCATAACTCAGCCACTGATGGTCCTAGCCCCGCCAAAATTTTCAGGCACATCCCTCTCCCTGAGCCCTTTTGAAACAGCCCAGGCACAGCCTGGTATGACCCTGTCTTGGCCTGTTTATTTGCCCCCAAAACCCCCCATGCGAGTGCTGCTTGCCGAAAACTTTAATATGAGCCCTGGCTCCAGCCAGCCTTTAAAAATTCATAATTCGGCCACTGAATGGCCCAGCGCCGCCAAACTTTACAGGCACATCCCTCTCCCTGAGATCTTTCAACGAACCTAGACACGGCCCAATCTAAGGTCAGGAGCTAGCCCTGGCTCCAGCTGCTCTTGGGGATTTAAAAATTCATAACTTGGCCACTGATTGGCCAGCCCGCCAGAATTTACAGGCACGTCCATCTCCCCAAGTGGCACACTAAATAAGACAATAATAATACACCCAGTATTCACTGTTATTTTTATTGCACGATGCAGTTGAACTAGTGTTTTTGGGGTTGACAGTATCTGACTGAGATTAAGAATTCAGTTTACATGAAACTTTGCAGTACAGTATTATGTTATGTGCCAAACTTGCCAATCAATGGTTATGTTATTAATATTATGTGCTTTTTTCATTGATAATAAGAATGACAATCCATAGTCATATGCTTTGCAGGATGTAGATTTATATTTTAGAGTTTTTATTTTCTTCTCTGTTCTAAGTTCTCGTCCAGCAGATTTAATCTGAATGCCAAATGATATGACCATGTCTAGTTTTTGAGTTGTTTTAAAAGTAATTTTGTTACAAAGTTACTTGTAATCTTGTACTCAAAATTTTAACTCTTATGTAAGAATAGTTGTATTTTTAATGACTAAATTTCTTATAAACTTATTATACACATAGTATAAAAATTGTCATTGTTGACAATGTTTCACGCGTGTTATTATAGTACCCTATATATGAGTATCAGTAAGTTGTAACCAACTGGAACACCCTTGTCCCCATACTTTTTTCTAGACATGGAACTGACCTTGCTACTGTTTTCTTGGGTGGAACTTTAAGCATGTTTTTCTTGAAACTTCTGGCATTTTCTTGTAAATTATATTCAATTTGTAGTGTAATTAGCAACTAATGTCTAGTGGTAATTTGGCCTTTGAAGATCACAAAAATGTGCCTGGAAATAGCTGAGAAGTCATCTCCCAGGCATCTAAAGCCCTTCAGCTTCTGGGGCCCTAAGGTGGGCCCTGGACCCCCTTGGCCCCGCCATTCGGACAGGCTGAAATTTGGACATTAAACAGACATACATTTTAGACTCGTCTGTCCTGTGACAGTCTGCTTAAAATTCCTTATTTCCCACACTGTAGAACCAGCAGAGTGCTTCCTGATCAGAAAGATTTCCAAATACAAACATTTTCAGAACCATTAATTATCCAGTAAACCCATAAAAGATCACTTTTTCCACCTAAAATTGTAGAGCCAACATTTCAAAACTGAGACATTAAGCAATTTTGTATATATTTTTTGGTCTGTTGGGACATTTTGGAGAGAAAATGGGCTGCTCAGCAAAATAAAAATTCAGATGCTGGCTCAGCGGATCTGAAAATGTGAATTCCTCTTTCATGAAGGACAAAAATGCAACTGAGAATAAATCTGCTGCTGTTTGTGATTTCCTGTATTTAGCTGATGTGCTCTGAATCATGGCATTATTATGACATGCTGATCATGTTGTCTATTAAGTCTGATTTCTTGTAAATAAAGTGTGTATTGGGATTAAGCAATTGAGATAAAAAGTCAAAGATGAAAATGAAAATCAGATAGCAGGAAAACAGGCTCACCGTGTACACTGAATCAGACGTGGCTCCTCCTTCTTCTTCTGTCACAACCGTATTCCTCTTTCTTTTTCCAGCTTTCACTTTATCTCCATTTCTTCAGATGGTGAATGTTTCTACAACAAATATTGCATTCAAACACTTTAGAAGTATAACACTGATTCAAGAAAACTGTAGTAGAGTTTATACAGTATCCAGTTCTTTCCATGATTATTGGCACCCCTTGTATTGATTAATAAAAAGGGTTAGAAAAAAATCCACCTTTTGGTGAAGTCGCTTCATCTCACACTGAAAAAATGAGAAAAATCCAACCTTTATTGAAATACATTTATTCAGAGAAAAACAAATCCCTCACTTCTGCCATTTTGTTTGTGTTCTTTTATCTTTCCCATGTTGATGTTGAAGGAATTTGGCCTCTGTGTCATCTCATATTTGCACTCCAGTTAATCAGGAAGTCATGGATTACAGCTTGAAAGTTCCTACACACTCCAATCAACTCAAAAATACTGTACAACTTAAATGAGAAACATGCTTCAGTTACGTTGTGTTCACTATAATTTCCACCAATAATAGTGGCACATGTGTTTTTGTTGAAAATAATTATTTCTTGATGAGGGATTTGTTTTTCGCTGAATAAATTTCAATTAAAGGTTGGTTTTTCTCATTTTTTCAGTGAGATGAAGCTACTTCACCAAATGGTGGATTTGTTTTCTAACTCTTTTTACTAATCTTTTTTTATTTTGGGGGGGGGGCAATAATTGTGGAGGGCACTGTGTATAGTAGCTTATGTTATATGGCTAGGTAGCAACTGGGCCATCACTACTCCCTTTTGAGTGACTAAAACACTGTTATTTTACTGGAATTGAAAACAATGGCTTGATGAATTATGCAGTGTGAATTTTTCAACACAATATGGTGCTCTGATTGAAAAAGGAGAAAACGTTTTCTAAAAAATATTTACATAAAATTAGAGAATTAGGACAAAAAAATTGTTATCTTTATACATGTTTCTAGCTTGTTGATGTTAAAACACTATTAGGTGTTTCTTACTCACTGAGGGTGTGTTTACTTTAGTACAGTACATTACTGATGAATGGCCTGAATCTGCATATTGAAATGTGATTGGTTCTTTTATTTTATGATGCAACACTTGTATGTTATGTGTACTATCTATCTATCTATCTATCTATCTATCTATCTATCTATCTATCTATCTATCTATCTATCTATCTACAGTATATATAAATTTACTTGTACGGTGAATGATCCACAAAATGAATATTAATTATAAACAGATGATAAAACATTCTTTAACAAAGAAAAACTTATCAGCAATATAGTAAAGTTTCTGTAAGGAGATATTTGGGGTCACATTTCTGGAAGGAGTCCCCAGCGTCAAAGTTTGTAATAGTCAGAGTTTCCTTTAAGTAGGCATATCAGATGAAAATTTAAATTCAATCCAAATTGCTTGGAACTGCTCTCATTGAATTTAGAATTGAATGCAGACCAACATACTTTTTTACAGAATTAAAATATGTTTATCCATTCTTGAGATATTACAACTCAAAGGTTGAAAAAATAGCATAAATTTTAGAATGTAGGAGGATCACATGGTCCAAAATGGGCCTCATTAACCAATGAAATCAAATGTTTTTTCTTAATAACTTTTCTATTTTTCAAGACATTTACATGGAAATTGGCAGGCACATAGATGGTTGTATACTGCATACAAAAATTTGAAAAATTAGTAAAAACAAATTATGCAAATTCATAACTAATTAGGATTAATTATGCTAATTAGGTAAAATGTTAAATTGGTACATTCAAAAAAAGTAATATATAGATTTAGGCACTGCCTAAAAGCGGAGCTCCCATCTGTTTCTGGGTTGTAGAATTTTCTTATATCATAGCCAGTCTCTTTTGTTTTATTTCTTTACTGGCTAGCACTGGCCACTAGGCGGTGTGTATGACTAGTAATTACTAACACTGACCACTAGGCGGTGTGTATGACAGATAATTACTAACACTGGCCACTAGGCGGTGTGTATGACTGGAAATTACTAACACTAACCACTAGGCGGTGTGTATGACTGGTAATTACTAACACTGACCACTAGGCGGTGTGTATGACTGGTAATTACTAACACTGACCACTAGGCGGTGTGTATGACTGGTAATTACTAACACTGGCCACTAGGCGGTGTGTATGACTGGTAATTACTAACACTGGCCACTAGGCGGTGTGTATGACTGGTAATTACTAACACTGGCCACTAGGCGGTGTGTCTCATCTCATCTCATCTCATCTCATCTCATCTCATCTCATCTTATTATCTCTAGCCGCTTTATCCTTCTACAGGGTCGCAGGCAAGCTGGAGCCTATCCCAGCTGACTACGGGTGAAAGGCGGGGTACACCCTGGACAAGTCGCCAGGTCATCACAGGGCTGACACATAGACACAGACAACCATTCACACTCACATTCACTCCTACGGTCAATTTAGAGTCACCAGTTAACCTAACCTGCATGTCTTTGGACTGTGGGGGAAACCGGAGCACCCGGAGGAAACCCACGCGGACACGGGGAGAACATGCAAACTCCGCACAGAAAGGCCCTCGCTGGCCATGGGGCTCGAACCCGGACCTTCTTGCTGTGAGGCGACAGCACTAACCACTACACCACCGTGCCGCCCGGCACAGATCTTAACACAATAAATTTCTTTGGAAAGCAGAGATTATAAGCTTTTTAATGATAGTATTCAGGATAGAAAAGATTCAAGAGTTAAACAATGACAGATTTGGAAACTTAGATAAGCATCTGCGTGCACAATTTTCACAGCATAGCCAGCGAGCGTCTGATATGCCTACTTTAAGTTGTTTTTTTTTTGCCACAGAAAAGCTGGAGGACAGAGGAAGTTATGTTTTGTGGTTTCTCTGTAACAAGCTACATTGTTTTGTCTCATTAACTCAAGAGGAAATGTACAGTTGTTGTAACAGGAATTGACTTGATGCTCCACAACATTAAACATAACTATAAATGGATAAAGTGTATGCCATGACATTCATTAGTAAACAAACTATTACTGTATTTGTTGGCAAATTGTTCTGGTGGAATAAAGGGAATAAAACATACTGTCCAACAGTATGACAAATAATCATGTCAGAGTGGTAACATCACACCATCCCATTGTTGATTATTTTCTTATACTGCATGCTCACCTTGTACATCTTGAAGATATAAACTGATCCAGTGATGTTGAGAAGCAGCAGAACAGTGAGGACAACCAGCAAAAGGATGGAAACCATATCCATATGGGGCATACCTACATAATACTCATCTGGGAAAGAGAGTAAGAAAGACAGAAAGATAAAGAAGGCAGGTGATTATTAGGATGTTGTGAGACTGGCTCTTGAAAATGGTTCAACTTCAGATGCTCTTATCTTATCCAGAGCGACATACAATATACCCAGAGCAGCCTGGGGAGCAGTTGGTGGTTAGGTGCCTTGCTCAAGGGCACTTCAGCCATTCTGCTCGTTCATGGGAATCGAACCGACAACCTTTTGATCCCAAAGCTGCTTCTCTAACCAGTATCTTACAAAAGTATTTATCCCCCTTGGTGTTTGTCCTGTTTTGTTGCATTACAAGATGGAATTAAAATGGATTTTTGGGGGGTTAGCACCATTTGATTTACACAACATGCCTACCACTTTAAAGGTGTGAATTGTTGTTTTATTGTGACACAAACAATAATTAAGATGAAAAAACAGAAATCTGGAGTGTGCATAGGTATTCAACCCCTTTCATATGAAACCCCTAAATAAGAGTTGGTCCAACCAATTCACTTCATAAGTTACATAATTACTTGATTAAGATCCACCTGTGTGCAAAGTGTCACATGATCTGTCACACGATGTCTGTATAAAGCAACCTGTTCTGGAAGGACTCTGACTCTGTAACACTACTAAGCAAGCAACATGAAAACCAAGGAGCCTCCAAACAGGTTAGAGACAAAGTTGTGAAGAAGTATAGCTCAGGGTTGGGTTATAAAAAAAAATATTCCAAACTTTGAATATCCCAGGGAGCACCATTAAATCCATTATAGCAAAATGGAAAGAACATGGCACCACTACAAACCTGACAAGAGAAGGCCGCCCACCAAACTCACAGACCGGGCAAGGAGGGCATTAATCAGAGATGCAACAAGACACCAAGGAGAACACCGAAGGAGCTACAAAGATCCACAGCGTAGATGGGAGTATCTGTCCATAGGACCACTTTAAGCTGTACACTCCACAGAGCAGGGCTTTATGGAAGAGTGGCCAGAAAAAAAGCCATTGCTGAAAAAAAAAAAAACCTAAGAAAACACGTTTGGAGTTTGCCCAACAGCATGTGGCAGACTCCCCAAACACGTAGAAGAAGATTCTCTGCTCAAATGAGGCTAAAATTGATCTTTTTGGCCATCATGGGAAATGCCATGTATGGCGCAAACCCTGATAACACCATTCCTACAGTAAAGCATGGTGGTGGTAGCATCATGCTGTGGGGATATTTTTCATCTGCAGGGACAAGAAAGCTGGTCAGTACTGAAAGAAAGATGGATGGCACTAAATACAGGACAATTCTGGAGGAAAACTTATGAGTCAGCCAGAGGTTTGAGACTGGGATGAAGGTTCACGTTCCAGCAGGACAATGACCCTAAACATACTGCTAAAGCTACACTGGAGTGGTTTAAAGTGAACCATTTAAATGTCTTGGAATGGCCTAATCAAAGCCCAGACCTCAATCCAATTGAGAATCTGTGGCATAACTTGAAGATTGCTGTACACCAATGCAACCCATCTAACTTGAAGGAGTTGGAGCAGTTTTGCCTTGAGGAATGGGCAAAAATCCTAGTGGCTAGATGTACTAAGCTAATAGAGACATACTCCAAGAGACTTGCAACTGTAATTGCAGCAAAAGGTGCTACTTGCAGTGTTTGGCAGCAAAAGGTGGCTCTGCAAAGTATTGACTTTGGGGGGGGGGGGGGGGAGAGATACCTATGCACACTCCAGATTTCTGTTTTTTTTTTCATCTTAATTATTGTTTCTGTCATAATAAAACAACAATTTTCACCTTTAAAGTGGTAGGCATGTTGTGTAAATCAAATGGTGCTAACCCTCCACAAATATATAATTTTTGTCTCCTAAGCATAATTTTATTTGGCCTGTCTTTCACCTATCCACCATGTCTTGCATCTCATTTAATGCAAAATGTCTTCAAGAAAATCTTATGGAAAACTTAATTTGAAAAAAGAAAAAGCTGCAACTGAATCTTAAACACAGATACAAATACAAAAGTAATAATGAATAAAGCAGTTAAACTCAGCCTCCATGTTTGATTTGATACATTCTCAGAAGTACATTATTGTACCTTTAGGGGTGCAGTGGCTTGTTACTGGGGCAGTATCCTCTAAGGTACTTATTTGTGCCCCTTATACACTGCTTGGGAACATATATGTAACTTTTTGGCCCTAAAAAGTTACACATAGTTACTTTGAGTTCCATTAATGACCCCTAGGGGGTACATTAGCCTCGACTGTACCTTGGAAACAGAAATGGACTCCTGCTGTACCCTTATTTCTGACAGTGTAGCTTATATTTTCACCATCTACTCACACCCTTGCTCACAGAATGCAAGCGTCAATAACTTCTGACCTCTTAATAGCAATTCTGTGTGAAATATTACACAATGCTTTATGACTGAAACCAAAAATAGCAGCGTTATTAATATGGAAATGAGGTCAAATATGGTCTGAGTTGCACAATCCAATCCTCCTGCTTCCTCACCTCGTACAAGGACAACCCAATACAGCCTCTCATCCTTGTACTGGAAGTAGTATTCTCCAGAGCATGAGCTGGTATGCATGCTGATATTTGGTGACAAGCTTATAGTTGTTGCACTAGTAGAAGGCTTTTGATCAATCGGATGTCTCCATACCGGTACTTTGTAACTGTTTTGGTAACAAGTGATATTGCTGTTGCTGCTGTTAGCTGGGATGGTGACTTCAAGCTGGTTGGTGACTGTTTTTCCTGCCAGTGCCACAGTGATTCGGTTCTTGAGCGAAAGTTTGGCTGAAAGAGAGACAACACAAAGAGATCCACTGATGGAGCATTTGGAAGTAGCGCTAGGTTTCACTGAACACTAGTTTTTATGTTTTTCCATAAAATGATTGAGAGCAAAAGGACCATCCTAGAGTTCATCCTTGATTCATGCAGAGAGGTATTAATGGTATCATCTCAACAAATGGTCATCATTAATTGAGCTGATTAGCTGAACCAAGTTCATTAAGGAAGTCAGTTATTTTATTTTATTTTGCACAGCTTCACACTTTAGTTCATTTCTGCTATGACAACCACATCTTAAAATAGATGTACAGCGGCGGCTACAATTACCAATGGTCCATAATTATTGACACCTTTTCAGATTTACCAATAAAAAACAATTTTACAAAATTGAGTTTCAGTTACAACAGTTATTATTGGTTAATTAATCAACCGGAAGACCCGCCTCACCCTTTGATCTTGTCATCTGATGACACAGCTTGTTACCTGAGATGGAATTTTTTGAGCACAATCAGCAATCTGAGGAAAACCCGGACGTTATCATCACAGGTAAGCATGGTGGAAAGATCATGGACATGTTTTTACTTATAAAATTCAGTTATTTCATGATCTCCTTGTCGAAACCTACTTTGTTTCTTACTCTTTCATTTGACAGTTGCCATTTTGTATTTAAATGCATGTTTGAGAAGTCACGTGAGGTGTCGATAATAGTGATCACTTTCACCGGTGTCCACCATTATCGACACCCTGTGGAATTAAGTGACATTTACAACTGTTATGGATCTATCTTTGTGTAACATTGTTGAAGTAGATGAAGTACTTTAAAAAATAAAAGTGTTGTGATTTATATATTTTTTTCTTATTCATCACAGAATGGAATGTTTATAGAGTATTTGGAGTCCTATTGCAATAAATAGAATTAGACGAGAATTAAATTCCTAGCATATAAAAAATTACATGCTTGAAATATTCAGATTTTTCGATTCCATTCAGATTATATATATATTGCAGTTTGTTGTAAATCTCTACCACATATTACAATATCAGTAGACATTTTATATTTTTAGATGTAAAAATATAAAGTTTTGGTTCGAGGAATGACATGTGACCTTTGACTTGGATTTCCATGTGGTTATAATGTCAATTGCCTGTTGACCTTTATTGGTAAAGTACAAAACTAGAAATTAATACAAACAACAACAAATGATTAACAAAATGTGATCTACGAAAATACTGAGTGGGTAGAAAATGGAGCAAAAATATTTTCTGACACAGGTTAAACATTATCAGTTCATTTGTTTAGAAACATTAGAATTACTTCCTCATTTATGTACGCACCGACATCCATATATTTATACAAAAGATATTTTGTACTAAATATAAGTCTATGTAAAACACATTTTAAATAAAAACTATGTTTTGTTAACTTCATACCACATACTGATTATTTAAAAAAAATAATCTGGATGTCGATACTTGTGGAACGGTGTCACGTGATCTGATACACTAAGTAATCGGGAATCAACTCATTTTTTTTCCCAGTGGAAGTCTGAGTAATTATTCATGTACAATTTACGTATTGAAAGTCTTTTCTACTTTTGCAATGGCCAAAAGATCATTAAAGTGTCGATAATTGTAGCCGCCGCTCTCTATATATTTTATCATAACACCAAACACTACTTCTCTTCTAATAAGAACACTTCAGTTACTCAGAGTACAATGACCAATGAAACACTAACTGGTATCATTACAATATATGTGTCAGTCCACCAGATTTTCATACCAGATGCTCAGATTATGGATTTTGAGTTATACCTGCTGCATTAAACTACCAAGCCTCTGTATGCAGGAAATACAAACCAAAGTGAAACTGGACCAAGGGAAGTTACTGTAATGCCTGGTGGACAGCAGTGAACCAGCACTTTCACTTGACATCATTACTACATAGTTACCATCAAATATCAAACTTGATATGTCAAACAGTTGTCTGGTTACATCTTTCACATCCATGCGAGCTTGGTGCACATAGCTGCAGATTGCAAACCATGTGCACACCATTAGGAATAATTACCATGCACCTGTTCCTGATTAGAGCGCAATCACAGCATGTACATATAAGGACTCTGAGGAACACACAGACTTTGCAAAAGCTTTGTATTCTGTATTTCTTTTCTGGTTTTGACCCGGTTTGTGTTTTTGGACTTTGAGTATTGTACTACCTCTGATATCCTGTCTGTGCCTCACTTGACCACTGCCTATTTTTCGACTCTGCCTTTGTCTCCGTTTTGGATCTGTTTGCTATTGTGCTTTCAATAAAACTCTTACCACCCTTACATGACAGAAACTGTCAACTGTCCAACAACCTAGTGGACTAATAAAACTGTTTTAACTACCGTAGTTTTATATGAAACTGTTGTGAATATTTTCTGTAAAATGTGTTTGTAAATAATCCCATGTTATTTTTTAAAAAGCAAATGTGGCAGTGGGGGCGTGGTCAAGCGTCTGTCTGTGACCGGAGGGTGGAGTCAGGGAAGGTAAGTGGCAGAATCACTACACCTGATGTTGGTTAATCCGTGTTTGTGTGTCTTCCCCAGTGACCGCGCCCTATATGAGGAGAGAGAGAGCAGAGGAAGGAAGCTCTCTCCCCAACCAGACGACTGGTGTGTGTGTGTGCGTGCATGACTAGAGAGTTGACAACATCTGAAAAGACTAAAATAAAGAGTTTGTGGAACTTAATTCTGGCCTGCCGTCTTTCTGTGCTCCACCCACACAAACTGCTACTGAAACCCGGGATCGAGCACAGGAAAAAGAACAGCCCCATGGAGTCCTCCCCCTTCGCGGACCTGGTCCACACCCTCGCCATGGCCCAGCAGAGCCAGCACCAGGCGCTAGTCACCCTCTGAAAGGAGCAGGAGCACCGGTTCGAGGCCCTGGTGCTGGCGCAGCAAGAAAACCGACAGGTGTTCCGGTACCTCCTCGCATCGGCGGGGTCCACCACCTCCACTGCCGCGGGCCCTTCTCCCCTCACCCTCACTAAGATGGGCCCGCATGATGACCCCGAGGCCTTCCTCACGCTCTTCGAACAGGCAGCAGAGGCCTCAGGCTGGCCGGTGGAACAGCGCGCGGTGCGCCTCCTCCCCCTGCTAACGGACGAGGCGCAGCTGGCCACGCTACAGCTCCCTGCCGACCGCCGGCTGGTCTACGTGGACCTTCGCTGGGCTGTCCTCCAGCGGGTGGGGTGCACCCCTGAACAACAGCATCAGCGCTTCCGCGCTCTGAATCTGGAGGAAGTCAGCCGGCCATTTGTGTTTGGCCAGCAGCTCCGGGACGCCTGCTGGTGGTGGTTGAGGGACGACAACCGCGACACCGAGGGGATCATCGATCAGGTGGTACTGGAGCAGTTCATCACCCACCTACCAGAGGGAACCGCGGAGTGGGTCCAGTGCCACCGCCCTGGACAGCAGACATCCTCTCCTTCCCTCTTCTCTCTCTCTCTCTCTCCCCCCTCCTCTTGTGTCTCGTCCTCGCCCCGTTCCCCCACTGTGGAGGTGGGGGCCAGCCCCACCCCAGCCGGCCCATTGCACCCGCGGTGCCCTCCCGTTTTTCCCTTCTGTGTCTGTGTCTCCCCCCCCCAGGTGAGTTAGCCCCAGAGCGCCGGTGCAGAGAGAAAGCCCGGGCCGGTTTGCTGGCGCTGCGGGGAGCCGGGCCACCTCCAACAGCAGTGCTCGGCTATGGAAGTGAGTGCGGTGGTTCGGATCCCCGACGCGCCAGGAGCCGCCCTCGATCAGGCTGGGGCATATCGCATAACCGGTGAGTATCCAAGGGGATACATATCAGGCTTTGGTGGACTCTGGCTGTAATCAGACCTCAATTCACCAAAGCCTGGTGCAAGACGAGGCATTGGGAGGAGCACAGGGGGTGAAGGTGTTGTGTGTGCACGGGGATGTTCACAGCTACCCTTTAGTGTCGGTCCACGTTCTTTTTCGAGGGGAAAAATTTAGAGTAAAGACGGCAGTTAATCTTCACCTCACCCACTCGATAATCTTGGGGACTGATTGTCTGGGAATTGGGGAGTTAATGAGCCATCTAGTGAAGAGTGGGTCCTGCCATAGTTTAGCAGGGGGAGGTCCCGGTGTTGCTTTGGCAGGAGCAGTTGTCACAGAGCCCTCTACGTCATCTCCGTGTCAGAGTGAGGAGCAGCAGGCTCCTCCTCCCTCTCTCGGGGAATCCCTGGTGGATTTTCCGTTAGAGCAATCGCGATACGAGTCTCTACGGCATGCATTTGACCAAGTGAGAGTAATTGATGGTCAAACGCTCCAGCCAAACGCCACCCCGTTCTTCCCCTATTTGTCTATTATGAAGGATAGGTTATACCGAGTGCCGCAGGACACTCAGACTAAAGAGCAAGTCACGCAGCTTTTGATTCCAAAGAGCCGCTGGGAATTGGTATTCCAGGCGGCTCACTTTAATCCCATGGCTGGACACTTTGGGCAGGATAAGACACTAGCCCGACTAATGGCCCGGGTCTATAGGCCAGGAATTCGCGGCGATGTCCGTAGGTGGTGTACGGCGTGGCGTGAATGCCAGTTAATAAATCCAGCGGCCATTCCAAAAGTGCCTTTGCACCCTCTCCCATTAATCAAGACCCCGTTTGAAAGAATTGGGATGGATCTCGTTGGGTCATTAGATCGGTCAACACGAGGGTACCGCTTTATTTTAGTTCTGGTGGACTATGCAACGCGATACCCGGAAGCAGTGCCTCTTCGCAATATCTCAGCACGCAGTATTGCGGAAGCGCTCTTCCGTGTCATCTCCCGAGTTGGAATCCCGAAAGAGATTCTGACTGACCAAGGCACCTCGTTTATGTCACGTACACTGAATGAACTGTATGGGTTATTAGGTATTAAACCGATCCGCAGCAGCGTTTATCACCCACAAACGGACAGTTTAGTTGAACGGTTCAATCGCACCCTCAAGAATATAATTAAAAAATTAGTTAGTGAGGACGCACATAATTGGGATAAATGGCTCGAACTCTTGTTATTTGCAGTGCGAGAGGTCCCCCAAGTCTCCCTGGGGTTCTCCCCGTTCGAATTATTATATGGGCATAAGCCGCGCGGCATTCTAGATGTGCTGCGAGAAAATTGGGAGGAGGGACCTTCACCCAGTAAAAATCAAATTCAATACATTATGGACCTGCGCGCAAAACTCCACACACTCACACACCTAACCCAGGAGAATTTGCGGCAGGCCCAAGAATGGCAAACCCACCTGTATGACAGGGGTACACGCCTTAGGGAGTTCGCACCGGGAAATAAAGTTCTTGTACTGTTGCCCACATTAAGCTCCAAATTAATCGCCAAGTGGCAAGGACCCTTTGAGGTCACACGGCGAGTCGGGGATGTCGACTACAAGGTGAGGCGAACAGACAGGGGTGGGGCGCTACAGGTTTACCACCTCAATCTGCTCAAACTCTGGAACGAGGAGGTCCCCGTGGCGTTGGTGTCGGTGGTTCCAGAGAAGGCGGAGCTGGGGCTGGAGGTTCAAAAGGGAACATTGGCATCACGTACCTCTCCGGTCCCCTGTGGAGACCACCTCTCGCCGACCCAACTCACGGAGGTCGCCCAGTTGCAGACCGAGTTTTCGGACATGTTCTCGCCCCTGCCCGGCCGCACCGACCTCATAGAGCACCACATTGAGACACCCCCAGGGGTGGTAGTGCGCAGCCGCCCTTACAGGTTACCTGAACACAAGAAAAAAGTGGTTCGGGAAGAACTCAAGGCCATGCTTGAAATGGGCATCGTTGAGGAGTCCCACAGTGACTGGAGCAGCCCGGTGGTCTTAGTACCCAAGACCGACAGGTCGGTCCGGTTTTGTGTAGACTATAGAAAAGTCAACGTGGTGTCTAAATTTGACGCGTACCCAATGCCTCGTATTGATAAGTTACTCGATCGACTAGGCACGGCTCACTTTTACTCGACACTGGATTTGACAAAGGGTTATTGGCAGATCCCCTTGACTCCATTATCCCGAGAAAAAACGGCCTTTTCCACACCATTCGGCTTACACCAGTTTGTCACACTTCCTTTTGGGCTGTTTGGGGTGGTGCCCGCTATGTTCCAGCGACTGATGGATAGGGTCCTCCGCCCCCACACCACCTATGCAGCCGTGTACCTAGACAAAATCATTATTTATAGTAATGACTGGCTGCGGGGGCGGCACGGTGGTGTAGTGGTTAGCGCTGTCGCCTCACAGCAAGAAGGTCCTGGGTTCGAGCCCCGGGGCCGGCGAGGGCCTTTCTGTGTGGAGTTTGCATGTTCTCCCCGTGTCCGTGTGGGTTTCCTCCGGGTGCTCCGGTTTCCCCCACAGTCCAAAGACATGCAGGTTAGGTTAACTGGTGACTCTAAATTGACCGTAGGTGTGAATGTGAGTGTGAATGGTTGTCTGTGTCTATGTGTCAGCCCTGTGATGACCTGGCGACTTGTCCAGGGTGTACCCCGCCTTTCGCCCGTAGTCAGCTGGGATAGGCTCCAGCTTGCCTGCAACCCTGTAGAAGGATAAAGCGGCTAGAGATAATGAGATGAGATGAGACTGGCTGCGGCACCTACAACACCTGAGGGCCCTCCTTAGGTCGCTGAGGTGGGCGGGTCTCACAGCCAACCCGAAGAAGTGTGCGATTGGGCAGGTGGAAGTACGGTATCTGGGCTTCCACTTGGGCAATGGGCAGGTGCGTCCCCAAATTAACAAGACAGCAGCAATTGTGGCCTGCCCGAGGCCCAAGACCAAAAAGGGGGTGAGACAGTTCCTGGGGCTGGCTGGCTACTATCGTGGGTTTATACAGGTACCTAATTATTCGGACGTCACCAGCCCGTTGACTGATCTGACTAAAAAGGGGGCACCAGATCTGGTCCAGTGGACGGAGCAATGCCAGCGGGCTTTCTCTGAGGTGAAGACTGCCCTGTGCAGGAGGCCAATGTTACACTCCCCTGACTTTTCTCTCCCCTTTACGTTGCAGACGGACGCTTCGGACAGAGGGATGGGGGCCATTCTGTCCCAGGAGGTGGAGGGGGAGGACCGCCCCATCCTGTACATAAGTAGGAAGCTGTCAGTGCGTGAGGGGCGCTACAGCACCATCGAAAAGGAGTGCCTGGCGATCAAGTGGATGGTCTTTGCCCTCCGCTACTACCTCCTGGGGTGCTCTTTCACCCTCTGTTCGGACCACGCACCCCTCCAGTGGCTCCACCGCATGAAGGATGCCAATGCATGGATCACCCATTGGTATCTGGCACTCCAGCCCTTTAACTTCAAGCTGGTCCACAGGCCAGGGGCGCAGATGGTTGTGGTGGACTTCCTCTCCTGTCAAGGGTGGGGGAGTCAGCTGCAGGCCGGATGGCTGCCCGGCCTGAGTCGGGCGGTGGGGGTATGTGGCAGTGGGGGTGTGGTCAAGTGTCGGTCTGTGACCGGAGGGTGGAGTCAGGGAAGGTAAGTGGCAGAATCACTGCACCTGATGTTGGTTAATCTGTGTTTGTCTGTGAAGATTCTCAATCATCCAGGTCATAGTAAACTGTGGGTGGTAGAAATGGGCAACTGGACTTGCTTGAAGATTCTTGAAAATGTTTCACCTCTCATCCAAAAGGCTTCCTCAGTTCTGTCTGACTAATAGGGAGTATCATATATTTATCCTCTCCTGGATAAGAATCAGAATTCTGATGACCAGCTCATCTAAGGTGTCATTGAGGCATCATGTTGGTGTGGGTCACTGGAGGCTGGGTGTGAACGGCGAGTCATTAGGGTGATCAAAGGATTGTCCGTTAGGGTGATCAATGGCAATCTGACTCTCTCTGTCCTCCTGTGAGTCACTGAAAACAGCTGGGTCCTGGCGTACACCCAGCCATCTGGGAAGAGTGTCCAATACCGCCTTGTAGATGGTTGACAAATGATGTCTTACGGCCTCTGCATGCTCTTGCGACAAGGCTTTCGCAGATAGCTTTTCGCAGACAGTTGTAATTTATTGTTGAGCGGGGAGTAATAGGCGTGCGCGATGTTATTCACCGGCACAACACAAGGGGGCGCGAAGTTGCTAGGAGTAGTTGGTGGGTGTGGTTAGTGGAGTGTTTATCCTCTGGTTACTTATAATGACTAGAACTTTTTTTAATTTTTATAATGACTAGAACTGGAGTCGTATAGATGTATGTACTTCCTCAATCAACCGCTCTTCGTGCTGCTCCATCTTCGCTCGTGTTTTTAAAAATGCCGGTCGTGAAAACAAAACAAACCGGGAAAGTAGGGAAGTGGAAGTGCATGTACAGCAGATGTAGAGTGGACCAATCAGAGCCCTCTTGTCTGCGACGCTGTCTGTGAGGCTTCTGCGGTGGTCACAATTTTTGGGAGGTGCGCGCAGAGTGTCTGCGAAGGTGGGGGGGCTACGCAGACGCTATCTGCGATGCCGTCTGCGAGGACTGGGTTGTCAGCATAAATTGGCCTTTAGACCCCCACCTCTGTTCAGTGATGGCTGTTCCAGGTTGACAAAAATGGCTTCTTTAACTCCTCGCTCAGGAGGATCGTTGGTATGAGCGAGGAGTTAAAGAAGTCATTTTTGTCAACCTGGAACAGCCATCACTGAACAGAGGCTTTGCATGTGCGAGTAACTCCGCTATGAAAACATTTGCAACTTGCAAAATTGGGCTGTGGAAATACGTGGTTTTCTGTTGGTCGAAAATTAGTTAACTATGCCCGCAAGCATTCTGATGATTACTTCCACAAAATGCATTCTGTGTGAAAACAAAACAAAACAAACCCACATATGGCACTGTTGTGCTTATTGTGTGACGAGTTTTGAAAAAGTGAACTTAGTAAGGATTTTTTTTTTTTAGTGATTGTTAAAGACAGTAAAATACTAAATTATGACTTGGGATTGGTGATATCAAGTTTTCTATGATACTTTCTGTAAATTCTAATAAGATTGATCATTTAATATAGAAAAAAGAAGAAAATAATTATTTTACAGTATACAAAAATATACAGTATATATTTAACCTCCTTGGCAATATGAGTAACAATGATGTCAGTCAGTATTCTAACAGTACTAACACTACCTATAATATTTGAAGAAAGTGACTCATTTTTTCATTATATTATTATTATTATTATTATTATTATTATTATTATTATCACATTTCCCACCACTGATACAATCTCAAAACATCAACACCTGTCACTGAGAGGACAACAACAAAAGCAATATATAATATTCAGTAATAGCCTACCTTCACTCTTTTTACAGCAATACAACAGAACAATCCAGAAGACTCCAAACTGTGTGATAAACATCTTGTGCAAGTCCCAGTTACTGTATATAATCGTGTTCAAGAAGTATCTTAAATGCCTAATCACAGACTACTTGTAGAACAGTCTGGTTGTAGTCAGTCTCTAATCTGTAATTTCAGAAGGATGTGACTATAACATTGACAGGAAGTTGTGTCATAACACTTAAAATCCTGAGGCTTCAGTTAGGCTTACTCAGTCCAGAATTTCCCACATGTGCTCACACTGAGCCTCTTAGACTGACACCAAAGTCCCTTGAACAAAATATACAGGAAATGTACAGGACATTAATTTAAAACAGCACATGACTGGACTTTTCTCTTTCAGCCTCTGTGTCATGAGACTTTATTCTGTTAACCTCTCATAGACTCCTTCTGAAATAAGTTCCTCTCCCCCCCCCCCCCCCCCCCCCCCCCCCCCCCCCCTTGTCATCATAGCCATGCTTCCTTTATTCACTCTTATATTGGTTCAGGGCTACATGACTGATTTGAGCCCATCAGTGCTGGAAACTATGGAGTTTAATGTAAATATGCAAATGCTCAGTAACAAAATAAGCTTCCTGTTTATGTCTTAGAACCCCCAACACATCGTATATTTTTCAAATAGGGGTCAGGCATAAGAGGTAAAACAATGTAAAAAATATGCAGTTCTGCATTCAACCACTAGGTGGGACCAGTACATTAACTCAGAATTATGTTTAAAGGTACAAGAGCCCTTAATCAAAAAAAAAAGAAGAAAAAAGCAGCACAGTCAGATTTAGCCTATCTTGTCACACTATATGCACTATTTACTTCTATCTAATTTGATTATTTTTCTATAACAGCATGTTCCAAAGAGTTTTATCCATCCATCCATCCATTACATGTAGCCGCTTATCCTGTTCTACAGGGTCGCAGGCAAACTGGAGCCTATCCCAGCTGACTATGGGTGAGAGGCGGGGTACACCCTGGACAAGTCGCCAGGTCATTGCAGGGCTGACACATAGAGACAAACAACCATTCACATTCACACCTATGGTCAATTTAGAGCCACTAATTAACCTAACCTGCATGTCTTTGGACTGTAGGGGAAAGACATGCAGGCTAGGTTAATTAGTGGACCTCGCCAATCGTATTGACGCTCGAGTCCTACAACGGGGGAAAAAGAAGAGCCGCTTCAACTTCTCTCCACCTCCTGCCTCATCCGTCGAAATCATGCAGGTAGATCGGTTACGGGTGTCAGCCGAGGAATGACTGCGCCGGTGGAACACGGGGGCCTGCTTCTACTGTGGTCAGCAAGGACGCATCTGCCGAGCCTGCCTGCTAAAAAGGACGAGCCCACCAGTTAATCAAGGGGCCCTGGTGGGCAATGCTTGGAACCAGTCTCTTGCTGACCGACCGTTGCTCGCTGTTATCATGCACAACAACCAGCATCACCATCTTCAGGCACTCTCGACTCGGGGGCAGACAGGAACCTGATCTGCTCCACCACCGCCAAGGATCTCGGAATCCCGTTACTCGCCCTCGAGGTCCCTCTCACTGTCCTGACACTCAATGGCACTGGCTTGACCACCATCACTCACCTCACCACCCCACTCACCCTAAGGATTTCAGGCAATCACTCCGAAACGATACAACTTCACATCATGAATAACCCTCACATTCCCGTTATTCTTGGACTACCCTGGTTAATGTAGCATAACCCGCACTTAAACTGGACTGGTCACACCATCTTAGGCTGGAGTCCTTCCTGCCTGGCCTCCTGCCTGAACTCCGCTTTGCCTCCCGCCAAACCACCACAGCCCTCAGCCAGTGGGTTTCCCGACCTCTGTCATGTGCCTCCGGAATATCTGGACCTCAAGCCAGTTTTTAGTAAAACCCAAGCAGT
Organism: Neoarius graeffei; assembly: GCF_027579695.1. Lineage (NCBI taxonomy): Eukaryota > Metazoa > Chordata > Actinopteri > Siluriformes > Ariidae > Neoarius > Neoarius graeffei. The sequence continues at coordinate 45,761,224 of NC_083586.1, read as the reverse complement.
GCCCCTCCTTCCTCACAGGCCTTACAATTGCGGGATCGACCTCCTGCCCTGGATGGCGCCACCCAAGGGACGTCTCTACTCTCTCTCACCCACCGAATGACAGGCCATGGAGAAATACATCACGGAGTCACTGGCAGCTGGGATCATCCGCCCTTCCTCCTCTCCAGCAGGGGCGGGGTACTTCTTCGTCGAAAACAAGGACAAGTCACTCTGTCCCTGCATTGACTATCGAGGTCTCAACGCCATCATGGTCAAGAACCGTTACCCACTACCGCTCATGACCACAGCCTTTGAACTACTCCAGGGAGCTAAGGTGTTTACTAAACTGGACTTGCGCAATGCCTATCACCTAGTTAGGATCAGGGAAGGGGACAAGTGGAAGACTGCCTTCAACACCACCACAGGCCACTATGAGTACCTTGTAGTCCCTTTCGGCCTGACTAATGCACTCGCGGTATTCCAGGCATTAATTAACGATGTCTTGAGAGACTTTCTTAACACCTTTGTCTTCGTTTACCTGGACAACATCTTGATTTTCTCTCACTCCCTGGAGGAACATTGGGGTCACGTCCAGCAGGTTCTTCAACGCCTGCTAGAGAACAAGCTGTTCGTTAAGGTGGAGAAGAGCGAGTTCCACCAAGGCTCTGTCTCATTCCTAGGGTTCATCATCTCTTCAGCAAAGATCCAGATGGACCCCCTCAAGCTGGAGGCAGTCACCGACTGGCCCACCCCATCTTCGAGACGAGAGCTCCAGCACTTCCTGGGGTTTGCCAACTTCTACAGGCGCTTCATCCACGACTTCAGCACGGTGGCCGGACCTCTCTCAGCCCTGACCTCGACCAAGACCAAGTTCAAGTGGGGGGAGGAAGCAGATAAAGCCTTTTCCAGGCTCAAGCACAGGTTTACCACAGCACCCATTTTCACCGTACCCGATCCAACCAAGGAGTTTATTGTCGGGGTCAACTGCGTATAGGTCCATATGCTGTTCAATGCATTTCTCCTGCACTTGACGCACAGCGAACACCATATCCGTGGTGCTGCGGCCCGGGTGTAATCCTCACTGAGCTTCAGGTAGGTTGTTCTTGGAAATGTTTGTAATGAGCCTGCTGAGAAGGATGCAAGTGAGGATTTTCCCGGCAATGGAAAGTAAGGATATTCCCCTGTAGTTTTCAGTCTGATTTTGCTCCTTTGTTCTTGTATAGTATTACTAACGTGGCATCATGAAGATCAGCAGGCATACATTCCTCCTCCCAGATGGACAGGAGAACATCGTGAAATGCTTTAAATGCTTCCGTCCTGAGTGATTTGTACAGTTCTGCGGGAATACCGTCTTTTCCTGGGGCTTTACCACAGTTCATTTGCTTTATGGCTGTCCCAACCTCTTCACTGGGTGGAAGGTCGAGGTCCTCCAGAACTGTTCCCTGGGGGGTTTGTTCTAGAACTGTCTGATCTACTGTAGATGGATGGTTGAGAAGTTGGCTGAAGTGCTCCTTCCACCTTTCCCTGATACCTTTCTTGTCTTTGACTGTTAAATCATCTGCTGACATCTAGGGGGGCTGTTTTACTTCTGGTGGGACCATAGATGGCCTTGATGGCATTGAACAACACTTTGGGGTCGTTTCTGCATTGTGCTGCACTTCCTCCGCTTTCTGTTCCCACCACTTATTTTGCATGATGCAAAGCTCCTTCTGTACCCTTGCCTTACAGACTTTGTATCTATCATGGCATGATATGCAGTTTGGGTGGTTCTGCCAATCTATGTAAGCCTTTCTCTTCTCATCAAGTAGGGTTTGTACATTTTCATTGTTCATCAAACCAGTCCTGATGCGCTCCTGTTCTAGGACCCAGCACTGCCCTGTCCGCCTCCTTGACGGCTTCCCTTTGGTTCAACCGCTATGTGGGTAATTCCGTCGGCCACGGTGAGCCGACCGGAATGGTTTTGGGCAAGCTTTCTTTGGGCCACCTTTTCTAGGCCCCTCCCTATGTAGGTTGAGCAGTGCTGCCCTAAAGAGGCTGCTCAGTCACCTGGGATGCTGCTGGGGTTCTCTCCTGCCCAATACAAAGAACGATGACCACTTGTCCACAGGTAACCTACGTGCAGGCTTGTGACTAGAACCTCCAGTGGTTACCTCCACCTGTCCCTTTCACCACTTCCCTGTCGCCACAGGCCTTGTTGGTTGAGTACACAGACACCTGTACGGGAGTTGTTTAAAGTGGGAGAGCTGTTGCACAGGGGCAATCCCACTCTTGCGGCAAAAGGAACCTAGGTCCAGTGGCACGGATACCGTTACGTCTGGAGACCCCTCCTGCTGCAGTGGATGGCCAGGACTCCTACGTGTCCCGTCATGCCCTAAGCATTCCACAACACCTGCTGGGACCGTCTTTTTGGCCGGTGGGCCTCAAGTGTCTGACAGCCTCGTATGCCCAGTCAGCCAGGACCAGTCTTCACATGCAGTGGGTGGACAAACCCTATGTCACCCATGGTTTGCGACCCATCGGTTACCCTCACCAGGTTTAGCCGGCCAGTCGAAGCCATTGCCCGGGGTGTGGCCACTGTTGCATTCTAACAGTTACTTGGAGCCATTGGTGAGAGCTGAGTGACAGATGAGGTCCAATTATGGGTGAACTACTCTACAGATCTAGTCTACAGAGTACGACTGTCCATTCTTAAGAGGTACTACCCCTCTCTGACATCCCTAACACCCCTACGTGACTGCCATAGCAACGATAACTACACCACCATGACAGGAGGCAGGTTAAAACAAAATGGTGGCAAGAGAGACTGAATGTGTGCCTTCTCTCCTGAAATATCAGGATTCTTTAGGCCCTGAAAAGCATAAAAATGATTTTTAAAAAAAACCCAAAAGCTGTTGGAACAAGTTTTGATACACAAGTCCAGGACTAATGAGTTCAAGTACAGCCACAAAAAGTGACATGGCTGGTACAGAATTTCACTTTCTCTTCATCTTTCTCCAAACTTTCATGACTCATTGATCACTTCCGACACTAGTTTTTTTTTTAACTATTTCCATATCCATTAAAGTCATGTCAGTTTGCACTCTGACAGAAATAAGTTTACTGCTTTCCAGTGTATCGATCTTACTTAAGATGTTGGATAATTCATCAGATGAATTGTGTTGAGCCTTGTCGATTTCATCCATGTCGGTTTCAAGAAGAACATTTTCTTTGTCATCTTGCACTTCGATTTTTTTTTCCAAGCACAATCTTTTCTTTCTTGATCTCTCAACCAAACAACTGTGTCTCTTGAGAGAAGATTCTTTCAAAGGCAGAGACACAGAGCTCGTCCCATCACAATCGTAGGTGCCCAGTCTGAATGGGTTTCTTTGTAGATGGTTGCAGGTTTTCCTGGACAAATAAAACCAAAAGTTAAATGTAGAAAGTTCAAAAATTGTTTTGAAAAGTAATTGAACTTTTTTTTTTTGAATTCTTACTTTCATGGAAATGAAGTGAGCATACCATAAGTGTTTTTAACCTCTCTGTTGGACACAGAGTCCTGCCGAATGTTTGCGAGTCATTTTCCCTTTCCACGTTTCGAAATTTGTCTCATTTTTCCCCTAATGATGAATTACTTTTGGTAAATTAAAAAAATCAGATGTCTTTGTTTTGTTCAGAATAATTTGCACATCCAAAAATGCAGCAAAACCTTCACATACCGACCAATAACAACTAACTCACCTGAATGAAGCACTACACGCTGCCTCCTGTCATGGCGGCATAGTTATCGTTGCTGTGGGTGTCACGTGATGGTGCAAAGCCTCTACTGTGTGACATTCAGAAAACATTACAAGGAGGTTTGAAAAGTCCTGTATACATCAATAATAATAATAATAATAATAATAATAATAATAATAATCTCTTACAGCAACTACAGTGACAAAAATATGACAATTTTTTTATATTTAAGATTAATATTAAAGTTGCAAATAATAATTCCTTTTTTCATTATTATTCTAAAACACATATTTTACAAACATTAAAGGGGACATATATGGGACATACAGGTATATGCACATTTCCAGGTCGTGTTTTTACTCTGGGGCTCCAAAGATTTGGCTTTACATAATGTCTTGATGAAGAAAAATGCAGGAGGAAGATGCAAACATGGAAATCCTTTAAAAAAAAAACATAAGGTAAACCAAAACACTAGGCAGGAGACATCAGGAGCAAATAACAGAAACACATGAAGTACTAAATACAAGAAATGAGGAGCAACAAACCAGATTTGGCAGCGCAACAGGGGAACAAGGCAATGCAAGACATAAAAGCTAAACGAATCACTGGTTTAAATAAACAGACAAATAAACAGAAATAGGAACTTGGTGTGCATGCCTGTATGATGGCCATGCCCACCAGCCACTCAGTACACTCTGGGACATGAAATTCAAGTTTAAGCTGGATGTCTGAAATGCATAGACCCAAAACATTATGACCATTCAGAGGATGAAAAAATAACACTGTAAATAAATGAATACAACTGTGCTTTATGTCTACTGTAATATAGTGCATTGTATTATATAACTGTTACCATTAAACTCGCATTAAGCCTAGAATTGTAACGGGAAGCCATGGCCTAATGGTTAGAGAAGCAGCTTTGGGACCAAAAGGTCACCAGTTCGATTCTCTGGACCACCAGGAATGGCTGAAGTGCCCTTGAGCAAGGCACCTAACCCCCAACTGCTTCCCAGGCTGCTCTGGGTGTGTTGTACATCACTCTGGGTAAGAGCATCTGCTAAATGCCTGTAATGTAAATGGATGTAAATGCCAGGCCTAGTAGGCTATATACAGTACAAGCGCCTGCCAAATACCTTAAAGCATATACGCAGAACCATGGCCTCACTTCCGTTTATAAATGCCTTGAGACCTCAAGAATGGCACAGGAATAGTTTTAAGCGTTAACAATAAATCTAATATAGTAATTTTTATGATTAAAGTGATTTTATATAGGTAGTGGTCTGAGTGAATGACCTTGACGTCCGTAACGTCACAGCAGGAAGTCTATTGGTCTCATCGCCATTTCCGCTATACTAAAACACAGAGCTGACTGCAACTCCGATCCTCCATTTTGAACCATGCCAAATAGATGTGTTGCACACAGAAATTTATTTAAAAATAAAGGCTCTGCATATCTCCTTTAAACACAATACCAACAGGAGCCAGTAATTTAATATTACCATAAAGTTCCTGGTACATCTCTCGATAGGATGTAATTAAGTACATTTGCGCAAAAATTCAATTTGTACTGTACTTACAGTATGTACAAATTAATTAAGTACATTTGCTCATGTACCATGCTTAAAGGAGATATGCAGAGCCTTTATTTTTAAATTAATTTCTGAGTGGATAGTATCTCCATCCTTGACTCTTGTATGCTGCATAAATGGGAATTAAAAAAATATATATTTTTGAGAGTTAAAATCGACCACAAAGTTGGCATTCGAGCTGCCCCGCTGAGCCAGCCAGCCCTGAGTGCGTGACGTCACTGCAGTAACCAGTTTTAAGGCTGAGACCTTTTACAGCTAAAGACCAAAGTCATATAAATAAAAATTTATGGTGAAAGTAAAAAATAGCATTACCGACTTGCTCAACTAAGACTGATTTGACTTCATTGATTGTGGGTTGACTCTCATTAAAACAGGATAGGGTGTTATAACTTGTGCAACATACATGTACATGCATGCATTTTCACTGATAAAAAATAAAAGGCTAATTAAATAATCAGATGAACTGAGACAATCACATTCTGAAGAAAATTAAATAATCTTATACCGGTAACTTAAACACACAATACAAGTTACATGTATTAATCTAAGTGCAGGTAAACAACATGGTTTTTTTTATCCAAATGAGAGTTGGAGCTTACCTGTCTGCAGAGGTGGGGACTTGAGACTTGGGGACTTGGACTCGAGTCGACTCGAGTCACTGTTTTCATGACTTGTGACTTGACTTGACAAAACATGAAAATACTTGAGACTTGACTCGGACTTGGAAGTTTAAGACTCGGGACTTGACTTGACTTGACACACGATGACTTGAGTGACTTGAGTGTTATTTCCATCGTGTTTTTATTATGAAAATAAAATGTAATATGCACATACTTCAGTAATTTTGATTGCACTGCCGTTGCGTTGTCACCGCCCTGTCCATCAGGCACGCTCTCTGCGTGGGCTATATACCGGCATGCCCCATGCCACGATGTGTTCACAGGTTTCACATCATATCATCATGTCAGCCATCCCAAGAGTCATCACTTTCGGCTTCAAGGGCTACTGCCTAGAAGGTAAACGACGAACGGCGCAGTGCAAGATTTGCAACGTGACGATTTCTGACAGCCAGACCACGACCTCCAATTTCGTCCGGCATTTGAAGATCCATTCTGCCCAGTAAGTTTATTAATGTGTTGTTATTTGGTGATAGCAGCTAAACTCCTCGTTAGCCAATGTTAGCCACGAGAGTGAGCAGTAGGAGGATTTTAGCTGTTGCAGATGTAGCTAGGGATTCAGTTTATTATTGTGAAATTCTTATGTGAATGCTGGTAAGCAATGTAGTTACGTCAAGTTTAATGATATTGTATATCAGTAGTAGTAAGTTGATTGTGCACTTTGCAGTCGTGATGCTGAGTAACATAAGCAGCTTCCTACCCTGTTGTTCTGTTTCAGGGTTAAGCTAATGGTCAGCTTGTGAACATGTACACGTTCATGAGCAGTACAAATTCGTGTAAGTGTGTTCGTGTACATTAGCCAGACTGTCCATAGGGCAAAGAGGCAGGGGAGTTTATCATAGCCGTTTGAAATAACAGTGCAGCAACCTGCACATTTTTTTCGTCACACTACCCGATCAAAAAAGAAAAGAAAACTCCGTCCCACTGCCTATCATGCACTATTGAAAAAAGCGCCACGATTTGGATTCCCCGGCATGCCACTCGCTGTTTGAATGCAGGCTAGCAGCAATACTAAACTCTGCAAAATAGGCTGACTGTGCGCGGGAGTCTCGGTTCCCGCTGTAACACAGTGTTACGAAAATAAATTGTGCAGTCATCCAAACCATGAATTTACATTTAGTATATCAGGCTACCAGGCCGCCAAAACAATGGTTTGAATGACTACAATTTAGAGAGCACAACTCTGTAACTGAACAGGTGCATTGGATATTTCCCAGTGAGGTAATTTAAAAAGTCTCTGGGTAATTGTTCGAGGAAAGATGAATCCCGCGCACTGTCCTTTCCGTATTGTTCCCGAAACATTGCACTTGTGGTAAGGAGGACAGTGCGTTAGCCACAACTGAAACGTTGTAAGCAAAGTTCCTGTGGAAAGGAATGCGCGGGATGCATATTTCATTTAACATTTATTTTCGTAACAATCTATTATAGCGGGAACCAAGACTCCCGCGCCAAAGTCGTTCTATATGTCCCCGCTCCGCACAGGCTGAGGCAGCCTCGGAGAGGGAGAGAGCGAAAGAGCGCTTTTGCACACACCTCTGTAGCTTGTCATATGGGGTAAGATGATGTCACTTTTGCACGGGCGAACAGGTCTTCTTTCTGAGACCTAAATTATGTCTGACACATTTCTCTATCCTTTTTTTTTTTTTTTTTTTTACTGGCGCAAACATACATCGAAGTCACTTCAGGTTTCTCCACGTGTATCTTATTAATAATAATCATCTCGTCTGACGTGATTAGAGATTGGAGGAGCTCATGCCCCTGTTAACCCAAGGTGTCGTCCTACCCTCTTTTAACTACGCACATAACAGAATGCCAATTCTCTGCATGAGTAGGCTACCATAATGGGGTGTTTTTTTCATTAATTTTTGCATTTACTATTTATATGTATTTATTTATATATTGTTTAGTTTTATTTTATTGTGAAAAATGAGACAGACAGCTCCCTGAATTTTTCATCTTCCTTTGCTGTTCTTAAACTTCAGGGTGTACAATTACATTAAACATAGTGTGTACGGCACTAGACACGGTGTTCGACTTCGGCCCCAAAATTTCATTTCGGTGCATCCCTAATAATTAATTAGATGGCCTGTTACTGGATCAAGTAAAGGTGTTAGCAGCGGCTGCTGTTATTCCCATCACTGATCAGAAATAAATAAAATATAAAAATTAATGAATGAGGCAGTAGTGTGTAGACCTGCAATTTGTGATGCAAGGCATCATGGAATCTGTTGTGCAGGCGAGAGTGAACTATGAAACATAATACTTATAACAAGTTAAAGCAGTAAAAAAAAAAAGAAAAAAAAACAGGAGGGTCAATCAACTAGGCTTAAGTTGTGAATAGGAATACATGGTAGAGTGTTTACACTATGGACCTGGCATCGATACCTCTGACTTTATCATAGCAAGCCAAGAAGTTCAAAATACATTACTCAAAATGACTCCTATCGTAATATGTTTTTATAACACTTTGTTTATTTTTCTTGTTGGCTGATGACAATGTGAGAAACTTAGTTGGCTTTCAATCTTGCAATCAATTTTGCCATCAATAAATAACTTTGTGACATTATTACTGTTTTGTTTTATTCCATGATGTCTTTTACAGAACATGAGTATTTAAAATGCAAATATTTAACAGGTTGGGCACATGTGCCAGGGATGTTTACTGACATTTACTTATGTATTGCCTTTTCAATGTATTAAATTCATATTCTGCTGCTAAAATTACGCCAATACGCCTAAGGTGACTTGACTTGGACTTGACTTGACTTATTATAGGACTTGACTTGACTTGACTTGACATAGCCTGTGACTTGACTTGACTTGACTTGACTTGACTTGCCCAAGACAAAAAAGACTTGGGACTTACTTGGGACTTGAAGGTTAAGACTTGAGACTTACTTGAGATTTGCACATGTGTGACTTGGTCCCATCTCTGCCTGTCTGTGTTCTCGCTTCTTGAAGGCCGATCTTGTGGCTGATTGTTTCAAAACAATCTGACTTTCAGTTGTTTGTTCAGTTCTCCATTCATTCACTTCTTCCACGTAAGGGTGAGATGGCAACTTCTGCTGCCTCAGTGGCCTCCTTGATGGCCCTTCGCCTCCTGACTCCTGTGATGCCCAGCATGTTATAGGCCCTGCAGAGGGACTGGCCTGCGAACTCTCTGCATCCCACCTCAATGGGCTCGCACCATGCTCTCCACCCATTCCTCCGGCATTCCTCCACTAGCTCGGTGTATTTTGCCCTCTTCCTCTTGTTGGCCTCCTCGATTCAGTCCTCCCAGGGGATGGTGAGTTCCAAGAGAACAACCTGCTTGGAGGCTTCTGAGATAAGCACCATGTCTGGCCTCAGCGTTGTTATGGCGACAGTTTCTGGAAACTTAAATTGCTTTGCCAGGTCAACTTTCAACTCCCAGTCTTGTGCTGCTGCTAACAGGCCAGAATAGGTGGTCCTGGCAGCTGATGCTGGCTTCTCCCCAGTCCTGACGAAAGCAATGGTGTTCTTCACTGGGCGGAGGCGCTTGCAGTGACTAATCCCACTACTGATGGTATTCGCTATTGCCTTCAGGACTTGGTCATGGTGCCAGTGGTAGCGCCCCTCGCCTAGGGCTTTTGAACAGCAACTGAGGATGTGTTCTAGGGTCCCCCTCTTCAGGCACGAGGTGCAGGCTGGTGACTCCACCTTTCCCCAGCAGAACAAGCTGAATGGGCTTGGTAGAACATCATAGACAGCCTGGATCAAGAATCTTACGCACATTATTATATATATTTATTTATTTACTCTGAGACAGTAGCCACAAAAATGAAGCATAATCCAAAAATGAACAATTTAAAAATCACAGAAGTAAATTATACCAAGTGTCTTTACTTTATATTATTCTACTCTTACCTCTTACAGTTTTCAAAACTGAAACATTCTTACAGCACGATGATGTAGTGGCTAGTGCCTGTATATGAGGCAGTAGACACAACAAAAACAATTTTGACCTTTTTGGTGACCTTGACTGGATGACCCTCAAAATGTTGGAGGTTCTATTTGAGATCAATGTCCATCTATCCTGAAAGTTTCATGAAGATTGATCCAGCCGTTTTCTTGTAATATCGTGGACAAAAAAACAAAGAAACCCGACTGAAAACAATACCTTGCCCCACTACAGAGTAAGCAGGGTGAGGTAAAAATGGTACCTACTATTGTCTCGCAAGGCACGCTGCAATACAGATGCGAATAGGGAAGTCAAACTCTCACGCTTACTGGAGGACTAGCCCCCCACTTTAACCCTAGCTGTATAGACGAGAGGCCGAGGGCTATCAAAACAGAGATTGGCGCCACACCCATTAGTACTGGGACAGGAGACTGTCTGGGAAGACTAGATTCTGATGTGAGAGGGACTTTGACTTGACCTTTAACGGGAATGTACAAATAAATGTGAGCTAGCTAGCCAGCTAACAGACATGCTATAAAGTGAATGTGGCTTCTTCGAGAACTATTTCTACTTGTGGAGCAAAAATAAACAGAACATATTGGAACATCAAAATGTCACTTACTCTATTAATTTCTTGTTTATAGAACTTTAAGGTTGTACTGTTGTATTGAATATTTGCACTGCTGTCATTAGCTGATATTCAGTCCAACAGCAATCCCTCCCATGTGATATTGTTTTAATTAATCAACACCTTCTGACCAATTAGAATCAAGCATTAAACAACACTGTGGTATTAATCCATTCTTGTGCTACAAAATTACTTAACAACTTAAACTACAGCATTACAACAGCTTTTAGGAAGTCCTTCTCTCATGTCTGTTTTGAATTCTTCTTATACAGTCATGCAGTGTTAGATTTATAGGCAGAAGTTTGACTTCCATCTTAATTTAATTTCAAATGAACCATGTTTTTTTTTTTTGGGGGGGGGGGGGGAGGTTGCTGTTCTTTGTTCAGTACAAGGAACATTCTCAAAATCCATGTCTGTGTTAATCATGCAAGCTACAGGCAAGGTCGATAAGAGCTTGAAAAAAATGCTGGAGTACTCCTTTAATGTCAGTAGGTTAGGCTACTATCCCTAGGTTCTACTCATGGGTCATAAATATATTTTATAGTTCATAAAGATCTGACTAATTTCATATCATTCCTGCTATGAAGAATAGTAGGCTTGTATCCTCTATTTTAATCAATTGAAGAATTTATTGGAGGAGTCTGACTTCCAGACTCATAATAAGATAAGAAATGAGAAGATGACTGTTCTTTCTGCTTTACAGGAAAGTAATGATTTCTATTATAGGCAAAGCAGCTATTTTAGGAATCATGATATTTTATCTAAGATCATATTCAGTTGTTATACACACAAGAGATTATACACACACAGACAGTTATCAGGCACTTTGGCTAAGTTTCCTTTCCCTGAGCACATTAAAGAGTAAGAAGGAATCCTGTTGGAGTGATGGATGTGTCATGCTTAATGAGAAACAGGGGCTCATGCGCACTGCAGCCCGGCAACGAATAGTAACAAAGAAGCCAAGACTGATCTCATAAATTAAGTAAAAACAGATCAGAGAGAAAAAAGGGGAGCAGGAAGAAGCAAAACAGATACAACATCTGGATGAATTATTTTCCTTGCATAATCTCACTCTTTTTTATCTTTTCATTTCTCTCTCCATCCTGGCAACCTGTAAAATAGATTACATATGGACCCAATACACACCGTTTAACTCTATTGATCCAACTTGATAAATCATATTTGCTTACAGTGGTGCTTGAAAGTTTGTGAACCCTTTAGAATTTTCTATATTTCTGCATAAATATGGCCTAAAACATCATCACATTTTCACACAAGTCCTAAAAGTAGATAAAGAGAACCCAGTCAAACAAATGAGACAAAAATATTATACTTGGTCATTTATTTATTGAGGAAAATTATCCAATATTACGTATTTGAGCGGTAAAAGTATGTGAACCTCTAGGATTAGCAGTTAATTTGAAGGTGAAATTAGAGTAAGGTGTTTTCAATCAATCTGTTTTATTTAAAGAACAGGGGTCTATCAAAGTCTGATCTTCACAACACATGTTTGTGGAAGTGTATCATGGCACGAACAAAGGAAGTTTCTGAGGACCTCAGAAAAAGCATTGTTGTTGCTCATCAGGCTGGAAAAGGTTACAAAACCATCTCTAAAGAGTTTGGACTCCACCAATCCACAGTCAGACAGATTGTGTACAAATGGAGGAAATTCAAGACCATTGTTACCCTCCCTAGGAGTGGTCAGCCAACAAAGATCACTCCAAGAGCAAGGGGTGTAATAGTCGGCGAGGTCACAAAGGACCCCAGGGTAACTTCTAAGCAACTAAAGGCCTCTCTCACATTGGCTAATGTTAATGTTCATGAGTCCACCATCAGGAGGACACTGAACAACAGTGGTGTGCATGGCAGGGTTGCGAGGAGAAAGCCACTGCTCTCCAAAAAGAACATTGCTGCTCATCTGCAGTTTGCTAAAGATCACGTGGACAAGCCAGAAGGCTATTGGAAAAATGTTTTGTGGATGGATGAGACCAAATAGAACTTTTTGGTTTAAATGAGAAGCATTATGTTTGGATAAAGGAAAACGCTGCATTCCAACATAAGAACCTTATCTCATCTGTGAAACATGGAGGTGGTAGTATCATGGTTTGGGCTTGTTTTGCTGCATCTGGGCCAGGACCTCTTGCCATCATTGACAGAACAATGAATTCTGAATTATACCAGCGAATTCTAAAGGAAAATGTCAGGACATCTGTCAATGAACTGAATCTCAAGAGAAGGTGGGTCATGCAGCAAGACAATGACCCTAAGCATACAAGTCGTTCTACCAAAGAATGGTTAAAGAAGAATAAAGTTAATGTTTTGGGATGGCCAAGTCAAAGTCCTGATCTTAATCCAATCAAAATGTTGTGGAAGGACCTGAAGCAAGCAGTTCATGGAGGAAACCCACCAACATCCCAGAGTTGAAGCTGTTCTGTACGGAGGAATAGGCTAAAATTCCTCCAAGCCGGTGTGCAGGACTGATCAACAGTTACTGGAAACGTTTAGTTGCAGTTATTGCTGCACAAGGGGGTCACACCAGATACTGAAAGCAAAGGCTCACATACTTTTGCCACTCACAGATATGTAATATTGGATCATTTTCCTCAATAAATAAATGACCAAGTATAATATTTTTGTTCATTTGTTTAACTGGGTTCTCTTTATCTACTTTTAGGACTTGTGTGAAAATGTGATGATATTTTAGGTCATATTTATGCAGAAATATAGAAAATTCTAAAGGGTTCACAAACTTTCAAGCACCACTGTACTTCATAGTATACTGGAAATATACTATTAGTTTACTCGTTACACACTTCTAGTCCACTTTTTAGTTTATAAAAGTATACTTTATAGCATATTGGAAATATACTAGTAGTTACTGGTTATATACATCTAGTCTACTTTTTAGTTTTGAAGTATACTGCAATTACCCTTCTAGGTATACTATTAGTTTTCTAGCCATAACCCTTACCTCATGCACACAAGTGCATGACAAGTGCATGACAAGTAGACAGCTCAAGTGTTTTGTACATTAAGTTACAATGAAGTTATAAAGGTAAGAATTCACAAAATAGTAACAGATACTCAGGATTAAGAACATAATTTTCTTTAAAAATCAAAATTTAAAGCAACATTGTATTAAATGCCAAAATATAAAAACATGGCAATGACAACTGAAATTGACATCCAAGCTCTAAAGAAAAAGAAATTAATAAAAAAATTTAATTATCCCACTCAGGATAAACAAAAAACAAAACAAACAAACAAACAAACAAACAAACAAACAAACAAACAAACAAACAAACAAACAAACAAACAAACAAACAAACCCTGATATGGAACCACAGACATACCTAAGAGTCAACAATGCTGAAGCACAACTACAGGGCAAGTACCGGTACATTTAAACAAGGCACAAATATTTTAATACTTTATTACACTTTTGTTAAGTATAGCTTGATCAAAAGTTTAAGTACAAGCTTAATATACTTAGACTTTTCTATATACTTTTCAGTATAAGCCGAGTATACTTATGTATAACTTTATGAAGTATATCTGTGATAAGTAAATAAAAAGTAAACTGAAAGCATACTTTCTTATTTTGAGTTTAAAAGAAGCACACTTGAATAAACTTCTTTTTTGTAAGGGAGGGGCAAAAAAAAGCAAAAACTGTAAAAAACTTGCCATCTGGACACAGCTGGGCTGAGGGAGAGAGAGAGAGAGAGAGAGAGAGAGAGAGAGAGAGAGAGAGAGTTGAAGCATGAATTCTCTCTCTGTCTCAAATAAAAACAAGTGGGACACAGCTATAATCACATCACTGCTGCTCAGAAAAGGAGGGGAACAAACAAGAGATAGACAGCAATTCAGAAACGGAAAAAGGAAAGCAGGAGAGAGCTGTAAACCAGTGACCTGAAGGTAAAAAGAAAAAAAAATCCCACAGTAGGTGTAAGACAACCAGCAGAAGAATACTGTTACCTTCTGAAAGTGTGAGTGTAATGTTTATCTGAATAAAAAAACATTTCTTAAACATTTTCTTATTTAACGCTATCATACTGTAGTTTATGCAAGTTGTTCGGTTTCTTTCACTTTCTCTTCAACAAAATAGTTTAAATGTTATATGGAAAGTTCTTGATGTACCTTTGCTTTTACTGCCAAACCCTTTAATCTCTATGGCACGATGTCCTGAGCCATATTTGGCATCAGACCCCTGTGCATGTGTCCATTTGATGAGTCCAATGGGGAAGGAATTGATTAAAGCTAGTTCAGGAACAGAGTCTATAAGACATCTGTTTTTCCCATTGTAGTATTGTAACTCATAGTATATAGCACCAGCACTTGGGAAGGTCATTGTTTCAATTTCAACTGTCTTGCTCTAACATTTCTTAAAGGTGGAATTTTTAAAAAAAGGTAGAAGTTCTTACATCTGGTACAAGTCAAGAAAATATTTATTCAGAGGAGAAACTCTGGTCTGGGTGTCACTCCAAACTTCATAAATGTGAAATAGAAAAAATATCCTCAATGAGGCTGTAGCTCATACCGGCCACTGCTGTTGTGTGTGAGTTTGAAATCCGATCAATCCTGTAGCAATTTTCGTGAAATTGCACATGACCCCTCTGGAGCCTCATTCGTGGTAGGTGGCGCCACCTGGTGAACAACTCTTGTTGGAATATGTCTTTCGAGTCTTCTGGGTGAATTTCGGTGAAAACATCTCAGCAGTTTATGAAGAGTAGTGTTTAATGTGATGAGTCACCCAAAAATTTCAGACACCCATAAAATCGTAAATATGACAGGTGGTGCCACTGTCTTGACAATTTTTATACATACCAACCTGGGGAACATTCCATAGGAGTTTGATAAGAATCCGATCACTCCTTTAGGAGGAGTAGCAATTTTCGTGAAATTGCACATGACCACTCTGTAGCCTCATTTGTGGTAGGTGGTGCCACTTGGTGAACAACTCTTGTTGGAATATGTCTTTAGAGTCTTCTGGGTGAGTTTTGGTGAAAACGTCCCAACAGTTTACAAAGAGCAGCGTTTAATGTGACAAGTCACCCAAAAATTTCAGACGCCCATAAAATCGTTAATATGACAGGTGGCGCCACCGTCTTGACAACTTTTATGCACACCCACCTAGGGAACATCATATGCGAGTTTGATAGAAATCCAATCAATCCTGTAGGAGGAGTAGCGCTTTTTGTAAATTGTGGACGGACGACAACAACGGATGGACAACGTGTGATTGCATAATCTCATCTGGCCTGGCCTGCAGCCGGATGAGCTAAAAATTATATGGACCCACTTCTTCAAACCAGTTAAGACTCACTTGTCAATTATGTTACCTGTTACTCTATAAAGAGCCATTCCTTGACTAGTATCCAGATGTTCTATCCTCAACAGCTACTATAGATTCAGCTAACTTTGGCATATTAAAACCATTAATATCCCCAAACCCGAGATATTATAAACCTGGTATTCCTTTACTATAATATTTTCTCCTTAGTGTCTTCAAGTGGTATTTTATTGGGAGGAATAAATTCATGTTTGTTATTACATGATGTATACCAAAACCTATGTACAATAGAATTGTTGGAAGTTATATTTTACACACTGGACTTTATTTAGCCTTAATTTCTGAATCGTTCCAACTTGTAGACATGTCTACTGGCTTCCTTGTTGACTTTAGGCAATTCCTCGGCCGTCACTTCACTCTGTTTTCAATTCAGCCAACTCAAAATGTGTCAGAACATCTGTTTTGGCTTCTTTTCACACATGAGCCTCCTTGAGGATCCCAGGTCAAATTTGTTTCTTTTCAAAATCAATTATCAAATTCAGTGCTGATAACTTAAGTCCAAAAGTTACATTAATATTCATGTAAGGAACCTGCACATGTTAGAAATTGGGTTTTCAGGTATGCGAGTTGATTTTCTGGGCTCTCCTTTCAGTTTATGAAAATTACCTGCATGCAGTTCAGGTTTCTAAGATTGCCAGAAAATTTTGTGAATGTAGAATTGCTGAGATGGGGATTTATAATGGCATCTAGAAAACATGCCTTTAAACACAATTGCTTGCCTTTAAACCTGCCAAAAAATGAGGGATAGAAAGTGTGGATGGAAGAAGGAAGTAGCTTTTTTCTCTTTGATGTCTAATGTAATAAGATGTTATAAAATAAAAAAGAATAAATAATACAAGGATATGAAAGAGATGATATATTGTTCTAGGAATAGTTCTAGTTGCAATGATCACATCACTGGAAATTTGGTGCCATTTAACAACATGGCTTCACCTTCACTATGAAACAGCTTATAAAATAGCACTTGATCCAGCACAAATCATTATTTTTAACATTTTAAACACACACACACACACACACACACACACACACACACACACACACACACACACACATTTAAAGTGTGGTATTCCACAGGGCTCAGTGTTGGGCCACTTGAAGAAATTATCTGTCAACATTGCCTTCAATCCATGATCTTTCAAAGACATGCGGTTAGGTTAACATGGGGTGGCCTTAGCCTGAGGTGCCCTTGAGTGAGGTACCATAAACACTAACTGCTCCCCAGGCGCTGTAGTATGGCTGGGTATGTGTGCGTGCATGTGTGTGTTCACTGTTTCAGATGGGCTAAATGCAGAGAGGACTTTCACTATGCTTAAAGTGACACAGGTTGATGTATTCAAAAGATGAATACTACCCTGTGGAGCTAGAATAACCCCTAGGTATTTGAATCACACTCTGTATTTCCTGCTGCCTCATGCCTGTGAAGGAGAATGAGCTGGGAAAATACAACCCCGATTCCAAAACACTTGGGACAAAGTACAAATTGTAAATAAAAAGGGAATGCAATGATGTGGAAGTTTCAAAATTCCATATTTTATTCAGAATAGAACATAGATGACATATCAAATGTTTAAACTGAGAAAATGTATCATTTAAAGAGAAAAATTAGGTGATTTTAAATTTCATGACAACAACACATCTCAAAAAAGTTGGGACAAGGCCATGTTTACCACTGTGAGACATCCCCTTTTCTCTTTACAACAGTCTGTAAACGTCTGGGGACTGAGGAGACAAGTTGCTCAAGTTTAGGGATAGGAATGTTAACCCATTCTCGTCTAATGTAGGATTCCAGTTGCTCAACTGTCTTAGGTCTTTTTTGTCATATCTTCCATTTTATGATGCGCCAAATGTTTTCTATGGGTGAAAGATCTGGACTGCAGGCTGGCCAGTTCAGTACCTGGACCCTTCTTCTATGCAGCCATGATGCTGTAATTGATGCAGTATGTGGTTTGGCATTGTCATGTTGGAAAATGCAAGGTCTTCCCTGAAAGAGACGTCGTCTGGATGGGAGCATATGTTGCTCTAGAACCTGGATATACCTTTCAGCACTGATGGTGTCTTTCCAGATGTGTAAGCTGCCCATGCCACACGCACTAATGCAACCCCATACCATCAGAGATGCAGGCTTCTGAACTGAGCGCTGATAACAACTTGGGTCGTCCTTGTCCTCTTTAGTCCGAATGACACGGCGTCCCTGATTTCCATAAAGAACTTCAAATTTTGATTCGTCTGACCACAGAACAGTTTTCCACTTTGCCACAGTCCATTTTAAATGAGCCTTGGCCCAGAGAAGATGTCTGCGCTTCTGGATCATGTTTAGATACGGCTTCTTCTTTGAACTACCGAGTTTTAGCTGGCAACGGCAAGGCCGGATTAACTATATGGGCCTGCGGCACAGTGCCCAGGGGCACTAACCACTCACAGCCAGTGGGGGGGCACCACATGACAGAAACTTTAAAAATATTTTTCGTGAATGTTTGTACACTTAAAATGGTTATACACTTGACATTGTTAAATAGTCATATATAATTCATTATGAACACTAATTTCATAAGAACAACAACAATAATCATAATTCTGAGCAAGAGTGGCCTATGTGACCATTAACCCCCCCTTTCCTCAACCTGTCAGTTGAGCCAGTCCACCTACGGTGAAATGTATAAATTTTTTAAAAACCGCGGTAGAAATGAAAAATGGACAGACATCAATTGAGTGGTTGTGCAAAGAGAAAATTAAAAAAAGAGAAAGACTCCAAGCGTGTAGCTGGAATTAAAAATGTTCCAGTGTTAGATTGTTTTTTTATAAAAACATCAACAACTGCTGTCACTACCAGCGCTGAAGCCGAAGCTAGTGAAATCAGCGATGCTAGTGAGGGAGATGGCCCTGCTAGCACTAGCCAGGGAGATGCTACAACCACAGCCAGTGTTAACCGAGGGGTCGGCGATGACAAGGATCCCCTTGAGGAAGATGGGAGTGAGGGAGACCCCGGGGAGGAGGATATGTGCGAAGCCACTTTAAGCCAGGTAGAGATCAGTTCACACCATGGTGACGAGAAGGAAGACGAGGGTGTTATGGATGTCAACCCAGCGCAGCCGACGCCAGTAGAACACTTCTCTATTTCAACTGATCTTGCGCTATGGGGAGATCTAATGGAGTTGAAAAAAGAACTGTGGCTATTGCTAATGGTCCTGCCACCTACCACAACCGGGCAGCTAAATATGCAGCATCCACATGGCACGACGGTAAGAAAACCAGATTTCTTACAAATGATCTCTTTCAATGCCAGCTGCCGAACAAACAATCAGTGTCCAGAGATTGGCTAATCTACTCCCCTTCAACCGGCATGGTTTATTGCTTTGTGTGCAAATGCCTGGCTGTGCAGCAAAACACCTTCACATCGGGATACAGTGACTGGAAACAGTAGCCTACTTAATAAATTTTCAATGAGGAAGAATGACCTTGTTTATGTGTACTATTGTTTATGTATATGCTACTATTTTTGACAGCAGAGGGCAAGGTTTGTGAGTGTGTGCAGGAGGTTACTGAACGTGCGTCCAGGGTGGTGGTGGTGGGGGGGCACTTGAGGTATATTGCCCAGGGGCACTGCATTGGCTTAATACAGCACTGGGCAACGGCGGATGGCACGGTGAATTGTGTTCACAGATAATGTTCTCTGGAAATATTCCTGAGCACATTTTGTGATTTCCAATACAGAAGCATGCCTGTATGTGATGCAGTGCCGTCTAAGGGCCCGAAGATCATGGGCACCCAGTATGGTTTTCCGGCCTTGACCCTTATGCACAGAGATTCTTCCAGATTCTCTGAATCTTTTGATGATATTATGCACTGTAGATGATGATATGTTCAAACTCTTTGCAATTTTACACTGTCAAACTCCTTTCTGATATTGCTCCACTATTTGTCGGTGCAGAATTAGGGGGATTGGTGATCCTCTCCCCATCTTTACTTCTGAGAGCCGCTGCCACTCCAAGATGCTCTTTTTATACCCAGTCATGTTAATGACCTATTGCCAATTGACCTAATGAGTTGCAATTTGGTCCTCCAGCTGTTCCTTTTTTGTACCTTTAACTTTTCCAGCCTCTTATTGCCCCTGTCCCAACTTTTTTGAGATGTGTTGCTGTCATGAAATTTCAAATGAGCCAACATTTGGCATGAAATTTCAAAATGTCTCACTTTCGACATTTGATATGTTGTCTATGTTCTATTGTGAATACAATATCAGTTTTTGAGATTTGTAAATTATTGCATTCCGTTTTTATTTACAATTTGTACTTTGTCCCAACTTTTTTGGAATTGGGGTTGTACAGTGCACTAATGTTTACACTTGTGTACAGAAACGGTCGAAGTTTATCCTCATTATAATATTATAATGAGTGAGGTCGCAACAGACATGGCGGAACTGGCAGCCTCTGACATAGAAGCGAGTGCTTGAGAGACAGCAATATTTACTCGGCTTGTCTGTCGTGTTTTTTCCCTCTCTTTTCTGGCATGTTTTGCCATTGACAATGTCAGATACTTCCTTAAAATTGTCATTTATCTCGATTTAGGAGTCTTCGTTCGATCTGGGCGATCCACTATATTTGCTGTGGCTCCACGGTCGCGACCTCTGACCTGCACGTGACCTCACATGACTTTTCTGAACTGGCTTCCGAGCGGTTTGTAAACAGACTAACATGTGGTTAGAACACCCCAGATTAGGAAATAAAATGTACTGAAACAAGATGATGCATACCAGCTATAGGGATGGGTATCAGCTCAAACAATTCAGAAAGCGGAGTGGATTAAATGATTCCTGAACCAGCACATCGACCTGTGTCACTACGTGTTCATGCGATGAATAAAGTTCTTCTCCTTCTTCTTCTTCTTCTTCTTCTACGCTGATGATACCCAAATGTACCTGGTTATGCAGAGATCAGATCAGCCATCATGTCTAGGTAAATTAGAGCTTTGTGCAAAAGACGTCGTACAGTGGATAACTAATAACAAGCTAGTTTGTAATTCTTCTAAGATAGAAGTTACTGTATTCACTTCTTGTCACGTTATCTTCCCCGGGAACCTCAAGAAAAGGATCACATTAATGGCGTAGAGATCAAGACAACATCTAATGTCCGCAACCTTAGGGTAACACTTGATCATTTCCTAACGATGCATACTCACATTAACAATCTTTGCAGGTCAGCATCCTTTGTGCTCAAGCACATCGGGAGTATCTGCAACTATCTCCACCTGCCTAGCACAGAAAAACTAATCCATACCTTTATAACCACAAAACTGGATTACTTCAATAGCCTCCTGGTTTACCAGACAAGGAAATTTCGAAACGTCAATGTATTCAGAACTCTGCCGCTTGTCTTGTCACCAAATCTAAGAAGTCACACCAATTCTGCATTATCTTCACTGGCTCCCTGTATGCAAATGCATCACCTATAAGATTCTGCTGATCACTTACAAGGTCTTAAATGGTATGGCACCTGGATACCTGGCTGATTTGCTCACTCTACTGAAACCAAACCGAATTCTACGATCTAATGCTAATGATAATCTATGCCTATCAAGACCAAAGTTTAATACTAAGACCTACCGGTATGGTTCGCACACATTTTCCATATGTCTGCCTATGCTGTGGAATGATCCCTGGTGAAAAATAAATGTACTTTATTGTATTTAAAGTATATTCATATTTTCAATAGTATATTGAAAATGGGGTGGCACGGTGGTGTAGTGGTTAGCGCTGTCGCCTCACAGCAAGAAGGTCCTGGGTTCGAGCCCCGGGGCCGGCGAGGGCCTTTCTGTGTGGAGTTTGCATGTTCTCCCCGTGTCCGCGTGGGTTTCCTCCGGGTGCTCCGGTTTCCCCCACAGTCCAAATACATGCAGGTTAGGTTAACTGGTGACTCTAAATTGACCGTAGGTGTGAATGTGAGTGTGAATGGTTGTCTGTGTCTATGTGTCAGCCCTGTGATGACCTGGCGACTTGTCCAGGGTGTACCCCGCCTTTCGCCCGTAGTCAGCTGGGATAGGCTCCAGCTTGCCTGCGACCCTGTAGAAGGATAAAGCAGCTACAGATAATGAGATGAGATGAGATATTGAAAATGTACTTACACAAATTGTACTTTTTGTAAATATATAAAAAGTATACTAACATCACGCTTTAAATAATTATACTATATTACACTTTATAGAAATATATTATACTAAAATATACTTTAGGTGAAAGTTATGTGTAATTTAGCACATAAAAGTACACTAAATACACTTCAAGTTGCACTTTTCTACAATTTAATTACAATTAAAATATATTTAGTACAAAATTAGTTGTTCCAAAATAGCATGCCTCAAGTTAACTAATCATAAACACACTTGAAGTATATTGATGATTAGTGTGGCTTCAAGTACACAAAAGTATGCTAAATTTTAGTACACTTAGCACATTTATTTTTCACCAGGGATTTGCCGCTGTCGATAAGAAATCACTCTATCCATTGACACTTGTAATGGAAAACTTAAGACAGACATTCTTATTTGATGCATAAATAGCTTTGCTTTGTGATTTTTTTGTTTTTTTTTAATATTTGATATTATTTTATATTACTATCAGTAATATAACACCTCCCTGGGGAGGTGTTCCAGGCATGTCCCCCCGGGAGGAGGCCCCGGGGAAGACCCAGGACACGCTGGAGGGACTATGTCTCTCGGCTGGCCTGGGAACGCCTCGGTGTTCTTCCCGAGGAGCTGGCCGAGGTGTCTGGGGAAAGGGAAGTTTGGGCTTCCATGCTTAGACTGCTGCCTCCGCGACCCGGTCCTGGATAAGCGGAAGAAGACGAGACGAGACGAGACTATCAGTATTCAATTTACCATTTTATGAGCCTGACATCATGGTGCCAGGCTCTTAATATGTGATAATTCTAAATATTCTTCTTATTGTAAGAGCACTGAGATTTTATGTCATGCATTTAAAGAATAATTTATTAAATTTTTATCAGGCACTGACAGTTAATCACTCACACAAATTAATGAACCCAAGAGACACTAAATTGCAGTCATTAAATTTTGGGATGTAGTTTACGTTCTCATTTGCTATTTTGAATTTAAATAATAATAATATTCATTTGTTGCACTTCGCTGTAAAGAAAACATGCTGATGGTTGAGTGGGGTAAACTGATCGGACATTCATCTGCTGTGTTGTTTGTAACATTATTGTTAAAAGAAGTTCTTATGAAATCCTCAAAATAAATAATATCTTTGATTAAAATGCGTCTACTCTGATGCCCTCCATGTAAAAAATGTGCACTTTAAAGTGACAATACTATTAATTAATTGTGTCATATTTATATATTGGGTGGCACGGTGGTGTAGTGGTTAGCGCTGTCGCCTCACAGCAAGAAGGTTCGGGTTCGAGCCCCGTGGCCGACAAGGGCCCTTCTGTGTGGAGTTTGCATGTTGTCCACGTGGGTTTCCTCCGGGTGCTCCGGTTTCCCCCACAGTCCAAAGACATGCAGGTTAGGTTAACTGGTGACTCTAAATTGACCGTAGGTGTGAATGTGAGTGTGAATGGTTGTCTGTGTCTATGTGTCAGCCCTGTGATGACCTGGCGACTTGTCCAGGGTGTACCCCACCTTTCGCCCGTAGTCAGCTGGGATAGGCTCCAGCTTGCCTGCGACCCTGTAGAACAGGATAAAGTGGCTACAGATAATGAGATGAGATGAGATATTTACATATTGAATATTAGCTTTGAATAGCATTCAATAGGGCTTTTTTTTTTTTTTTTTTTTTGTGTGTGTGTGTGTGTGTGTGTGTGTGTGTGTGTGTGTGTGTTTATTTGTAGCCCAAAACATAAATTTCAGCATGACATAGTCTGTTAGACAGTGGAGCTGGACTTAATACTGACACACACACACACACCTCTGTTTACTCAAACTCTTGTGCATAAGTCCCACATTGTAGTTAAGTCTGTAGTTACATTTGAGTTCGAAACTCCAATGTGTCGAATTTCAGTGTTAAATCTTTATTACACAATTAACTCAAATCTGAATATGGCCTTTAGCCTCTAACTGATTCCTTACTGTTAAATTACTGCATAAAATGCACGTGTAAATGCCTATAGAGCGTTTTGCTTTTTTATACTCCAAATGAGCGCAATTATACTACCAGCTGCTCATGCTCACGAGACTCTCATGAATACCACCCCTGGAGTGAGAATGCTGATCTAGTAGCAGTTTTTGTCTTTCAATGAACACAAAATTACACATTCATCTCAGAGGGATGGAGGAAGCCGATTCGAGATCAGCACTCTTACATTGTGATACAGGCTCCATATGGGCCCTTGTCTTTATAAGTCCTGGGACAGGGGCCATTTGGAGAAATACCATGACACTGACGCACTCTGTTTCAGTTCCCAGTGCCAGTTACATTCCTCTCTGATTACAGATTTGTGTTAAGCTTTAACCTTTACATCCCACATCACTGATGTTACCAGTACAGAGCACTTTACAGGCTTAACACTGTCCAAACCAGAAGGGACTAGTATTGTATTGCGCACTCATTTATTTTTGCCCAAGAGTCCACTCTCCTTTGCAGGCTCTCAACATCTGGGACTCCTGAACAAAGGCTACTTGTCTCTGAAGCTTCAAATGAACTAATTAAGTTTCCATTGAATTATAGCAGTCACAAGACCAGCATTCCATCCTGCCTTTGAAAATAGATACTGTTTTTATCTGTGATTTTCTAAGTAACTAGAACAAAAACACAATGGAAGCACTGGAGAATGAGAGAAGAACAAACACATACATGTTGAGTGTTCTGACATTCTGACTTTTGAACTTTTTTTTTGCTTTTAAAAACACTATCCAACTTCATTTCTCAGATTTGGAACAAAAATGAGGCTAGATTTAAATCATATGAGGATACAAGAACAGGTACAGTGGTGCTTGAAAGTTTGTGAACCCTTTAGAATTTTCTATATTTCTGCATAAATATGACCTCAAACATCATCAGATTTTCACACAAGTCCTAAAAATAGATAAAGAGAACTCAGTTAAACAAATTAGACAAAAGTATTATACTTGGTCATTTATTTATTGAGGAAAATGATCCAATATTACATATCTGTGAGTAGCAAAAGTATGTGAACCTTTGCTTTCAGTATCTGGTGTGACCCCCTTGTGCAGCAATAACTGCAACTAAATGTTTCCAGTAACTGTTGATCAGTCCTGCACACCGGCTTAGAGGAATTTTAGCCCATTCCTCCATACAGAACAACTTAAACTCTGGGATGTTGGTGGGTTTCCTCACATGAACTGCTTGCTTCAGGTCCTTCCACAACATTTCGATTGGATTAAGGTCAGAACTTTGATTTGGCCATTCCAAAACATTAACTTTATTCTTCTTTAACCGTTCTTTGGTAGAATGACTTGTGTGCTTAGAGTCGTTGTCTTGCTGCATGACCCACCTTCTCTTGAGATTCAGTTCATGGACAGATGTCCTGACATTTTCCTTTAGAATTCACTGGTATAATTCAGAATTCATTGTTCCATCAATGATGTCAAGCCATCCTGGCCCAGATGCAGCAAAACAAGCCCAAACCATGATACTACCACCACCATGTTTCACAGATGGGATAAGGTTCTCATGCTGGAATACAGTGTTTTCCTTTCTCCAAACATAACACTTCTCATTTAAACCAACAAAATCTATTTTAGTCTCATCCATCCACAAAACATTTTTCCAAAAGCCTTCTGGCTTGTCCACATGATCTTTAGCAAACTGCAGATGAGTAGCAGTGTTCTTTTTGGACAGCAGTGGCTTTCTCCTTGCAACCTTGCCATGCACACCATTGTTGTTCAGTGTTCTCCTGATGGTGGACTCATGAACATTAACATTAGCCAATGTGAGAGAGGCCCTCAGTTGCTTAGAAGTTACCCTGGGGTCCTTTGTGACCTCGCCAACTATTACACCCCTTGCTCTTGGGGTGATCTTTGTTGGTCGACCACTCCTGGGAAGGGTAACAATGGTCTTGAATTTCCTCCATTTGTACACAATCTGTCTGACTGTGGATTGGTGGAGTCCAAACTCTTTAGAGATGGTTTTGTAACCTTTTCCAGCCTGATGAGCAACAACAATGCTTTTTCTGAGGTCAAGTCTCCTTTGTTCGTGCCATGATACACTTCCACAAACATGTGTTGTGAAGATCAGACTTTGATAGATCCCTGTTGTAGGTGCATTTGGGTAATTGAGTGATCAATCTCATTAAATCTGAAGGTTAATAATTAAAATTGAATCAGTCTCATTTGAATCATTTTCAGTGAATCATTTTCATTGAATCAGTCTCATAAATCAGTCTCATTAAATAATACCATTAATTTTGGTGCTTTATAATAAATTACCAAACAGCTAAATTATGCTATATTCCAAATTATTATGATCACTTATCATATTACATAAATTATATGCACCTTTTTGAATTCTTTGGGAGATTGTGTGACTTCATAAACATTGGAACACAAATAAAACACACAGTTTCAATAATAAATTAATTTATTATAACAAAGATAAAAATGGATAATGGCAGTTGAAATATATGCAAACAGTGAGGTGTGTGTGTGTGTGTGTGTGTGTGTGTGTGAGAGGCCTTGTGTGGGTGTGGCCTACACAAAAGAATTAGCTTTGGTTGCTAAGACAAAAGAATGTTATCTAAGTAAAACAAAGAATTAGCACGTGTTGCTAATGTGTGCTTGTGTGTATGGCCTGTGTGTGTGAAAGGCCCTATGGCCTGAGCAGAAGGCTAGCGTGGGATGCTAGCTAGGTATGTCTGTGTGTGTGTGTGTGTGTGTGTGTGTGTGTCAGGCCTGGTGGGGCCTGGTGACCACGTGTTTGACAAAAGATTAGCTCTGTGTAGCTAACTCCACATGGTGGGGGCCTTGTGATCCCTTGAGACAATACAATTAGCCCTGGAGGCTAATGGAACAAAATAATTAGCCGTATGTTTAGCTAAGGTGTTTGTGAGGCCTGGTGAGCTAGCTTTGGTTGCTAATTAGACAAAGAATTAGCCGTATGTGGCTAACTAAGGCCCAAGGATCCTACCTCGTGGAGTTAAGACAAAAGGGGTGTGTGTGAGTGTGGGGGAAGGACCGCCACGTGTTTGGGTAGGCCTATATTAACCTCGTGTGGCTAAGCTAAGACAAAGGGGAGCTAGCAAAAGGTGTGTTTGTGAGTGGTAAGGCCTAACAGTCCTTTGGGGACAATACAGTTATCTCTGGATGCTAATAAGATAGAAGAATTAGCCATAGCAGCTAATCCACTAGCTTTATAACATTACCAAATTCACTGAAACCTTGATACAATCAAAATGTGTAATAAGGAAATCAAAATGTTAGTAAGGGATAGAGAGAAGCATGCACAGCCTATCTATTAAATAATTGAGAGATTAAAACAAAATAAATCATGTGGCAGCGGGGGCGTGGTCAAGCGCCGGTCTGTGACAGGAGGGTGGAGCCGGGGAAGGTGAGTGGCAGAATCGCGACACCTGAGGATAATTAACCTGTGTTTGTGTGTGTGTTTTCCCAGTAACCGCTCCCTATTTAAGGAGGCAGAGAGAGAGGAGAGGGAGCGCAACCCGGGACCAGACGAGTGTGTGTGTGTGTGAATAAACAACGAATAACTAAGATTTTTAGACTGAAAAGTTGTAAGAATAAATCACCTTGTCTGCCTCCAAACGCTGTCCTGCCGTCCTCTGTGCTCCACCCACACTCAATACACGCTACAGTGGTGCCGAAACCCGGGAACAGGTGGAGCACCAACACAGCAGCCCCATGGAATCCTCCCCGTTCACGGACTTGGTCCACGCCCTCGCCACAGCTCAGCAGAGCCAGCACCAGGCACTTGTCACGCTCCGAAAGGAGCAGGAGCGCCGCTTCGAAGCCCTGGTGCTGGCCCAGCAGGAAGATCGAGAGGCGTTCCGGCGTCTCCTCGCGTCGGCGGGGTCCACCAGCGCCCCGGCCGTGGGCCCGTCTCCCCTCACCGTGACCAAGATGGGCCCGCAGGACGACCCCGAGGCTTTCATCACATTGTTCGAACAGGTCGCCGAAGCCTCGGGGTGGCCGATGGAGCAGCGCGCGGCGCGCCTCCTCCCCCTCCTGACGGGAGAGGCGCAGCTGGCCGCGCTACAGCTCCCCGCCGATCGCAGGCTGGCCTACGCCGACCTTCGCCGGGCTGTCCTCCAGCGCGTGGGGCGCACGCCGGAGCAGCAGCGCCAGCGCTTCCGCGCGCTGCGGATGGAGGAAGTCGGCAGCCCGTTCGCGTTCGGCCAGCAGCTCCGGGACGCCTGCTGGCGGTGGCTGAGGGCCGAAGATCGCGACGCCGAGGGAATCATCGACCAGGTGGCGCTGGAACAGTTCATCGCCCGCTTACCAGCTGGAACCGCGGAGTGGGTCCAGTGCCACCGCCCGGCGTCGCTGGATCAGGCCGTGGGACTGGCGGAGGATCATCTGGCGGCTGTTCCTGCAGCAGGACAGCGGACGACAGCATCTTCTTTCTCCTCTTCTCTCTCTCTTTCTCCCCCCCCTCCTCCCGTGTCCCGTCCTCGCCCCATTCCCCCACCGCGGAGGCGGGGGCCGGCTCCACCCCAGCCGGCCCGCCGCCCCCGTGGTGCCCTCCCGTTTCTCCCTTCTGTGTCTGTCTCTCCCCCCCCTCAGGTGAGTGAGCCCCAGAACACAGCTGCAGAGGGAAGGCCCGGGCCGGTTTGCTGGCGCTGCGGGGATCCGGGCCACCTGCAGCAACAGTGTGCAGCGATGGAAGTGGGGGCGTTGGTGCGGATCCCCGACGCGCCAGAGGCTGCCCTCGATCGGGCCGGAGCGTATCGCATACCGGTAAGTGTACAAGGGGCTACATATCAGGTGTTGGTGGATTCAGGTTGCAATCAGACCTCAATCCGCCAAAGCCTGGTGCAAGGGGTGAAGGTGTTGTGTGTGCACGGGGATATTCACAGCTACCCGTTGGTGTCGGTCCACATACATTTCAGAGGGGAGAAATCGATAGTGAAGGCGGCGGTTAATCCTCGCCTTACCCACTCTTTGATCTTGGGGACTGATTGGCCGGGATTTCGGGGTTTAATGGCACGCCTAATAAAGAGTGGGTCCTGCCGGTTAACAGGGGAGGGTCCCGGTGTCGCTTTGGCTGGAGCTGCGGTCGCAGAGCCGTCTACGTCATCTCCGCGACAGAGTGAGGAGCCACCGGCCCCTCCTCTTTCTATTGGGGAATCCCTCGCGGATTTCCCACTGGAACAATCGCGAGACGAGACTCTGCGACACGCGTTTGACCAAGTGAGAGTAATCGATGGTCAGACGCTCCCGCCGGGCGCCACCCCGTCCTTCCCCTATTTTGCCATTTTGAAGGATAGGTTATACCGAGTGACGCAGGACACTCAGACGAAAGAGCGAGTCACCCAATTGCTAATTCCAAAGAGCCGCCGGGAATTGGTATTTCAGGCGGCTCACTTTAATCCCATGGCTGGACACCTCGGGCAGGATAAGACACTCGCCCGGATAATGGCCCGGTTCTATTGGCCGGGGATTCGCGGCGACGTCCGTAAGTGGTGTACGGCGTGCCGCGAATGCCAGTTAGTAAATCCAGCGGCCATTCCAAAAGCGCCCTTGCGCCCCCTACCATTAATCGAGACCCCATTCGAAAGGATTGGGATGGATCTCGTCGGGCCATTAGATCGGTCAACACGAGGGTACCGCTTTATATTGGTTCTGGTGGACTATGCAACGCGATACCCGGAAGCGGTGCCTCTTCGCAATATCTCAGCACGCAGTATTGCGGAGGCCCTCTTCCACGTCATCTCCCGGGTTGGAATCCCGAAAGAGATTCTGACTGACCAAGGCACCTCGTTTATGTCACGAACACTGAGCGAACTGTATGGGCTACTGGGTATTAAGCCGATCCGCACCAGCGTTTATCACCCACAGACGGACGGTTTAGTTGAACGGTTCAACCGCACCCTCAAGAATATTATCAAAAAATTCGTAAGTGAGGACGCACGTAACTGGGATAAGTGGCTCGAACCCTTGTTGTTTGCAGTGCGAGAGGTCCCCCAAGCCTCCACGGGGTTCTCCCCGTTTGAATTATTATATGGGCGTAAGCCGCGCGGCATCTTAGATGTACTGCGGGAAAATTGGGAGGAGGGACCTTCACCGAGCAAAAACGAAATTCAGTACGTTATGGATCTGCGCGCAAAACTCCACACGCTCACCCACCTAACTCAGGAGAATTTGTGGCAGGCCCAGGAACGGCAAACCCGCCTGTACAACAAGGGCACGCGCCTTAGAGAGTTCACTCCGGGAGATAAGGTACTTGTCCTGTTGCCCACGTCGAGCTCCAAATTAATCGCCAAGTGGCAAGGACCCTTTGAGGTCACACGGCGAGTCGGGGACGTCGACTATGAGGTTAGGCGAACGGACAGGGAGGGGGCGCTACAGATCTACCACCTCAATCTGCTGAAACTTTGGAACGAGGAGGTCCCCGTGGCGTTGGTGTCGGTAGTTCCGGAGAAGGCGGAGCTGGGGCCGGAGGTCCAAAAAGGGTCATTGGCATCGCGTACCTCTCCGGTCCCCTGTGGAGACCACCTCTCCCCGACCGAACTCACGGAGGTCGCCCAGTTGCAGGCCGAGTTTTCGGATGTGTTCTCGCCCCTGCCCGGTCGCACTAACCTCATAGAACACCACATAGAGATGCCCCCGGGGGTGGTAGTGCGGAGCCGTCCTTATAGATTACCCGAACACAAAAAAAAGGTGGTTCGGGAAGAACTTCAGGCCATGCTCGAAATGGGCATCGTCGAGGAGTCCCACAGTGACTGGAGCAGCCCGGTGGTCTTGGTTCCCAAGGCCGACGGCTCGGTCCGGTTCTGTGTGGACTATAGAAAAGTCAACGCGGTGTCTAAATTTGATGCGTACCCAATGCCTCGTATTGATGAGCTGCTCGATCGACTAGGCACGGCTCGCTTTTACTCGACACTGGATTTGACGAAGGGATATTGGCAGATCCCCTTGACTCCATTATCCCGGGAAAAAACGGCCTTTTCCACACCGTTCGGCTTACACCAGTTCGTCACACTTCCTTTTGGGCTGTTTGGGGCGCCTGCTACATTTCAGCGGCTGATGGACAGGGTCCTCCGGCCCCACGCCACCTATGCCGCCGCTTACCTAGATGATATCATCATTTATAGTAATGATTGGCAGCGGCACCTACAACACCTGAGGGCCGTCCTTAGGTCGCTGAGGCGGGCGGGACTCACTGCCAACCCGAAGAAGTGTGCGATTGGGCGGGTGGAAGTACGGTATCTGGGCTTCCACTTGGGCAACGGGCAGGTGCGTCCCCAAATTAATAAGACGGCAGCGATTGCGGCCTGCCCGAGGCCCAAGACCAAAAAGGGGGTGAGGCAGTTCCTGGGGCTGGCTGGCTACTATCGTAGGTTTATACCTAATTATTCGGACGTCACCAGCCCGCTGACTGACCTCACTAAAAAGGGGGCGCCAGATCCGGTCCAGTGGACGGAGCAGTGCCAGCGGGCTTTCTCTGAGGTAAAGGCTGCACTGTGTGGGGGGCCACTTTTACACTCCCCTGACTTCTCTCTCCCTTTTGTGTTGCAGACCGATGCGTCAGACAGAGGGCTGGGGGCCGTTTTGTCCCAGCAGGTGGAGGGGGAGGACCGCCCGGTCCTGTATATCAGCCGGAAGCTGTCGGTGCGTGAGGGGCGCTACAGCACCATTGAAAAAGAGTGCCTGGCGATTAAGTGGGCGGTCCTCGCCCTCCGTTACTACCTGCTGGGGCGCTCTTTCACTCTCTGTTCGGACCACGCGCCCCTCCAGTGGCTCCACCGCATGAAGGATGCCAACGCGCGGATCACCCGTTGGTATCTGGCACTCCAACCCTTCAACTTCAAGGTGGTCCACAGGCCGGGGGCGCAGATGGTCGTGGCGGACTTCCTCTCCCGTCGAGGGGGGGGGGGGGAGTCGGCTGCCGGCCGGACGAGCGCCCGGCCTGAGTCGGGCGGTGGGGGTATGTGGCAGCGGGGGCGTGGTCAAGCGCCGGTCTGTGACAGGAGGGTGGAGCCGGGGAAGGTGAGTGGCAGAATCGCGACACCTGAGGATAATTAACCTGTGTTTGTGTGTGTGTTTTCCCAGTAACCGCTCCCTATTTAAGGAGGCAGAGAGAGAGGAGAGGGAGCGCAACCCGGGACCAGACGAGTGTGTGTGTGTGTGAATAAACAACGAATAACTAAGATTTTTAGACTGAAAAGTTGTAAGAATAAATCACCTTGTCTGCCTCCAAACGCTGTCCTGCCGTCCTCTGTGCTCCACCCACACTCAATACCCGCTACAAATCAATTCAACATGCTGCATGTGTATAGTGTAACAATTAAACGTGAGTTTAAATTCACGCTACTTCAATAAAAGCTAATTCCTAAGACTAGGTTTTGCCCAAATGCCAAGTCTTACTCAGTATCTTGCCTCTAGCAAGATTATGAAGAGATGTTCCGAGACTTTGGAGTTCCATTGTGGAGGTCTCTGTGAATCAATTCCGTGGAGCAGAGAACTTGATCCGACGCATGGTCGCTCGTGATGAAAAGAAAGTCTCTGATTAAATAATGTGCACAGCTCTTGAGTTAAAAAGGGTTCAATCGCTTCTTAACTTTAAAATAACTGCCTGGTCTGCAGTAGTATGTACTTATAAGGAACAAATGAAAAACCGGTTGTAAACTCAAGCTGAGTTTGAAATCGCACGATCTTAGAGTCTACCGTGGCCAAAGGTAAACAAAGAAAAGCGCGAAACTCTGATTCTTGCAAGAAAGAAAAGAAAAGACGTCTTTTTGGGTTTGCTCGCGGAGCGAGCGATTCCTCCTTGTGTCCGTGTTGAATCACGGCGCCAAAAGAGGCGGAGCTAGGAGTTCCTGGGTTTCTTATGCCTTCATGTAGGATGTGACGTTGGTGATCCCGCCCACGCTTGACGTAGGTCAACACGGAAGTTGGCTGATGGGAAATATAGTTTCTTAAAGAGACGGACTGAATGTACCTACACTGTTCTTTAAATAAAACAGGGTGCCCACTCACACCTGATTGTCATCCCATTGATTGAAAACACCTGACTCTAATTTCACCTTCAAATTAACTTCTAATCCTAGAGGTTCACATACTTTTGTCACTCACAGATATGTAATATTGGATCATTTTCCTCAATAAATAAATGAGCAAGTATAATATTTTTGTCTCATTTGTTTAACTGGGTTCTCTTTATCTACTTTTAGGGCTTGTGTGAAAATCTGATGTTTTAGGCCATATTTATGCAGAAATATAGAAAATTCTAAAGGGTTCACAAACTTTCAAGCACCACTGTATTTTGCCCCCCCCCCTTACACATTTATACCCCATAACATTTTTCACAACAGTAACGATCTAATATACAGTCAGAAATAGCCAATCCATCAAATATATTAATGATATAAACTGATGGACACCTTCATTTTCTTAGGGATCCAACATGCTTATACATATGCTTCTGTAAACAAGAGACAACTACAGTGTTTTGCAAAAGTATTCATCCCCCTTAGTATTTGTCCTGTTTTGTCGCATTACAAGCTGGAATTAAAATGGATTTTTGGGGGGTTAGCAGCATTTGATTTACACAACATGCCTACCACTTTAAAGGTGCACATTTTTTTTTATTGTGACACAAACACTAATGCCGCTTTTCCACTACCAACGTGGCTGAGTTGAGCTGAGCCGTGCCGTGCTGAGTTGGGCTGAGTCGAGCTGAGTGGGGCTGTTGGAGTTGCATTTCGACTACAACCATGCTGAACCGTGCTGGCTGGAAGTGGGTGGACACATTGGGTGGAGTTAGCGAAAGTGGGTGGACGTCACGTGATGTCGTTAGGCGGCGCAAACAGTGACATCAGTGATCTTTTAAGTGGTAGTCTCACGACCCGGATAGTAAACAATAAACATGGAGGACATGGAGTCGTTAGTGTTGCTGGTCTTGGTGCTGTGGCTTGTTGTCACCGACAACGCCAACAGATACTGGCAAGAGCGTATAGATGAGGCGAGGCGCATAAGGCTTCAGAAATTCTCGTAATTCGTAATTATTCTTCTTCCGGGTTTACGGTGTTTACCGATCCCAGCGTGCTCGCGGGGCGTGTGTGGGCATGTGAGGACACTCCTCCTCACCAATCAGTGCACAGGGGAATGTCTCCTCACGCCCCTAGCCCCACTCGGCTCGGTTTGGCTCGCTTCAGCCCCACTCCAAAACCATGCGAGTTTTGGGTGCTGAGTAGGGCTGAAGCGAGCTGAGTTGTGCTGCTCTGAGGTAGTCGAAACGCGAGCCGTGTCGGGCTGAAGTGAGCTGAAAAGCTGAAAAAGGGTAGTGGAAAAGGGCCATAACTCTCAGGTCGCCGACCCCCCATAGGGGACTTTTAGGAATGTTAGTAAACACACATCTAAAGCTCTGCGAGATTTTGTGCTAGAAACATTCAAGTAACACCACTAAAAACCTTGAATCTTCTAGTTTTCAAATATCTCATCTCATTATCTGTAGCCGCTTTATCCTTCTACAGGGTCGCAGGCAAGCTGGAGCCTATCCCAGCTGACTACGGGCGAAAGGCGGGGTACACCCTGGACAAGTCGCCAGGTCATCACAGGGCTGACACATAGACACAGACAACCATTCACACCTACGGTCAATTTAGAGTCACCAGTTAACCTAACCTGCATGTCTTTGGACTGTGGGGGAAACCGGAGCACCCGGAGGAAACCCACGCGGACACGGGGAGAACATGCAAACTCCACACAGAAAGGCCCTCGCCGGCCCCGGGGCTCGAACCCAGGACCTTCTTGCTATGAGGCGACAGCGCTAACCACTACACCACCATGCCGCCGTTTTCAAATATATATATTTGAATCTTACGAATTTCAGTACTTCAGCCAGCAGCAGCCTCTTAATGACACATCCATCAGCTATTCACATATTAAGCGCATGGAACATCAGTGTCATCATTCGCTCATTGTGTATAGCAAGGGGAGGTGAGAACACGCCTCATTTCACCGGTATAAACAAGTGCACATGTTCACTTGTTTCCATACCAACTAAGAAACTTTGAGGAAGTGCCTGGTGAAGACAGTCTGTTCCATGCCCCAAACCCGTGGTAGAGTACAAGTTAATGGGTGGTGTGGACTTGTCTGACCAGTTGATCCAGTACTACACAGCACAGCACAAAACTGTGAAGTGGTACAAGAAGCTGTTTCTTCACTTCCTAGACATTGCTGCAACAAATGCCTTCATCCTCCACAAAGAACTCATGCAAAACATACAGAAGAAAAGCCTGAGCCACAGGGATTTCATGGAGGAGCTCACGGCACAGCTGTGTGGTGTGCCACTGCGTTTTAAGGCCCCAAAGGCTCCTCTGAAGAAAGTTGGCAAAGCTCACAAACCAGTTTGTGGGATTGAGCTGAACACAAATGGGAATAGGGCCAGTGATGGTCGCATAGCCTGTGTGTACTGCAGGTTGCAGGGAAGGAAAACAAAAACCTTGTGGAAGTGCAAAATGTGTGATGTTTTCCTTTGCCTTCAACCTGACAGGAACTGTTATGATGCTTGGCATCCAGATGAGGACTGCGATGAGGACCCACAGCAGAGAGACACAATCCAGGGATGATCATTTGCTATTGAACATTTTACAGTTGAAGAGGGCATATTTATTATAAGATTTAGAAGAAGCCAGAATATTTAATCTGTGACTGTGATAGCTTTGGTTTTAGGGCTTCTTTTCTTTGCAGTAACTTTCCAAGCAGAGAGGTGTGGGGGCAGGGAGGTACAGTGGCCAGGGCCAGGGTCTCTGTCTTTGACAAATGAACTATTGACAGTGACAGGGGGGATTACAGGTGAAATACACCTACCTCATCAATATTCATTTGAAAGGGCAACTGGCTTTGGGGAAAACAAAGATAGTCTGAAGTTTCTACAATTAGTATTGAAACTACATAACATTTCTGCATGCTGTTCTTACTTTTATGTAGCCAACACCTATGTTTACAAGGTTCAGACTTCAAAAGTCTTGTGCAGATATAGTGTGTTTTTTACAAGGTTTGAAGACTCTGAAAATAGTTTTTTGTAAGGTTGTGTTTGTGTTTGCACTTAATTTAAATAAAAACAAATTTCATTACATTCACTTTACTCATATTATTATTGCTGAGGGTGTCCAGAATATAACCGTGTGTGTCACTTTTGCATGGATGT
Source organism: Neoarius graeffei (assembly GCF_027579695.1). Lineage (NCBI taxonomy): Eukaryota > Metazoa > Chordata > Actinopteri > Siluriformes > Ariidae > Neoarius > Neoarius graeffei. The sequence goes on along the minus strand of NC_083586.1, from coordinate 45,725,069 downwards.
TTTTAGTTAGATGAAATACTTAAAAATGTCAAGGTTTATCAGACTGCCACAGAGTGTCTGACAGTCCCAGGACCTCAGAGTGTTAATATGAAAAAACAGAAATCTGGAGTGTGCATAAGTATTCACCCCCAAGTCAATACTTTGTAGAGCCACCTTTTGCTGCAATTACAGCTGGAAGTCTCTTGAGGTATGTCTCTATTAGCTTAGCACATCTAGCCACTGGGATTTTTGTCCATTCCTCAAGGCAAAACTGCTCCAATTCCTTTAAGTTAGATGGGTTGCATTGGTGTACAACAGGGGTTCTCAAACATTTGCAATCTGCCCCCCCAACTGTAGCAAAATGTATTTTGAGCCCCTCTGAAAAAAGATAGATAAGCTATTATTATTATTATTATTATTATTATTGGGCTGCTTTTTATTGTTGCATATTATTGTATTACTACAATGTTAGACAACACAGTCTGAGACTGAAAATGTTCAATTTTGCCTTATATCCTTTTAAATATTTCTGGATTCAGATGCAGTTCCGCCCCTCCTAGAACTGCCACCTTATTGTGGTGGAGGGGTTTGTGTGCTTGAATGATCCTAGGAGCTATGTTGTCGGGGGCATTACGCCCCTGTTAGAGTCTCCCAAGGCAGACAGGTCCTAGGTGACAGGCCAGACTAAGAGCAGTTCACCAAAACCCTTATGGATAAAATAAAATCAAGGACCGTGACGTCGCCTGATATGGCGCAGCCGGGGCACCACCCCGGAGCCAGGCCCAGGGTTGGGGCTCGTATGTGAGCACTTGGTGGCCGGGCCTTTCCCCACGGGGCCTGGCCGGGCTCAGCCCTAAGCGGTGATGTGGGCCCAACCTCCTGTGGGTTCACCACCCACAGAGGTAGCCGTAGGGGGCTGGTGCAGTGTGGAATGGGCGGCAGTTGAAGGCAGGGGCCTCGACGACCTGATCCCCGAACACAGCGGCTAGCTGTTGGGACATGGAATGTCACTTCGCTGGAGGGAAAAGAGCCTGAGCTTGTGCGGGAGGTTGAGAGGTACCGGCTAGAGATAGTCGGGCTCACCTCCACGCACAGCTTGGGCTCCGGAACCCAGCTCCTCGAGAAGGGCTGGACTCTCCACTTCTCTGGAGTCGCCCATGGTGAATGGCGGCGGGCTGGTGTGGGCTTGCTTATAGCTCCCCAGCTCAGCCACCATGTGTTGGAGTTTACCCCAGTGAACGAGAGGGTCGCCTCTCTGCGCCTTAGGATCGGGGAGAGGGCTCTTGCTGTTGTTTGTGCCTACGGGCCGAATAGCAGTATAGAGTATCCGGCCTTCTTGGAGTCCCTGGGAGAGGTACTGAGAGGTGCTCAGACTGGGGACTCCATTGTTCTACTGGGGGACTTCAACGCTCACGTGGGCGACGACAGTGACACCTGGAGGGGCGTGATTGGGAGGAACGGCCTCCCCGATCTGAACCCGAATGGTGTTTTGTTATTGGACTTCTGTGCTAGTCATGGTTTGTCCATAACAAACACCATGTTCGAGCATAGGGGTGTCCATAAGTGCACGTGGCACCAAGACACCTTAGGTCGGAGGTCGATGATTGACTTTGTTGTCATTTCATCTGATCTCCGGCCCTATGTCTTGGACACTCGAGTGAAGAGAGGGGCTGAGCTGTCAACTGATCACCACCTGGTGGTGAGTTGGATCCGCTGGTGGAGGAGGAAGCCGGACAGACCTGGCAGGCCCAAACATATGGTGAGGGTCTCCTGGGAACGTCTGGCCGAGCACTCTGTCGGGGAGGTCTTTAACTCCCACCTCCGGGAGAGCTTCTCCTAGCTTCCGAGGGAGGCGGGGGACATTGAGTCTGAGTGGACCATGTTCTCTGCCTCCATTGTCGATGCGGCTGTTCGGAGCTGTGGCCGCAAGGTCTCCGGTGCCTGTCGTGGCGGCAATCCCCAAACCCGGTGGTGTACACCGGAAGTAAGGGATGCCGTCAAGCTGAAGGAGTCCTATCGGGCCATGTTGGCCTCCAGGACTCCTGAGGCAGCTGATGGGTATCGGCAGGCCAGGCGTGCCGCAGCTCGGGCAGTTGCGGAAGCAAAAACTCGGAACTGGGAGGAGTTCGGTGAGGCCATGGAGGAGGACGATCAGTTGGCCTCGAAGAAATTCTGGCAAACCGTCCGGTGCCTCAGGAGGGGGAAGCAGTACTCTGCCAACACTGTTTACAGTGCGGGTGGGGAGCTGTTGACCTCGACTGGGGACATTGTCGGGCGGTGGAAGGAATACTTCGAGGATCTCCTCAATCCCACTGTCACGTCTTCCATTGAGGAAGCGGAGGCTGATGACTCAGAGGTGGACTCGTCCATTACCCAAGCCGAAGTCACTGAGGTGGTTAGCAAGCTCCTCGGTGGCAGGGCACCGGGGGTGGATGAGATCTGCCCCAAGTATCTCAAGTCTCTGGATGTTGTGGGGCTGTCTTGGCTGACATGCCTCTGCAACATCGCGTGGTGGTCAGGGACAGTGCCTCTGAAGTGGCAGACTGGGGTGGTGGTCCCTCTTTTTAAGAAAGGGGACCAGAGAGTGTGCTCCAATTATAGGGGAATCACACTTCTCAGCCTCCCAGGGAAGGTTTACTCCAGGGTACTGGAGAGGAGAATTCAGCCAATAGTTGAACCTCGGATCCAGAAGGAGCAATGCAGTTTTCGTCCTGGTCACAGAACACTGGACCAGCTCTATACCCTTCATAGGGTGCTCAAGGGTTCATGGGAGTTTGCCCAACCAGTCCACATGTGCTTTGTGGATTTGGAGAAGGCATTCGATCATGTCCCTCGTGGTATTCTGTGGGGGGTGCTTCGGGAGTATGGGGTTCAGGGCTCTTTGCTAAGGGCTGTCCGGTCCCTGTACGAATGGAGCAGGAGTCTGGTTCGCATTGCCGGCAGTAAGTCAGACCTGTTCCCAGTGCATGTTCGACTCTGGCAGGGCTGCCCTTTGTCACCGGTTCTGTTCATAATCTTTATGGACAGAATTTCTAGGCCCAGCAAGGGGCCGGAAGGAATCCTGTTTGGGAACCACAGGATTTCATCTCTGCTTTTCACAGATGATGTTGTCCTGTTGGCTTCTTCAAACCAGGACCTTCAGCATGCACTGGGGCGGTTTGCAGTCGAGTGTGAAGCGGCTGGGATGAGAATCAGCACCTCCAAGTCAGAGGCCATGGTTCTCGATTGGAAAAGGGTGGCTTGCCCTCTTCAGGTTGGTGGAGAAGTCCTGCCTCAAGTGGAGGAGTTTAAGTATCTCAGGATCTTGTTCACGAGTGAGGGAAGGATAGAGCGTGAGATCGACAGGCGGATCAGTGCGGCCTCTGCAGTGATGCAGTTGCTTTACCGGTCCGTCGTGGTGAAGAAGGAGCTGAGCCAAAAGGCGAAGCTCTCGATTTACTGGTCAATCTACATTCCGACTCTCACCTATGGTCATGAGCTTTGGGTAATGACTGAAAGAACAAGATCACGGATACAAGCGGCCAAAATGAGCTTCCTTTGCAGGGTGGTTGGGCGCTCCCTTAGAGATAGGGTGAGAAGCACAGTCACTCAGGAGGAGCTCGGAGTAGAGCCGCTGCTCCTCCACATCGAGAGGAATCAGTTGAGGTGGCATCTCTTTCAGATACCTCCTGGATGCCTCCCTGGGGAGGTGTTCCAGGCATGTCCCCCCGGGAGGAGGCCCCGGGGAAGACCCAGGACACGCTGGAGGGACTATGTCTCTCGGCTGGCCTAGGAACGCCTCGGTGTTCTTCCCGAGGAGCTGGCCGAGGTGTCCAGGGAAAGGGAAGTTTGGGCTTCCATGCTCAGTCTGCTGCCTCCGCGACCCGGCCCCGGATAAGCGGAAGAAGACGAGATGAGACAGATGCAGTTCCGGATCACCTCCAAAATTTAAGTTCTTCATTGGGCCAAGACACATATCTAGTAAAATTTTCATGAAAATCCATCTGTACATTTTTTTCTGCAAAGTTGCTAACAAACAAATGCAGGAATGAACAAACAAACTCTACCGGAGTACCGGAGGTAGTGTTAATGAATGTCTGTGTGACACGAGCCTGCTTTGTTTGGCAGAGTTCTCGAATTCTCAGCTCAATTTTAGTTAAACAGCCTCAGGTCATCCTCAATCTGTGTGTGATTGCGGTACTTAGTTTTGAGCGTGATCAGTTTTGAAAAGCCTGCCTCACACAAGTATGTTGACACGAAAGGTAGGAGAATTTTTAAGGGAACGTCACAGAGCTGGGGGTACTCCTGCATCAGTGTTACCCAGAAGGATGTAAGAGAACAGGTGCTAAAAAGGTGCTTCTGCCTGTTGTCACTCTTCAGCTCAATAAGCTGCTCTTCCATTTGCAGTGACAAATTGTTTGCGGTGCAAACAAATGGGTCCCGAACCCATGAAAATAACTGGTAGTCTTCCTTGAAATAAGAAACTAACTGCTGCTTAAGCCCAGACAGGTGATCTACAGCTGATTGAAAAATAGAGGAGAAATCACTGCTGCGTGCCTCAGTGATGAAGTCTGCGAGGCTGGGGAACATGCCACAATTTCCGACAATTATGCGGTCATGCCGGAGGACAAGTTTTTGGATGAAAGCATCCACTCTGTCAGCAAGGACCAGCACATTGGAATCTCGGCCTTGCAAAGACAGATTCAAACTATTCAGTCTGTTAAATATGTCGACCAAATACGACAAGGAAGCTAGCCACAGGGAATCATGGAGATGCTTGACCAGTTCCGAATTGCTTTCGGTCAAAAACAACTTCACCTCTTCTCGCAGCTCATACAAGTGCTGTAACACTCTCCCTCTGGAATGCCAGCGAACCTCTGTATGCAAGAGCAGCTGTTCATGCCCAGAACCCATTTCCTGACAGAGGACCCCAAATAACCGTGAGTTCAATGGACGCAACTTAATGTAATTTATCATCTGAACTGCCTGTTGAAGCACAGACTGGAAGAGCGTCGGCATTTTTTTTAGCTGCAAGTGCCTCGCGATGGATCATGCAATGAGTTCATCTTGCTAACAGAGCTACCTGTTGAAGGCATGTCACTAGGCCACTCTCATGTTCTGTCATTGATCGCGCCCCATTGGTACAAATACCAACACACTTCTCCCAGATCAAGTCTGCATTTTTGACAAACGAGTCAATAAGATGAAAGATTGCTTCCCCAGTTGTACAGGTTTGACAAGGAAGACAAAACAGAACATCCCCTTCAATCCCCTGGTCTTTCACAAACCTTACATAGGTAAGTGTGGCCTTGGGGAGAAAAGCGAAGCGTTGACCAAATTGGACCTTAAACAGAGCCAAAAAGCAATTACTGACTACGCCACCAGGGGACTTTCACCCCAGGAATATTAACCAGAAAACACTTCACTATGTTGACACGCAAGGTTTGTTTGACTAAAGACACCAGAGACCATCTCATCTCATCTCATTATCTCTAGCCGCTTTATCCTGTTCTACAGGGTCGCAGGCAAGCTGGAGCCTATCCCAGCTGACTACGGGCGAAAGGCGGGGTACACCCTGGACAAGTCGCCAGGTCATCACAGGGCTGACACAGACAACCATTCACACTCACATTCACACCTACAGTCAATTTAGAGTCACCAGTCAACCTAACCTGCATGTCTTTGGACTGTGGGGGAAACCGGAGCACCCGGAGGAAACCCACGCGGACACGGGGAGAACATGCAAACTCCACACAGAAAGGCCCTCGCCGGACCCGGGGTTCGAACCCAGGACCTTCTTGCTGTGAGGCGACAGCGCTAACCACTACACCACCGTGCCGCCCCCACCAGAGACCAAAGTTATGAAAATACAAAAAGGCTATTTTATTTTGTTACAATGTTTACAATGTTTACAAAATAATTATTTCCTTTACTTCACAATCACTTTCATTCACACTTCAAAGGACTAACCAACATGCATGTGGGACAAGGGTAAGGGAAAAATCAATATTAACAGGGCCGAGGCCTACCAGCAGGGGGCAAGATACCAGGAGACGGAGAAGAGATCCAAAGAGGCACACCATGCAAGTCCACGTGTCACACTCACTACAAACCAAATCAAAATAAATCAAATCAAATAAAAAAAACATAAAAGGAGAATTCCACACAGGCACACGTGAACACACACACGGACAATAGGAAAACACCACCACCTAAGGAATCAACTGCCACCCCGCCTTGGGCACACAGTACCTGAAAAGTAAATAAACAAAAAAAAAGGTATGAAAAGAGAAAATCAAACAAAGAAATAACACAGCTAGATCACAAACTAACCAATTAAAATGCACAACCACACACGATGTAAACTAAGGGAGGGGAACTACGTGGACCACTGATGATCCACAGCTTGCAATAGCCTCCCACCAGTACTGGCATACAATCGACAACCAAAGGCTGTTTGCCACGGCAGAAAAGGTTGGCAGACGTGGTTACTAGCCACACACAAATTCACATAAAATAAGCTCTCGTGAGCATTAAACCAAATAAACAAAATAAATTAAAAAATTAAAAAGGCATTAACATAAATCAGGCCCAATAAGATAGCCCACTGGCTATCCACAGCTATAGAAAAAGAGCCTCCTGCCAGCAGATGAAGCCTGAGCAGGACTAAAACAAATAAACAAAAATACCCAATTTAACAGAAAATATCCCTCATACCACACTCCAAACACACACATTGATTATAAATGAATGATGATCAGGCACACAAACAGTCTCACACACATACACACACACACACCCTACAAAAGTTAAAACTAGTGTTAAAGGGCTGTGGTGGTTTCGCAGCCCTCCTCATGCAGGCAGCTGCATCAATCAGAGAAAACAGCACTTAGTAGAAACGCGCTGGCAAGAACAGCAGCAAACCCGGACCAAAACCGGCAACACCTAAAAAAAACCACGCAAAATACTCAATTAACGCCACGCTTAATAAACTCAGAGTAGTAGGAATTCAAGGGGGAAGGGGCACATACCACACTATCCAAAACTCCTCGCCTAATCCCAGCGAGGCTCACAGAATTCCATGGGTCATCTGCACTTAATACAGACGCCAAGAGAACATTCGGAAGTCGCTGCACACAAAATGCACAGCTGGACAAGACCGGGGGAAAGCCAAACAGTGGATACACTGAAAAGCAACCAAAGCCGGTCACAAATAAACCAAACGAAAGTTAGCCAGAGTAACAGAGTTCCAAACAAGCGTGTTTACCGGCCACAGGTAAACGGGAAGGGGTGTGACAAGAAACAGCAAGGGAGGGGGTCGTCACACCTCCAGAGATCAAAATCACTCTACCATAAATAGGCTCGTGACGCACGCCATTGATTAATTGGACTGGCCCCTCCCAATGCAGCCAGATCCCAAGGAAACTGCGAAGCAAGAGGTAATTCCACCTGCTACATTCGCACCTGAGCCTGCCTAGCAATATCAGTCAACTCATCTAACTGCAATGTATAGTAAGGTCTCTGTCTAACTAGTTGTAGCAATTGCTCCTTAACATCACTGTCCAAATCAGAGATCCTGCAAGCTACAGTGTCATTGGATAGTGGAATGTCACTAAGTTTAGCGGCAGCGCTTCCCCCAGCATTATTCTGCAAATATCCTGTGCTGCAGGCAAAATATGGCCCTTTTCCACTACCCTTTTTCAGCTCACTTCAGCTCGCTTCAGCTCACTTCAGCCCGACATGGCTCGCATTTCGACTACCAAAGAACAGCACGACTCAGCTCGCTTCAGCCCTGCTTAGCCCCTAAAACTCGCACCGTTTTGGAGTGGGGCTGAAGCGAGCCAAAGCGAGCCGAGTGAGGCTGGGGGCGTGAGCAGACACTCCCCTGTGCACTGATTGGTGAGGAGTGTCCTCACATGCCCACACACGCCCCGCGAGCACGCTGGGATCTGTAAACACCGTAAACCCAGAAGAAGAAGAATTACGAATTACGAGAATTTCTGAAGCCTTATGCGCCTCGCCTCATCTATACACTCTTGCCAGTATCTGTTGGCGTTGTCGGTGACAACAAGCCACAGCACCAAGACCAGCAACACTAACGACTCCATGTCCTCCATGTTTATTGTTTACTATTCGGGTCGTGAGACTACCACTTAAAAGCTCACTGATGTCACTGTTTGCACTGCTTAACAACATCACATGACGTCCACCCACTTTCGCTAACTCCACCCAATGTGTCCACCCACTTCCAGCCAGCACGGTTCAGCACGGTTGTAGTCGAAATGCAACTTCAACAGCCCCGCTCAGCTCGACTCAGCCCAACTCAGCACGGCACGGCTCAGCCCGACTCAGCCGCGTTGGTAGTGGAAAAGCGGCAATAGTGTCTCGGCTATAGTATGTGGCTTCCCAAGTTTAGCTATTCTTTGGGAGACCACATATGAAGCTTCAAGACACTGACTAGACATGGTGGTATGTTTGGTTATGGTGGACTTTTGTAGATGAAGCGCATCACGCTTTCTTATAATCCACCGGTTTGTTTTTCATGTCAGGGTGCTTGGTGTCTAAATGCCTCTTTAATTTGCATGGTTTCATGCTGTCATTGGCAAGCACCTCCGCACAAACAACACATTGCGGACATGGTTCCAGTGTGCCAGTAACAGAAAAACCATATTGTAAATAACTTTCATCATATTTGCAGAGTTTTGGTTTTTTGGGAACTGGTGCATCAGTGGGACCAGCTCTTTTTTTTCATGAATTAGAAATTTGTCCATATTGTTTATTAACCCAATAAAAGATCATTATGCTGCAAGTGTGAACGTAGCAAAGGAACTTGCTCAGCTAAGAAGGCTTGCACCTTACCACCACGCACCAGACTTCGAGCCGCTAAAATGAGCAATCTACAAACCATGCTTAATGTAATCAAGTAAAGATATAATTAACTGTGATATGGTGTTGGACCTTACAATTTTTAATCGAAGAAAAAAGGTGGAGGAAAGAGAGAAAAATGTAGGAGAAAGATTAAAGAAAGGAGAAAGAGTAGGTTGACAAGTAGGCAAAGGAGACAAAGGAGAAAGTAAGTTGACAATTAGGAAAGAGAGATGGTAAGATCAGATTTAAATGGAGTTTTAAAGCGAGAAAAGAGGGCTGAAATAGTCTTTAAAAAGACTTTAAATTATTACTGCAATAGCAGTGCTGGAAGGCTAGCTATATATGCAAGGATATAGCCTTTAAAAAGGCTGATGGTAAAAGCTAATAGTAGGCTATATGAAAGCTGCAATGGTACGAGCTCGACTCAGTTGCACAGTGGTATTTTTACGATGTCTGATCTCTTATGTACTTGAGGTGTGTCTATAAAAGTTCCTTGCTGAGATTTCAAATAATAATTCTCCTTTTTCATTGGCTGGACTAAAGATGAAGACAAAAGTTATTTGTTGGTGCAACTGTAAACCAGCCCCTTGCATTTGCCACTGAGCGGTGTGTGACCACACGCCCCACTTGCCGAGTGTTCACCCACCCCCCAGTTTGAGAACCACTGGTGTACAGCAATCTTCAAGTTATGCCACAGATTTTCAATTGAATTGAGGTCTGGGCTTTGATTGTCCATTCCAAGACATTTAAATGTTTCCCTTTAAACCACTCCAGTGTAGCTTTAGCAGTATGTTTAGGGTCATTGTCCTGCTGGAACGTGAACCTTCATCCCAGTCTCAAACCTCTGGCCAACTCAAACAGGTTTTCCTCCAGAATTGCCCTGTATTTAGTGCCATCCATCTTTCCTTCAGTCCTGACCAGCTTTCCTGTCCCTGCAGGTGAAAAATATCCCCACAGCATGATGCTGCCACCACCGTGGTTCACTGTAGGAATGGTGTTCTCAGGGTGTTGGGTTTGTGCCATACATGGCATTTCCCATGATGGCCAAAAAGATCAGTTTTAGTCTCATTTGACCAGAGAATCTTCTTCCATGTGTTTGGGGAGTCTGCCACATGCTGTTGGGCAAACGCCAAACGTGTTTTCTTCAGCAATGCCTTTTTTCTGGCCACTCTTCCATAAAGCCCCACTCTGTGGAGTGTATGGCTTAAAGTGGCCCTATGGACAGATACTCCCATCTTCACTGTGGATCTTTGCAGCTCCTTCAGTGTTATCTTTGGTGTCTTTGTTGCATCTCTGATTAATGCCCTCCTTGCCCGGTCTGTGAGTTTTGGTGGGTGGCCTTCTCTTGTCAGGTTTGTAGTGGTGCCATATTGTTTCCATTTTGCTATAATGGATTTACTGGTGCTCCCTGGGATATTCAAAGTTTGGGATGTTTTTTATAACCCAACCCTGATCTATACTTCTCAACAACTTTGTCTCTGACCTGTTTGGAGTGCTCCTTGGTTTTCATGTTGCTTGCTTAGTAGTGTTGCAGAGTCAGGGTCCTTCCAGAACAGGTTGATTTATACAGACATCATGTGGCAGGTCATGTGACACTTTGAATGCACACAGGCGGATCTTAATCAACTAATTATGTGACTTATGAAGTGAATTGGTTGGACCAGCTCTTATTTAGGGGTTTCATATGACAGGGGTTGAATACCTATGCACACTCCAGATTTTTGTTTTTTCATCTTAATTATTGTTTGTGTCACAATAAAACAACAATTCACACCTTTAAAGTGGTAGGCATGTTGTGTAAATCAAATGGTGCTAACCCCCCAAAAACCCATTTTAATTCCATCTTGTAATGCAACAAAACAGGACAAACACCAAGGGGGATGAATACTTTTGCAAGACACTGTATTACAACCACCTTTCTACTTCAGATTTACATGATTATTTTATCGTGATTGCTCTTAGAGGGATTTTTCTGTCCTAAAATGAGAGAAAGATTTGCTGGTTACCTTTACACCATCCACCTTCACTTTCAGAATGTAAACATTATTAGTAACTTGAATTATTTTTCAGTGCACCATTGGTGACTCATTCTTCCTGAAGTAGCTTGCAATAGCATATGTGTGAGAGAGTGTTGAGTGTAATACCATTTAATGATGATAGTGCTGAGATGTTTTTGGGAAACTTGGCTCTGTTTGTTTATGTGCCTTGTTGACAGTACAGCAGTTATAATTAGCTAATTAGCAGTATGGGGTCACCATAATATGAGACATCACAGCGATGAGTTAAGAGTTGGATCATCCGAATAGCACGAAATTCAGTCCTTTCCTCATTCATACTTTGAGTTGACAGTGAGTCCCTAAGATCAGTCTGCTCTGTGAAGCTTCCCATGGAGGTCAATGAAGTTGGCTTATTAACTCAGTTACACTTCCTTTTTTATCTCCTTCTATGCATCTGTAATCTTCCTCTTCTTCTTCAACCCTTCCTTGCCTCTATCCACTAGCTGTGACCATTCTGCCAACACTTGGACTAAAGTACTGGCAGGATGAAGGTGCAAATCTGTTTTCCATTAAACTTTAGAAATCCCCCTCCTCTCTCTCCAGGCCTCTGAGAAGTCATGCCCATTCCCATGGCAACGAGGACAGTAATGATGCTGGCTGTCATCTTGATGTTTTTGGCTTCGTCACATGCGATGAGCAATGAGCTGGAAGATTATGGCACCTGGAACTATAGAGAAGGAGGTAAACATTGAAAAAAAATTATTGTATGCAAATGAAATGACTCAGTGGCTTTAGTGACTTAAGTGTGTCAGAATGAAAAGACTTAATAGATGCAGGCGAAAGGTTCAAAAGTTCCTGCGTACTTCATTTTTAGTAAACAATTTGCAGCAGTGTTGCATCATGCTAGCTTGTTTCCTCATACTTCCTACACATAAGTGTTAAAAATGACCAAGAACTGAATTAGTGTTAAAAACAGTGCAATATGTCAATTCCCATTCAACACAACTTTCTCATGTGTTAGTGCATGTACTGTATACATGTACTGCTATGGTATTGTCTATGTGTTACACCATAGCGCTGAAGACACAATATTTCCCCTCACCATAACATTAAAACCACCTGTCTAATATTGTGTAGGTTCTGGTTGTGTCACCAAAACAGCTCTGACCCACTGAAGCATGGACTCCACAAGACCTCTCAACGTGTGCTGTGGTATCTGGTGCAAAGATGTTCACAGCAGATCCTTTAAGACCTCTAAAGGCTCATTTATGCTCCCTTTACATACAAAAAATAAATATGTCTATTTCAAACAATGTAACCATGACTGCGCACATACTTCCATGTGCCCTTAATGTTGACAAGGATGTTAAACAATACATCTAGCTCAGAGTCAAAAGTTTCTGACAACAGCAAATAGGTGGGCTGCATCCGAAATGCCTTATTAGATATGCCAGACATGAAGTGGTGGTCAGTTAAGCTCACTGTTCACAAAGCATTACTGTCACTGGGGCGCCTTGCTAGTTGTTAAAATGCCCTATGCTTGCATCATTTTGTGCTGTTTGAATCAATCAAACCGTGAAATTGATAAAAGTTTCTTCTGGGTTCCCCGTGAAGTGATAAAGGGTGAAAGAGCAAAGGATTTTACCAAAAGATGATGAGAAAGGTGACTCTTGAACCTTTCGCTGCGATGGAAGGGAGCCGAGCTAAAGAATGCTTGAAGTTACAGTAATCACTTTGTGAAAGGTTTATAAATTCCTCTGATTTATTTCATTTGGATTCGCAAATCACTTTCCTCACCATTTTCCGTTATTCCGTGATGTTTTGAAGTTCAGGAAATGTTCAAGTCCTCAGATGTGTTTTTGTTTACTATTTGATCATGGTCACCATATTGTAAACTAACATGCATGTTTTCACTTTATTTATCAGGATGTCTGAGCAATCTTTGCAAGGACGATGATGTAGATTGGGCTCCTACACTGAACTAGATAGAGAAGATAATCAAGACAATCCACGTAAACACAAAAGCAGAGCTCACAAGTTAACACCATGAAACTGCTTCCCCGGCCATGCAGTTGCAGTGAGCTGTGATAGCTTCTCTGTCTAGTTTCACCAATACCCAGGTCTTTAAAGGGGTTTCTGTGGACCTTTGTGAAGGATTTACCTGGAAGAGAAGAGCAGGGAGGATTGAGAATCAAGTGGCTGTGATTTGTTCACACCTGATCCTACAACTTGTAGCGTCCTAGCAACCATGACAAAGATGCATACAAAAAGCCCAAAAATGCCTACTTACCCAGGCATAAATGATACAGGATTTATCTTGTAGTGTCTTGATCCTCAGATTTTTAACCCAGCCACATATAAAAAGTTGTACGTCTCCATGCTCTTCCAGGTTTTCATCGGTTTGTCCATGTAGAACGATATTTGCAGCACCAGGTAGTTTGAGAGGTCAGGGAACTCAACGGATGGGTAATTTTCCAATTCATAGGAAAAATTCTTCTTTGTTAGCGTATAAGGAGCTATCCCATCACAAAGAGCAACTTTCTGAAGGTATCTTGACTGTGCATTAGTCTCTAAACTGCGAAAATAGTTGAAGATGGTTTCATTAGGTCTTTGCATTATGACAGCCAAATTGGTTTGTCTGACCACCACTTCATTCACTGGAAGTAAACTCGCAAGCAAAAGTCATATGACTGAATACAACCTAATCATATCGAACCTCTTCCCAGGTGTTCTGTAACAACTGTCCCTGTGCCTGGGTGAAGTAACATCATATAGATGTTTAAAATTTCTTAATAAATCGCATAACCTCTCCTCAAAAATTCTGCCATTTAAAAAATGTCCTTGTTGTGTCTTGCGTTAATGACATTGCCCCATGATTTCCAGTGGGACTGTTCTGTTTCATCCGTATCTGTATGCTTTCAGAAAATGTACATAAACATGGATGAAATGAACACAGGATATAGACAGAAGGCTCCATCCATATTCATATACAACACTGAGCATAAATGAGCCTTAAATTGCAAGGTGGGGCCTCCATGAATTTGACTTTTGTCCAGCACATCCTACAGATGCTTGATCGGATTGAGATCTGCAGAATTCGGAGGTCAAGTCAACATCTTGAACTCTGTCATGTTCCTCAAACTATTCCTGTAAAATTTTTGCAGTGTGGCAGGGTGTATTGTCCTGCTGAAAGAGGCCACTGCTATTAGGGAATACTGTTGCCATGAAGGGGTGTCCTTGGCCTGCGACAGTGTTTAGGTTGGTAGTATGTGTCAAAGTAGCATCCACATGAATGTCAGGATCCAAGATTTCCCAGCAGAACATTGCCCAGAGCATCAGGTTGCCTCTGCCAGCTTGCCTTCTTCCCATAGTGCATTTTGGTACCATCTCTTCATTAGGCAAATGACACACAAGCATCCAACTATTCACATGATGGAAAAGAAAATGTAATTCATCAGACCAGGCCACCTTCTTCCATTGCTCCATGGTCCAATACTGATGCTCATATGCCCATTGTAGGCACTTTCAGCAGTGGACTGGGGTTAGCATGGGTACTTTGACCGGTCTGCGGCTACACAGCCTCATGTGCAGCAAGGTGCCTTACGCAGTGTGTTCTGACACCTTTCCATCATACACAGCATTAACTTTTTCAGAAATTTGTGCTACAGTAGCTCTTCTGTGGGATCGGATCAGATGAGCTAGCTTCTGCTCCCCTCATGCATCAGTGAGCCTTAGATGTCCATGACCCTGTCACCAGTTCATTGCTTGTCCTTCCTTGGACCACTTTTGATAGGTACTAACCACTACATACCATGAACACCCCACAAGATCTGCGGTTTTGGAGATGCTCAGACCCAGTCATCTAGCCATCACAATTTGGCCCTTGCCAAAGTCGCTCAGATCCTTACGCTTGCCCATTTTTCCTGCTTCCAACACATCAACTTTGAGAACTGACTGTTCTCTTGCTGTCTAATATATCCCACCTCTTGACAGATGCCATTGTAATGAAATAATCAGTGTTATGCACTTCACCTGTCAGTGGTTTTAAATGTTATGGCTGATTGCTGTATATATCATAAGGATAGATTTATCTTGTTTATTAGCTTAAATGTAACCAGAGCCAAAAGATTAAAATTCACCCTTCACTCGACCCTACCACAGATAATTCCAGTACATAATAATAATAATAATAATAATAATAATAATAATCATAAATGTAATGTCCTGCTCAGCACAGAACTGTCTCAAAGTTTGAAAGTCATTCGGGCAGAAATGCAAATTGTATTGTTACTAAGGAACAATCAATACCAAATCAAATTATAATTACAAATGACCCATTTTCATATCATATTACAATCAGATTGTAATTACAAATGACTTCATGATGTCTGTGCCTCATTTAGAAATGTGCAAGAGGACAAACAAGGACAGCCATCTGTTCTAATGCACCCCAGTTATTTAAGAAAAGTAATATCCTTGATGTAAAATTTGTTTAAGTCTGGGAAAACTCTTCATATAGTAAAATTTTGGTGTTTTCTTCCACATGAAGTTGTGAAAACTAGAGATGAATTTCTTGTCTTATTTGTACACATATCTCAATCATAATTAAGGTTATAGCATTTTAAATTCTGGTTAGTCCAAAAAATGACAAAGGAGAAATTGGATGTAATGGTTTCATTCCAAAGTCTGTTGAAAAAAAGACACTGATACACCATCCATCCATTATCTGTAACTGCTTATCCCAGCTGACTATGGGTGAAAGGCAGGGTACACTCTGGACAAGTCTCCAGGTCATCACAGGGCTGACAACCACTCTCACTCACATTTATAGTCAGTTTAGAGCCACCAATTAGCCTAACCTGCATGTCTTTAGACTGTGGGGGAAACCAAAGCACCCGGAAGAAACCCACGCAGATACGGGGAGAACATGCAAACTCCACACAGAAAGTCCTCCCATCATCCACTGGGCTCGAACCCAGGACCATTTTGCTGTGAGGCAACAGTGCTAACCACTACACCACTGTGCCACCCTCACTGAGACACCAATTGTCTAAAAGCTACTTTTATACTCTCAGAAAATAAAATACATTCTTGTACCTTTAGTGATACAATGGCTTGTCACTGGGGCAGTACCCTCTAAGGTACTTATTTGTACCCTTTATATACTGCTTGGGAATATATATATATATATATATATATATATATATATATATATATATATATATATATATATATATATGTGTACCTTTTTGGCCCTAAAAAGGTACAGCCCCGATTCCAAAAAAGTTTGGACAAAGTACAAATTGTAAATAAAAACGGAATGCAATGATGTGGAAGTTTCAAAATTCCATATTTTATTCAGAATAGAACATAGATGACATATCAAATGTTTAAACTGAGAAAATGTATCATTTAAAGAGAAACATTAGGTGATTTTTAAATTTCATGACAACAACACATCTCAAAAAAGTTGGGACAAGTCCATGCTTACCACTGTGAGACATCCCCCTTTCTCTTTACAACAGTCTGTAAACGTCTGGGGACTGAGGAGACAAGTTGCTCAAGTTTAGGGATAGGAATGTTAACCCATTCTTGTCTAATGTAGGATTCTAGTTGCTCAACTGTCTTAGGTCTTTTTTGTTGTATCTTCCGTTTTATGATGCGCCAAATGTTTTCTATGGGTGAAAGATCTGGACTGCAGGCTGGCTGGTTCAGTACCCGGACCCTTCTTCTATGCAGCCATGATGCTGTAATTGATGCAGTATGTGGTTTGCCATTGTCATGTTGGAAAATGCAAGGTCTTCCCTGAAAGAGATGTCATCTGGATGGGAGCATATGTTGCTCTAGAACCTGGATATACCTTTCAGCATTGATGGTGTCTTTCCAGATGTATAAGCTGCCCATGCCACATGCACAAATGCAACCCCATACCATCAGAGATGCAGGCTTCTGAACTGAGTGCTGATAACAACTTGGTTGTCCTTCTCCTCTTTAGTCCGAATGACATGGCGTCCCTGATTTCCATAAAGAACTTCAAATTTTGATTCGTCTGACCACAGAACAGTTTTCCACTTTGCCATAGTCCATTTTAAATGAGCCTTGGCCCAGAGAAGACGTCTGCGCTTCTGGATCATGTTTAGATACGGCTTCTTCTTTGAACTATAGAGTTTTAGCTGGCAACGGCAGATGGCACGTTGAATTGTGTTCACAGATAATGTTCTCTGGAAATATTCCTGAGCCCATTTTGTGATTTCCAATACAGAAGCATGCCTGTATGTGATGCAGTGCCATCTAAGGGCCCGAAGACCACGGGCACCCAGTATGGTTTTCCAGCCTTGACCCTTATGCACAGAGATTCTTCCAGATTCTCTGAATCTTTTGATGATATTATGCACTGTAGATGATGATATGTTCAAACTCTTTGCAATTTTACACTGTCGAACTCCTTTCTGATATTGCTCCACTATTTGTCAGCGCAGAATTAGGGGGATTGGTGATCCTCTTCCCATCTTTACTTCTGAGAGCCGCTGCCACTCCAAGATGCTCTTTTTATACCCAGTCATGTTAATGACCTATTGCCAATTGACCTAATGAGTTGCAATTTGGTCCTCCAGCTGTTCCTTTTTTGTACCTTTAACTTTTCCAGCCTCTTATTGCCCCTGTCCCAACTTTTTTGAGATGTGTTGCTGTCATGAAATTTCAAATGAGCCAATATTTGGCATGAAATTTCAAAATGTCTCACTTTCAACATTTGATATGTTGTCTATGTTCTATTGTGAATACAATATCAGTTTTTGAGATTTGTAAATTATTGCATTCTGTTTTTATTTACAATTTGTACTTTGTCCCAACGTTTTTGGAATCGGGGTTGTACACATAGTTATCTTAAGGTACAGTAATGAGCCCCAGGGGGTACATTAGTGTCGACTGTACCTTGGGGGACAAAAATTGAGTCCTCCTCTACCCCCATTTCTGACAGTGTATCTAGTGATTTGGATTTAACTCTAAATACTGTGTTAGATATACATATTCCAAATATGACCATTAGATTTCTTTCCATCTTGACACCAGCCTACAGACTAACAGGCAAATCATAAAACAACAATCGAGGCAAACATTTTATATATTATTACAAAACATATTTACATTATAAGACTATTTTAAGAGTCCTCACTAACCCACTATATCGTAAGTTACAAAGGTACCTGTGGATCTGTGAGACCGAGGGATGACCGTCACTATGGTCTAAAAAAAGGAATGATCACCTTCGTTCTGCCTATCACTGAGACCATATGTCAACAAAGTCATGTCCATGACCTCCGGAAGCAGAATGACTCGTGTTATAAATAGCAGAGATTGCTCCCGGTTCAGTCTCCTACCTTGAGCGCCTCAGGATGGTCCAAGCGACAAGGATAGTGACGGTCATCCCTCAGTCTCACAGATCCATAGTTACCTTAGTAACTTACAATCTGCTTTGACCTCGCTCTGACCATCACTACGGTCTAAAAAAAGGGATGACACATACCAAAAGAGTTGCGAGGAACCCAGAATTAATCATTAGAACCTCGCTCGGTCATGGACATGAGGGCGGCGTCGCTGACCGGAGCTGGGCAAGTTACGTCCACCCTGTAAAATCTGGTAAAAGTGCATGGCGTAGCCCATGAAGCCACTGCACAGATCTCGCCTGCTGTCACACCCCTAAGGGCAGCCCAAGACGTAGCTACACTTCTGGTAGAGTGAGCCCTCGTACCCGAAGGGACCGGTATCCCCTGAGCCCTGTAAGCGTGGGAAATAACCTCCACCAGCCAATGAGACAGCCTCTGTTTGGAAAGTGGCAGCCTGCGCTTCGCTGCCCCATAACAGACAAAAAGTTGAGAGTGCGTTCTCCTCAAGGACTGTGTACGGGCCAGATAAGCCCTCAAGGCCCTGACTGGGCACAAAGTGAGCAACTTGTCCTGCTCTGCCTGCGAGGCAGAGGAAGGCTGGAATTGGGACACCTCCAGAACCTGGTTGATGGACTGCTGATTAAGAACCTTTGGCAGAAAAGCTGGATTTGGCCAAAGCGACACGCCAGTGCCTCCTGCCTGCCACCTTAGACAGTCGTCGCTAATGGAGAGAGCACACAGCTCTTCGACCTGCTTTGCTGAACAGAGTGCCAAGAGAAAAGCAGTCTTAAGGGACAAAGATCGCAAATCTGCATCTGAAATAGGCTCATACGGACCTTCAGTGAGCGATGTTAAGACTGTAGGCAGATCCCAGCTTGGCGCCCGCAAGGTGAGACCTGGACGCAACTGGTGGGCTCCCTTCAAGAACTGGCCAATCAAAGGATGCCTACCCAGGGGTCTGTTGTTTGCGCCCTGGTGAAAGGCTGAAATGGCCGAAGCATAGACCTTTATTGTACTGACTGCCTTGCCTTGATCCAAATGGGACTGCAAGAAGTGTAAAACACGTGGCACAGGGCAAGCTGCTGGCTCAAGACCCATGCCGGCACACCAATCTGAAAAGATCCTCCATCTGGGTGCATAGCAAGCTCTACTAGATGGAGCCCTGGCATTATTGAGTGTCTCTTGAACAGACTCGTCTAGCCGCTCAGTGATGGACTCTGCAGGGGCCAAACCCATAGATGTAGGGCACCTGGGTTCAGATACCAGATCTGCTTATCTGCCTGTGACAGAAGATTCACTCTGCATGGTAACTGCCATGGCTGCCCCGTGAGGGAGTACCATTCCGGGCAGTGTGTTGTCTCTGCTGACGTAAAGAGATCCACTTGTGCAACACCGTACCGCATCCAGATCTGGCTGATGACGTCCGTGTTCAGTCTCCATTCTCCCAGGAGTGGTCCCATCCTGGAGAGAATGTCAGCCACTCTGTTATTCACACTAGGGATGTGCACTGCCCTCTGTGAAGAGAGTCATGGCCGTGCCCATGTCAGCAACTCCTCCGCCACCTGGAGGCACCGCTGGGACCTCGTGCCCCCTTGGTGATTCACATGATACACTACCAAGGTGCTGTCAGTTCTCACAAGAACATGTTAGTATTGCAACACCAGCAGGAACCTTTGAAGAGCGAGATGGATGGCCTTCAGTTCGAGGATGTTTATGTGCTCCAACATCCACAGGGGTTGCCTCCAAGGACGTAGAGCTTGGATGCAAGCCCGAGACACACGCAGCCTCACCTGTCTGTCATCTTTTGGATGGAGATGGAAAGTGTTGAACCAGCACCGCAGGGGGCGTGCCCTCAGCAGGCCAAGAGGAATTACTGCTGCTGCCGCGGCTATCAAACCCAGCAGCTTCTGGACTCTGTGAGCCATAACAAGACTGCCCAAGCGGAAATACTTCAGCATTTCGATCAAGCTGTCCACTCTCCATGGAGTGAGAGATGCAGTCATGCCGACTGAGTTGAGGAAGATGCCAAGGAATTCCACCTGTTGGCAGGGTTGCAGGTTGCTCTTCTTGTGGTTGACAGTGAAGCCCAAGGATTGGATGTGGGCCAGAACTGTGTCAGTGTCGCGCACTACCTACTCTCAGGAGGGGGCGCAGATGAGCCAATTGTCCAGGTAGGGTAGGATTTTCAGACCTCGAGCCTGGAGGGGGGACAGCGCGGCTGACACCACGCGAGTAAAAACCCTTGGGGCCAGGGAAAGGCCAAAAGGAAGGACCTGGAACTGGAACACCCTGCCCTGGAAGGCAAAGTGCAGGAAGGGCCTGTGTTCTGGGCAGATTGGGACGTGGAAATACACGTCCTTTAGGTCCAGAGATGTGAGCCACTCCCCCTGCCGGATGGACTGCATCACCACTCTTGTGTGGACCATCTTGAAAGGCAGCACCTTGAGATATCAATTCAAGGGCCTGAGGTCGAGAACTGGCCGATGACCGCCGTCTTTTTTGGGAACAATAAAATACTTGGAGTAGAACCCAGTGAGCTGCGCGCTGGGCGGTACTTCTGAGATGGCCCCTTTTAGAAGTAACTCTTGAACCTCCTTGATGAGTATGGACATCAAAGCCGGGTCTTTTATGGATGTTACCCTGACCCCTGAAAACGTAGGGGGTTGCCGTCGAAATTGCAATAGGTAGCCGCGAGCCACCGTAGCCACGACCCAAGGGTCTGGCGCAATCCCCTCCCAGGAGCTCCGTGACAGCTGGGAAGGACAATCGACGGGCGACCCAAGACTCCTATGCAGGACCACTGCTGCAGCCTGCACCCCTACCTGTGCCATGCTGCAGTCCTCTTCTTCCCCTGGGTCAGGGATTTGGGGCCGTACTTCGGTCGGGTGCATGAAATCGCCAGTCCTGTGGGGCCACCAGGTCGTTGCCCGCCGGCGGAGGCTGGGTGGGCTGCCGCAGCCTATACCTACCCATAGGCACCTGGCTGGCTGTTGAAGCTGACTTACCGCACACACGCTGGACAGCTTCCCTAGATGCCACAGTGCACTCAGCGCAATCAAGCACCTCCTGGGATCCTGGGTGAAAGACGTGCCCAGGCGCCACAGGGAGGCTCAGCAGCTCCTGCTTGATGGCTTCCAGCAGGGAGGTTTGTGCCAGCCAAACCTGTCTGTGGCACAGCACCGCAGAGGCCATAGCATCCCCCACGTCTTGTGTCAGCTGGGAGTGGGAAGAAAAAGCGGCATCCACCAGGGCCCTGGCGTCCTGATCGTCTGGGCTCAGTGTCTTCCGTAGAGCCACCAGGGTGATGGCTAGAGTGTTACCCATTCGGGCCGCTCGTGCCGATGCATTAAAAGAGCGAGTGGCCAGGCGGTCTGTCTTGGTGCACTCCTTACGAGGGCAACGTGGATTGGGGGATACGCGGGCTAGGCCCAGGGATGTCAATGCGGCCATTGATGGCTCAACTGGTGGCATGTCCCCCAGTCCAGTCTCAACTGGGTAACCAGCTGTTGCCAGCTGGCAGCAGCCTGCATGAAACCAGGGGCATTGCAACGACTTACCCCATGTTGACTTGAGCATTGCTGCATAATCATCCACCACAGGTATAGGAGGTGGTGGGGTAGCGTAAGAGGCACCCTCCCAAACTCCTCCCAAAGGAGCCAGGGCAGGTGCAGGCAGGGAGCTGACAGGGGCCCCTTCTGTCCCCGTGGAGCCATCAGCCGGCTCTGCAGAACCAGAATGCAGGTCTCCTCCGAGGCCGTCCCTACCTGTTGTGTTGTCCATCGCTGTGTGGGGAGCGTAGAGGGACAGCACATCCACATCACCCCACCCATCCTCCTCACCATAGCTCTCAGGCCTGGATGAGAGGGTACCCCCCTGGCCCAGGGGCAGGGAAGTAGATGACGAGCCCTGGTGACCTTCCAGCCTGTCCATCCTCTGTGACAGAGCCTGGAGAATCGAGAGGATCTGGAGCGACTCTGCGTTATCACTCTCCGTCACCGTAGCTGAGGCAGGGCGCTTAGCAGGTCTGGGCACCTCTCTTTGGGCAGGCCTGTGGGGGGACTCCCGCTGCCGGTCACATGAATGCTTGCGTTTGTGCTTATGCCCATGCTTACTGGAGAGGGACAGCTGGTCGGGGGAGCATCGCCTCTCTCTCCAGCTCTTGCGCACATGGCCGCCCACCTGGCTGGCCCGATGCTGTCTTTCCTTCCTGGAGAGGTCCTCCAGCATGTGGGCAGCTCCAAGGCACATTGGACACTCCCTGTGCCCATCTCTGGAACTCATTGAGGCTCTGCAAATCCTGCAGTAGTGGGAAGCCATCATAGCCACACAGAGGCCTAGGTGGTCTGAAGTCTGGAGTCCTCCTCGAGTAGTCCACCAAGGTATTATGGTGGCCCGCACCAGCGCGCGAACGCACTTAGCGGGCGCACACTAGCCCCACTGGCTGAGAACAGCAGTATAGGGTATGTCACAGGATCACGATGGTGGCCCGCACCAGTGCACGAATGCACTTAGCAGGCGCACGCTAGCCCCACCAGCTGCGAACAGAGGTATAGGGTGTGGCAGAGGAGGGCGTCGCAGAGGAGCACTGTCGCAGTCTGCACCTGAATGCACCTGATGGAAATAGGAAACACACAACACACAGTATTATGATGGCTCGCACCAGTGCATGAATGCACTTAGCGGGCGCACACTAGCCCCACCGGCTGCGAACAGCGGTATAGGGTATGCCACAGGATCACAATGGTGGCCCGCACCAGTGCACGAATGCACTTAGCAGGCACACACTAGCCCCACCAGCTGCGAACAGGGGTATAGGGCGCGGCAGTGGAGGCGTCGCAGAGGAGCACTGTCGTGGCCTGCACCTGAATGCACCTGATGGAAACAGGAAAAACACAGCACACAGTATTATGATGGCCCGCACCAGCGCACGAATGCACTTAGCAGGTGTACACTAGCCCCACCAGCTGCAGACAGGGGTATAGGGTGTGGCACGGGAATACTGCCAAGGCCTGCACAGTGTGCAAACGCACCTAGCAGGCTACACCAGTGAATAACAACAACAACAACAAAAAAGGCACGACACAATAGCAGGTGCACACCAAAACACAGTATGAAACTCAAATAACAAATCCACTTAGCGTGGCAATATAGGACAATTCAAACAAATATAGCGCTAGGTGGCCTGTAACAGCAGTCTGACAGGCTCACACGATTTCCGGCTGCGACAACAGCAGTAAAAAAACCCCACAAACATAGGTATTACGGCGGCCCACACCAGTGCGCGAACGCACTTAGTGGGCTCGCACTAAGCCCACGGCTGCGAACAGTGGTATAGGCACAGAGTGGTAAACTCAGATTACCCGGAAATCTAGTGCATATAACATCAAACAAAAAGGATACCTGAAAAAAACAAGCTTACAGCCTACCGGCAAATTAAGCTAAGCACGTAGCTCAGAAATACACAAACCACAACAATCCTCGGGGACACAAGGCACCTGTACCGCGCAGGTAATGAATTAGTGGAATGTGAAGCAAAGAAATCAGGATTTCTTACCTTATGGGTCTCTTACTTATGGTCTCGAATGAGGCGATCAAGGTGAGAGACTGAACCGGGAGCAATCTCTGCTATTTATAACGCAAGTCGTTCTGCTTCCGGAGGTCATGGACATGACTTTGTTGACATATGGCCTTGGTGATAGGCAAAAGGAAGGTGATCATTCCTTTTTTTAGACTGTAGTGACGGTCAGAGCGAGGTCAAAACAGATCTCTATTTATGTCAGTTGAAAACGTAGCCTGATTTTTGCCACACAAATAGGATTTGACCTTGCCTTTTGTACAAAATCACTGAAGTAATTTTGGATTCCTGACCTAACTTTTGGTTAGTTCAGGATTCAAAAGCCCAGGTAAAGCAAGTCAGAGCACATTACCCCAGTCTTAGTCAATTTACTTTGTCTCCACATTGATTACAGAGTCTTGCTGATGACATTTAAATTTCTAAATTGTTTATCTCTGCCATATTTTGTGATCTCTTGGAGTAATATAATCCAACTAGAGCAGTTTGAGATGAAGGCACTCACAGACCCAATATAAAAAATGTAAAAATCATAATCACAACAACGACAATTCATTATTTTATAGTTAGTAATATCTGTGGGAAAAAGCTAGTTAATTAGTGACCATATGAATTTAATATCTCATAATAAGGAAGTGGATACCTCCAATAGTCACGTGAATATTAACTAATAGCTTATTGACCTAAGGACAAATATTAAGTGTCCTTTACAGCAAGGAATCCCAAATGAATAACTAGTCAAATAAGTGTTTTAAATTATATAAAATTTTCCCCAGACATGAACATCCTGATTTTTCTTACTCCCTCTTACTTTCTTATAATGCTCAGTATGGAAACCTTGTGGAAAATATAGTGAAACTAGAAAGGCACTCAGTAGAGTCCATACCTCCACCCAGCTACATATTTGGATTTGCATCAAAATCTCATCAATTGTTCCTTGGCCAATGGACCACCTTTCCTCAAAATTTCATCAAAATTCGTTCACTACTTTTTGAGTTACGTTAGGAAAAGACAAAAAAAAATCCTGGATCTGCATACATACACTGTCTTACAAAAGTATTCATCCCCCTTTGTGTTTGTCCTGTTTTGTTGCATTACAAGATGGAATTAAAATGGATTTTTGGAGGGTTAGCACCATTTGATTTACACAACATGCCTACCACTTTAAAGGTGAAAATTGTTGTTTTATTGTGACACAAGCAATAATTAAGATGAAAAAACAGAAATCTGGAGCGTGCATAGGTATTCACCCCCCAAAAGTCAATACTTTGTAGAGCCACCTTTTGCTGCAATTACAGCTGCAAGTCTCTTGGAATATGTCTCTATTAGCTTAGCACATCTAGCCACTGGGATTTTTGCCCATTCCTCAAGGCAAGACTGCTCCAACTCCTTCAAGTTAGATGGGTTGCATTGGTGTACAGCAATCTTCAAGTTATGCCACAGATTCTCAATTGGATTGAGGTCTGGGCTTTGATTAGGCCATTCCAAGACATGTAAATGGTTCCCTTTTAAACCACTCCAGTGTAGCTTTAGCAGTATGTTTAGGGTTATTGTCCTGCTAGACCATGAACCTTCATCCCAGTCTCAAACCTCTGGCTGACTCAAAAAGGTTTTCCTCCAGATTTGCCCTGTATTTAGTGAAATCTATCTTTCCTTCAGTCCTGACCAGCTTTCCTGTCCCTGCAGATGAAAAATATCCCCACAGCATGATGCTGCCACCACCATGCTTCATTGTAACAATGGTGTTCTCAGGGTGTTGGGTTTGTGCCACACATGGCCAAAAAGATCAATTTTAGTCACATTTGAGCAGAGAATCTTCTTTCATGTGTTTGGGGAGTCGGCCACATACTGTTGGGCAAACTCCAAACATGTTTTCTTAAGCAATTACATTTTTCTGGCCACTCTTCCATAAAGCCCCGCTCTGTGGAGTGTATGGGCTTAAAGTGGTCCTATGGACAGATACTCCCATCTCCA
Organism: Neoarius graeffei; assembly: GCF_027579695.1. Taxonomy (NCBI): domain Eukaryota; kingdom Metazoa; phylum Chordata; class Actinopteri; order Siluriformes; family Ariidae; genus Neoarius; species Neoarius graeffei. Next base: position 45,699,315 of record NC_083586.1, on the reverse strand, counting down.
CTGTGGATCTTTGCAGCTCCTTCAGTGTTCTCCTTGGTGTCTTTGTTGCATCTCTGATTAATGCCCTCCTTGCCCGGTCTGTGAGTTTTGGTGGGTGGCCTTCTCTTGTCAGGTTTGTAGTGGTGCCATATTGTTTCCATTTTGCTATAATGGATTTAATGGTACTCCGTGGGATATTCAAAGTTTGGGATATTTTTTTTATAACCCAACCCTGATCTATACTTCTCCACAACTTTGTCTCTGACCTGTTTGGAGGCTCCTTGGTTTTCATGTTGCTTGCTTAGTAGTGTAGCAGAGTCAGGGTCCTTCCAGAACAGATTGATTTGTACAGACATCATGTGACAGATCATGTGACACTTTGATTGCACACAGGTGGATCTTAATCAACTAATTATGTGACTTATGAAGTGAATTGGTTGGACCAGCTCTTATTTAGGGGTTGAATACTTATGCACACTCCAGATTTCTGAGTTTTTTTCATCTTAATTATTGTTTGTATCACAGTAATAATAATGAAAAAAACAATTCACACCTTTAAAGTGGTAGGCATGTTGTGTAAATCAAATGGTGGTAACTTTCCAAAAATCCATTTTAATTCCATCTTGTAATGCAACAAAACAGGACAACCACCAAGGGGGATGAATACTTTTGCAAGACACTGTATCTGGATCCTGGATCCACATCTGGATTTGTATCAAAATCTCATCAATTATTCCTTGGCCCATGGCCCATCTTTCCTCAAAATTTCATCAAACAGAGGCGAAAACAACCTCTTCCAACAAAGTTGGTCGAGGTAACAATGTTTTAAGCATTTAAGCATAAAATAATCAGCAATGTAGGAACAGGGCATAATACATAGAAACAAAACTAAACAGAGACTCTGTTTTACATCTTCCTGGTATCTTACATTTTATAAAATGCATCATCACATACACACAAAAAAGCCCCACTGCATGATTAAGTAAAAGTCATTATAGTTTGTTATAATTATATGCAATCATTACATGTGTGTTTTTAATTACTAAAGTAACAACAACAACAACAACAACAACAGTTAAAACAGGGAACATGTGATATTCAAAACACTAATAATGCATAAGCTATAATATATTTATTGTAATACATGTAGTTAAATTGTCTGTAGATTAAATTGTGACTATTGATTGCTGCCGTCATTGAAATATCTTGGGAAGCCTGTTTCTTGTTTTGAAACCCTGTTTTACAGACTTTACCTCCTTTCAGAAAACTGAGATAACACAGGCAAGCATGTTCTACATTCTCTCAGTATGCCCATTCACATGATTAATTCTATTGAAAAATACAAATCATTAGTGAGCAAATTTTATACATTCCAGAGCTCTAAATCTGTTTCTATCTAAAATAATGAAGTAGCCCCATGGGCTGGAGAAGTTACTGAATTTACGATAATGACAGAAATCTAATGAATGATTTTCTTCTCCATTAGATTTAAAGATCTAAAGTAATTAAAACCCACACAGAGATGCAGCAGATATTACGTAGAATGTGATTGTACAGGACTAAAAATTACACCATGATCTTGTCACAGTCTGCAACAGCAAACATAAATTAACTTGAGGACATGAGGACACCAAATTAATGATCTCATTATCTCCATGACCTCTGAATTGAGGTCACATGTTGTCTCACTAAACTCGTGAGTATTTGACTTCGTTATTTTTTTTCCTGTTTGGTCTCATGTTGTCGTGATAGCGGAGCACGTGAACGTGGCTAATGTTCGGAGTGTGACGAGAGTGCTGGACACTTGGGGCAAGCGCATCTTTAATGAGATAAAGACGTTGCTGCACTCCCAGCCCAATACTCTCCTGCCTGACTACTCAAGGTAGTGCTGTGCTTGCACACTTGCACATTACATTTTTTCATTACAGCATTATGACTCCCAGGAGAACTCGGACTATGTCCTGGTTAAACAGGGGACCAATGATTAGCCAAAGCTGCATGTCTTGATAAAGCAGTGGAGGTTATATTGGAGGACAATGCATCATTTGAGATGTGTAGTCCAGTAGTCTGGAGACTATGCGACGAGACTGGTCACACACTCCTGGAAAAAGTTTTTTGAATGGGGTTGTATTTGGAACCTTTTCTGAAAAGGAAATGCTCTGTTCTACATTGAAAAGGATAAATGTTCTACATCAAGGGATTAACTGAAAACTGATTTTCTACTTCGAGTTCATTGCATTAGATGACACATCACTGAGGTCTTGACCTTTGTTATTTTAATCAAATTATCTAAATCATACAAAAAAATGTGTGTAGGAATGTGTCGGCAAACATTTAAACATTTAAAAAAAGAAAAAGAATGTATGCTATTATATGTGTATTAAAGGTGCAATCCATAACTTTTACAAATGTTCCTACATCTATAATAACAATATAATTTAATGATATGATAGAATAATAAAAAAGCCTCAATGAGGCTGTAGCTCAGACCGACCACTTGTGAATTTGAAATCCGATCAATCCTGTAGGAGGAGTAATTTTTGTAAAATTGCATATGACCAGGGGTTAAATTGGACCGGGGCTGTCCGGGGCTGAGCCCCGGCACATAAGCTCGGAGCGGATGTGATCACGCACACATCAAAAGCAACAAACCCTTTTCACGATTTTCAGTTCTGAATAATTAAATATCGTTTTATTAATCAATAAACCCATGACTTTTATGAGAGAGATCATAGTTTTCCTGATAACAAGACGACCTGTCAAAGCTATTTAGAACAGAACTTGCGATCAGAGATTCTGGTTTCTGGAACACTGCGTGGGTTGCCAATTCCGCTTTTTATAAGCGACTTTGGGGTTTCTTTTTTTGTGAGCTCGCTTTAAAAAAAATTTTTTTGCGGGTTTTTGGGCTTGTGTTTCAGCGTTGTGACTTGTTTATAATTTTCTCCGTACACCGTCTTCCCTTTTACCTGCATACGATCCTAATCCATCAGAGGTGCTTGAACGAACTGTCTGTGCATTTGGCGAGTTCAATTTCCATAGTCCCCAGTTATCGACAGAAATTAGCCAGGGGGAAGGGGGAGATGTCAGTTAAAGTTAGCTACTGAGATTGACCAAAAGTTGAGCCTAACGTTGCCTCAAGTTAGCTACCTTTGGCAAACATAAACAAAACACTAGTCTTGTGCTCTAGTCATTATCATATTTTTTATTATTAAAAAGAAAATATCAAATAATACTGAAGAGGGGAAAAATAATACTGATCTAAATATGTTGTGTTTTTATTTTTAGACAGTATGTGTTTAGCAAAACACATACTGTCTAAAAATAAAAACACAACATATTTAGATCAGTATTATTTTTTCCCCTCTTCAGTATTATTTGATATTTTGTTTTTAATAATAAAAAATATGATAATGATTATGTTCACTGTATTGTTAATATTATTAGTGTTTTATTATTTATTGTTAATATTTAATTTAATGTTAATGTATTATTAGTTATTGTTAATATTATTAGTGTATTATTAGTGTAATTATTATTGTTATTATTATGTATTCAATTATTTATTTGGCATGTGGTGCTTTTTGTATTGTCTAGAACATACATAAGATGAGCATATTATAGCAGCAAAATAGAAGCACAATCATTTGAATGCAGCAAAAGTTTTGCTGCATTCAAATGATTGTGCTTCTATTTTGCTGCTATAATATGCTCATCTTATGTATGTTCTAGACCAGGGGTGTCAAACCTGATCCATAAAGGGCCATGTGGCTGCAGGTTTTCATTCCAGCCATGCAGCAGCACCCTGATTTGGCTTATTCAATCAACTGACACACCCACCCTTTAATCAAGGGTGGGTGTGGCTGCAAGTATTTGACTGTGTGAAGACAGTTCAGTTGATTGAATGAGCCAAGTCAGTTGTGCTGCTGCATGGCTGGAATGAAAACCTGCAGCCACACGGCCCTTTATGGATCAGGTTTGACACCCCTGGTCTAGACAATACAAAAAGCACCACATGCCAAATAAATAATTGAATACATAATAATAACAATAATAATAAATGCTTCCAATGTTATAGTGTTGTTTGTATTTGGTTACATTCACTGCATGAATATATTTGATTGACAATTTGACTGACAGTGTTTTGGCATATTTAACATTTATCCTCCAAAATAAATCAACTGTTTTGGTTTAAGATTGTGCAAGCCTTCAAATTTTCTCACTGAACATTTCTCCTTCACATTTTTCACCTGTAGGCATGTGACAAGATTTAACATGATATTGCTCAACCTACCTCTGTAAAGTCAGCTACCAACTTATTAAAATGCACCAGAATTCAGCAAATAACATGTATGATAATAAAAAACTTCTGGGGGAGGACCCCCAGACCCCCCACTAATCATTTCCTTCAAACCAGTGTACAACAACCTGTACAATCTGTTACATTGGCCAACCAATCTACATTCAAACTGCCATAATGTGTAGGGGGGCACTACAAGACACACATAGGCCTACAACACACAGATAAGGTGTATATCTCTGTGCAATATGATATAGTTATCAAATTAGAGGGTTATTTTCCAAAAAGTATATTGGGGCAGGGCGGCGGGGGCAGGGGCGGGTACGAGGCAGAGCCCCCCCACATAACCAATCCCAATTTAACCCCTGCATATGACCCCTGTGTAGCTGCATCCATGACAGGTGGTGCCATCTGGTGAACAATTCTTGTTGGAATATGTCTTTAGAGTCTTCTGGGTGAGTTTCAGTGAAAACATCCCAGCAGTTTATGAAGAGTAGCGTTTAATGTGACGAGTCACCCAAAATTTTCAAATGGCCATAAAATGTTAAATAGGACAGGTGGTGCCACCATCTTGAAAACTCTTATACATACCCACCTGGGGAACGTTCCATATGAGATTGATCAAAATCTGATCACTCCTGTAGGAGGAGTACTGATTTTCGTGAAATTACATGTGACCCCTCTGTAGCCTCATCCATGTTAGGTGGCACCACCTGGTGAACAACTCTTATTGCAATATGTCTTTAGAGTCTTCTGGGTCAGTTTCAGTGAAAACATCCCAGCAGTTTACGAAGAGTAGCATTTAATGTGACGAGTCACCCAAAAATTTCAGATGCCCATAAAATCATAAATATAACAGGTGGCGCCACCGTCTTAACAAATTTTATGCACACCCACCTGGGGAACATTGTATGCGAGTTTGATCAAAATCCAATCAATCCTGTAGTAGGAGTTAGCCTGGCAAGCCAGACTAAATGTGAATATTTAGTCTGGCCTCGATCCGTAGACATTTCCGAAGCAGGTAGGAGGAACAAACCGCTGTCTTTCAAACTGTCTCTGTGCGTATAGGCCAACGCTCTGACCAATCAGCGCAACAGTGACTGTGACGTAGTCAGAGCGACAGAAAGCAGTGGGGGAGGCCTTGAAATAAATAATTTTTCAAAATGCGTATTAATTAATAAACAGGTTCTAGATATTAAGAACTTTGGAGATAATGACCACAAGTTTGGAGTCTGTACCACATACACATTTTTTTCCAAGTGTTTTTCAAGGGTTTGCTTAAACTGTTTTTGAGAGTTTTTATTTAGTGGTGTTTGGTGAAATAATTTCCCTTAAATTTAAAATAACGGGAAAATAAGAAACAATCAAAAAGTAATGTTTCAAAGCTGTTTATTAATTCTTCGTACTGCACAAATAAGCCCATCCTTTTGGCTACCAGTGGAGCCAGCTGGTAGATCAGACTTTTGCCATAGCCGGTCGGCAAAACAGCGAAAACGTCCTTCTTGAAAAGGAATGAGTGGAGAGCCTCTTCCTGCTCATATTTCAATGAAAACTCCAAGTCTAATTCTTCTAAAACTGATTCCAAAGCGGAGTCAAGCGCGCGCTGTTCACTAGCCCGTAGCCATCTTTCCTGTTGCGCTTTCTCCAGCGTCGCGCAGCTTTGTCGTCACTCCTGCAAAAGCCCGCCCAAAGAATCCAAACAAAAACCTTGCGTTGTGATTGGCGGGCACGATTTGATGCCCGGGGTGTTTTTGTTTATATGGTGCGAGGCTAGACCCAGGCCCTGTACTACGAAGCGGGTTTTCTGGCTTACCAGGGTAACTTCGAGAGTAACTTGATCATGTGCAGCGTAACTTCCCGATTAACCCATACTACGAAAGTTGGCTATGTTCAAACCGAGGTATGCTGCCATGGCAACTTGCGCTGCATCTCAAACCTGCTCGTCTCAGGTTATGTTCTTGGTTAACCCGAGGTTTCCGATTAACCACACCCTTTTTAAACACCACCTCTCCACCGACATTTCCTCTAGAGACAATGCCAGCGTACCTGGATGACCCGTGCGATATCGGAGCGCAGATTAGAGATGGGATTTATGGCTCTTTGATGGGATCCGCATCTTTGTGATCCGTTCTTTGAAAAGAGCCGTTCAAAAGACTGGCTCATTTGGCTCTTTTTAAATATTTATTCAGTTTTAAGAAGACAGCATCTAAAGAAGCCAGATCCCTCTGCTTAGACAGTGACATCAATATTTCTGGACATACCTTTTATATAAAGCAACCTAGACTTACATTACTGTAACCCCTAAACGCTCATAAATAACCATTAAAAAACAATGAGGGCTTCAATGAATGTCCATGCAGAACGGCTTTTCTGTAAAAAAAAAAAAAAAGAACCCACTCAAGAACATAGTTATCAAGAACGCAAGAATATTTTATAGAAAAACACTTGTTTTACAAAAATATTTAAGTCTGAGATATAAAATAGATACAACTACAATAAATATAACAAGAACATTTTAATAGAAAAAAACTTATATTAAAAATATTGAAATTGTAACAAAAATAGATACAACTAAACAGTCAGATAAATAGATAAAGTTAACAAGAACACAAGATTATTTTAATAGGAAAAAACAATCAATGCAAAAAATATATTAGAAAAATAGATACAACTAGACAAACAGATAAATAAATAAAATACACAAAAATAGAACAAACAAAATGACGATAGAATAAATTAAATGAACGTCCGTGCAAAGTAGTTTTCCCACAATATTATCATTAATATCACACAACTACATTATAAACTATATACAAAACAATTTGAACTATAAACAGATAAAACTTGAATAAATAAAAGGCAAATGCTGTTTAGCCTACTTCTTGTCCTTGGGCAAAAGCTTTTTCACCTGAAACACAGTACAGAAAAAGAACGACACACACACACACCATTATGAATGATGTTTTTATATTTCATTTTCACCTGTTGCCAGGTGTGTTTGGCACTGCTGTTGCCTCTGAAATGTTCACAGGACATACACCAACTTAGTCAAAGGGACTGAACAGTCAGTCATCCTAATTCATGTGACTCTGTGCACATATCAGCTTAAGTAGGCTACTCCATGAATTTACCATACCAAATTTTATTCAGGATTTTTCGGACATTAAACAAGCTATATATGACTGGGGCCACGTCGAAGGACCATTTTCTGTGACTTGTGATTGATCATGAAGCTTTCTCTCATCATATACTTCTGTTCTGGAACATGTAGAAGGGAGAATGTACTTGCGCATTTACCCGATCGGCAATTCGTTGCCACTTGCCAACATGCTTGCCGCTCCTTATTGGCAGCCGCTGTGTTAGATTTTGCTCTTAATGTTGTTTTGAACTCCTCGTAGCTTTGCATTATGACAGCGCATTCTTCCTCCGTGAAGTACGGCGACCGTGCTATTGTGAACAGTGGTGATTTGCGCTGATAACCTCCCCTTTAACGTGAACGCGCATTAACCCTGATTAGGTTAAACCAGGTTCAACAAATCAACTTCATAACTGGCGTCGTAGTACCGTTTAACCCCAAACAAGATAACCAGGTTTTGTCAACCCCGGTTTAGCGGGGGAACCCTGGGTTACTTCTGGGTAGGTTAACCTCCGTTCGTAGTACAGGGCCCCATTCGCTAGGCAAAAAATATTTTTGGCCGCTAGGCGGGTGGGTCTAGTTTACTAGGCTAAGTAGGAGTAGCAATTTTTGTAAATTGTGGACAGACGACGATGGAAAGGACGATGCGTGATCACATAAGCTCATCCGGCCTGGCCCATGGCTGGATGAGCTAAAAACTGCATTTCACCATATTACAAAATAATGGATCTAAATAGTTTTTTAAAATTACTATTTCAGGCTTCTGTTTACATTTTTCTGGCCTGGAATTGGCTCCGCCCCCAGCTGAAACAGCCGGACAGCCCCCGTCCTAAAAACAAACAAACAAACAAACACTACGATATCTTTCGATTACGTTCATTATGTCTTATATTAAATATAGTTAGTTTTTTTTTTTTCTTTTTTATCAGACATCTAATTTATTGGGTTTGTTTACCTGACATGTTTCGACGTACAACTTCCGTCTTCCTCAGAGTGTCACCGGATGTTAATTGGTGACGCATCTTTTATCAGCTGCTGTTTCTGAAGGCGTGGCCTTCCTGTCTGGTTTGACAGGTCGGTCACGCCTTCTACTGTCTGTTTGTCCCCTGCAAGATGGCACTCCAGGTGTGGGAGAGCATGTATGCTCCCTCATCCCGGTTGATGGTCCTCGGGCTTCGCTTACGGATCTCCATGGCCTCCCTGATCCAGCGCTGATGTTTGTTATCTTCTGTGCGGATGACTCTGGCATTCCCCCAGTCCATAATGTGATTTTCCCTTTTACAGTGATCTGTTATAGCTGACTTATAATTTTCCTGTTGTGCCTTTTCTTTTATTGTTCGGGTTTGTCTTGTAGCTGTCTCCTTTTCGCACTCTTTCTTATGTTCATGTTTTCTTGTGTTGAAACTCCTTCCTGTCTCCCCAATATAAGTTTTATTGCATAATTTACATGGAATCTCATATATGGTGTTGCATCTGTTGTCCGGATGTATTCTGTCTTTGGGATGCACCAGGATCTGACGGAGTGTTGTGTGTGGTTTGACAGGTGTGTTAACATTGTGTCTCCTCATTACTCTTTGAATGCGTTCAGTTATTCCCCTGATGTATGGTAATGTAACTACTCCCCTGTGTTCTTGTTTGTTAGTTTGTTTTTTCTCTTTCTTTTGTGTTTTGTTGTTTTTAACCTGTTCCGCCCCTTTGGATATTGCCCATTGTGGATATTGACATGCTTTCAGTGCGTGTTGTATATGTTGTTCCTCCTGTTCTTTGTCCTGTGGATCTGTAATTATTGCTGTGCGTTCATGTAATGTTCTAACTACGGATATTTTGTGCATTATGGGGTGTTCGGAAGTCCAGTTTAAATATTGGTCGGTGTGTGTGGGTTTTCTGTGTACTTTTATTTTGATATCCCCATCTTCTGTGTGTTGTATTTTTAAATCCAAAAATGCTATTGACTGCTCCGTTTCTTCTTCATGTGTGAATTTTATATTGCCGGTATTGTCTATGGTGTTAAGATGGTCGGTGAGTTGTTGAGTGTGTCCCCTCTTTACTTTTTCCAATATGTCGTCCACATACCGTTTCCAGAGTGTTGGTCTGTATTCCGCTGGTATTGTGGTGAGTGCTTTTTGCTCCAGATCCTCCATGAAAAAACCGCACATGATGGCTGATAGTGGGTCTCCCATGGCAAAACCTTCCTTCTGTCTGTAGATTGTATTCCTGAACTGAAAGTATGTGGATGTGGCGATGAATTGAAGAAGCTGAGTGATGTCTTGTACGGTGAGGTTTGTACGTTTCTTGAGCGTCCTGTCTGTTTTTAATTTGTCTTGTACTATCTGTATGGTGGCTTCCGTGGGTGTTCTGGTGAAAAGAGATATGACATCATGTGAAATGAAAACTTCATCTTGCTGCATTTTGATGTTTTTTAGTTCTTCTGCCAGATGTTTTGAGTTTTTGCAGTGTTGGTCTGTGAGTCCTAGTAATGGTTTAATTATTTCGGTGAGTGCTTTTGATAAGTTGTATGTGACTGAACCAATGCTATCTACTATGGGGCGTAATGGTGTTCCTGGTTTATGTATTTTTGGTGTGCCGTAAATCCTGGGGATGACATTGGCTGTGGGTACTAAGTGATTGTAATCCTGCTTATCTATTTTATTTTCATTGAGTAGTGGTTTTAGTAGTGCTTTAAGTTTCTTTTTCTTGTCTTCTGTTGGGTCTTTTTTTAATATTTCAAATGCGTTGTCGCTGAGTAATTCATTCATTTTTCGTTCATATTCATCAGTGTCCATAATAACTGTTGTTCTGCCTTTATCTGCTGGGAGGATTGTGATGTCTTTATTTTTTGCTAACGTTCTCATGGCTTTGGCTTCCTGTTTTGTGATGTTACTGGGTGGTGGTTTGGCCGTTTTCAATATACCAGCTATTGCGTTTCTTAGTGCTGCTTTTTTGTCCCTGATCCTGTATTTACAAGGATCAGGGACAAAAAGCAGCACTAAGAAACGCAATAGCTGGTATATTGAAAACGGCCAAACCACCACCCAGTAACATCACAAAACAGGAAGCCAAAGCCATGAGAACGTTAGCAAAAAATAAAGACATCACAATCCTCCCAGCAGATAAAGGCAGAACAACAGTTATTATGGACACTGATGAATATGAACGAAAAATGAATGAATTACTCAGCGACAACGCATTTGAAATATTAAAAAAAGACCCAACAGAAGACAAGAAAAAGAAACTTAAAGCACTACTAAAACCACTACTCAATGAAAATAAAATAGATAAGCAGGATTACAATCACTTAGTACCCACAGCCAATGTCATCCCCAGGATTTACGGCACACCAAAAATACATAAACCAGGAACACCATTACGCCCCATAGTAGATAGCATTGGTTCAGTCACATACAACTTATCAAAAGCACTCACCGAAATAATTAAACCATTACTAGGACTCACAGACCAACACTGCAAAAACTCAAAACATCTGGCAGAAGAACTAAAAAACATCAAAATGCAGCAAGATGAAGTTTTCATTTCACATGATGTCATATCTCTTTTCACCAGAACACCCACGGAAGCCACCATACAGATAGTACAAGACAAATTAAAAACAGACAGGACGCTCAAGAAACGTACAAACCTCACCGTACAAGACATCACTCAGCTTCTTCAATTCATCGCCACATCCACATACTTTCAGTTCAGGAATACAATCTACAGACAGAAGGAAGGTTTTGCCATGGGAGACCCACTATCAGCCATCATGTGCGGTTTTTTCATGGAGGATCTGGAGCAAAAAGCACTCACCACAATACCAGCGGAATACAGACCAACACTCTGGAAACGGTATGTGGACGACATATTGGAAAAAGTAAAGAGGGGACACACTCAACATCTCACCGACCATCTTAACACCATAGACAATACCGGCAATATAAAATTCACACATGAAGAAGAAACGGAGCAGTCAATAGCATTTTTGGATTTAAAAATACAACACACAGAAGATGGGGATATCAAAATAAAAGTACACAGAAAACCCACACACACCGACCAATATTTAAACTGGACTTCCGAACACCCCATAATGCACAAAATATCCGTAGTTAGAACATTACATGAACGCACAGCAATAATTACAGATCCACAGGACAAAGAACAGGAGGAACAACATATACAACACGCACTGAAAGCATGTCAATATCCACAATGGGCAATATCCAAAGGGGCGGAACAGGTTAAAAACAACAAAACACAAAAGAAAGAGAAAAAACAAACTAACAAACAAGAACACAGGGGAGTAGTTACATTACCATACATCAGGGGAATAACTGAACGCATTCAAAGAGTAATGAGGAGACACAATGTTAACACACCTGTCAAACCACACACAACACTCCGTCAGATCCTGGTGCATCCCAAAGACAGAATACATCCGGACAACAGATGCAACACCATATATGAGATTCCATGTAAATTATGCAATAAAACTTATATTGGGGAGACAGGAAGGAGTTTCAACACAAGAAAACATGAACATAAGAAAGAGTGCGAAAAGGAGACAGCTACAAGACAAACCCGAACAATAAAAGAAAAGGCACAACAGGAAAATTATAAGTCAGCTATAACAGATCACTGTAAAAGGGAAAATCACATTATGGACTGGGGGAATGCCAGAGTCATCCGCACAGAAGATAACAAACATCAGCGCTGGATCAGGGAGGCCATGGAGATCCGTAAGCGAAGCCCGAGGACCATCAACCGGGATGAGGGAGCATACATGCTCTCCCACACCTGGAGTGCCATCTTGCAGGGGACAAACAGACAGTAGAAGGCGTGACCGACCTGTCAAACCAGACAGGAAGGCCACGCCTTCAGAAACAGCAGCTGATAAAAGATGCGTCACCAATTAACATCCGGTGACACTCTGAGGAAGACGGAAGTTGTACGTCGAAACATGTCAGGTAAACAAACCCAATAAATTAGATGTCTGATAAAAAAGGAAAAAAAAAAAAACTAACTAAACACTACGATATGTTTTCTATATTTTAATGTCTTAAATATAGTCACCATATTTTTTTTAAAATACCTGATTTTTACCAAATCTTCAAAACCCCCACAAAAACAGCCACCTTGAACATGTATTGAACAGCCATTTATTTTAAAGCATGTTATTTATTAACTCCTATAAATTAATTAGTTTGTAGTCACAAGAATGAGGAATGTACTGTAAGCTTGGATCCACTGATGGGTCCTGGGATTTTAAGGAGTTAAATACTTTGTGCAGGCTTTATTCACATGCACACTGGAGCTGATCACAAAGTCTCAACTGCTGGGAGTTATGACACAGCTGCACTTTATCAGGGAACATTGCAAAATAAAAACCTACAGTACGGTGCAAAAGTCTTACCCGATTGTTTTTTAGTACAAACTTTGCTATAGATTTTTATTTTATGACTTATACATTATGGAACCAGTACAAAACACTTTATGATGATGATGGACTTATAACACACAATTTCTGCGAGTTCAATAGCGCTGGAGACAAGTTACAGTTCAAAGGCCTGATTAAACAAATGCGCCTTGAGTTTTCGTTTAAAGCAGCTGATGTTAGCACAGTCCTTGATGTCTTCTGGTAAGCTGTTCCACAGTTCAGGAGCAGCAATACAAAATACAAAAAGCACGACTTCCATAGGTCTTGAGATTGAAGGAAAGTTTCTTTAAGGGATTCCTACTGGAGGAACGGAAGGGACGTGATGGCTTGTAAGGAGTAATTAGGTTCTTGAGGTAGTTAGGTACCATGTCATGAAGTGTCTTGTAGGTCAGGATCAGAATGTTAAACTTTACATGATAGTCCACAGGGAGCCAGTGAAGCTCCTTAAGGATTAGTGTTACATGATCAAACTTGGAAGACAACGAGACAGGCTTGTAGTACTCAAGTCTGATTCGTGCCCTAATTTTAAGGACCCGTGACTTTACTTGGACTTGAGCACTGATGACTCGTGTATTAACTGCATTCGGACTCATAAATTGGAGACAAGGACTCAGATTTTTTCTTTATTTTTTGTAACATGCCATAATTATTTGGCATACGATATTTATATCGGGCGGCACGGTGGTGTAGTGGTTAGCGCTGTCGCCTCACAGCAAGAAGGTCTGGGTTCGAGCTCCGTGGCCGGCGAGGGCCTTTCTGTGTGGAGTTTGCATGTTCTCCCCGTGGCCGCGTGGGTTTCCTCCGGGTGCTCCGGTTTCCCCCACAGTCCAAAGACATACAGGTTAGGTTAACTGGTGACTCTAAATTGACCGTAGGTGTGAATGTGAGTGTGAATGGTTGTCTGTGTCTATGTGTCAGCCCTGTGATGACCTGGCGACTTGTCCAGGGTGTACCCCGCCTTTCGCCCGTAGTCAGCTGGGATAGGCTCCAGCTTGCCTGCGACCCTGTAGAAGGATAAAGCGGCTAGAGATAATGAGATGAGATGAGATATTTATATCTACATTAATTTTTATACGAAAAGAGAATGCACATTCACCTGTTCATACGCCATGTTCAGTAACAAACTAACGTTAATGGCGCTAAAATGCCTGGAGAGAAGCCCCTAGGATTGTCTGCTTTGCTTATACAGATTTCTCGTGCAGTGAGGAAAAATGCACTGCTATGTGTTCCATATGTAGAAGAACTATCGAGGAGACGACGGGGACAACCTTGAACTTCAATCGTCATTCGGTAAGACTCCACCCAGAGAAGGAAGTGACACCCTATGTTCATTGCTCTGTTGATAGCGGGGCTTGCTTGCTGACCGATGAACTAACTAGTGTTAACCCTCTCTCATGTTATTTGCCCTGTTGATAGCGGGGCGTGTGTCGGACTCAACTTGGATCAATAGTGGACTCGACTCGGACTTGACTCAATTTTCTTTAATGACTTGAACACTGGGGACTTGAGACTGGACTCAGTTGTGCTGCAGCTTCTTAAAAGATTTTTAATTTCCTAAAACACTTTAGATTTCCAAATAGTAGTTTTCCAGCACCAAATTAAATGTTACAGAAAAATGTTTGCATGTCAGTAAAGAAAGCAGCATATTACATAACACACCACTTTTCAGACATTTCATAATGAAGGCTGCTGGGTTTTGTTGCAAAATTATGAAGCAGAAGAACTGTGGCTGGTTCTGCAACATGCTCAGTAAAACCTACAGCTCATTTCCTTATAAAACTGCACTAATTGTACCTGAGACTACTATTGTTTTAAGCAAAAGGTCATCTCACACCAAACCTTGACTTTTTTCATGCATTACTGCTTACTGATCTTTATGGCATGTTTAAATATAGAAACATTTAATTTCATTACTTTTGAAGGCATCTTTGCTTGACAGCATTTCATTGCATGTGCCTAAGACTTTTGCACCGTACTGTACATATCTATATATCTGCTCTTAGATTGAAAAGATTACATTTGAGTTAAAGTCAGCTATTTAGAAAAGAAATTCAAAATGGATGGAACTGCTCTATAAAAAGGACTACAAAATGATTCAGAAATAAAAATATTTGGTGTCATTTTGACATTGCTTATAATGTTTGTCTTTTTGCAAACATTAGCTGTGGTTGTGCTCAGGTCTAGGCAGCTCGGCTTTACAGGTTGATGTGAAATCGTGTGTTCGGTTTGCTTCAGAGTATTGATTTCTTTTTCTAGATCTGAAACAAACCAAACCTTCAAACATTTACTTACACACACACACACACACACACACACACACACACACACACACACACACACACACACACACACATTTGCAAACTTTTTTTCCCTCTATAACACACATGGACTGTTACCCACATACTGCCCACACTTTTTCCTAGCTACTGAAGCACACACTCCCACAAACAGTTTTAATCTCTCTCTCTCTCTCTCTCTCTCTCGCTCTCTCTCTCTCTCACACACACACACACACACACACACACACACACACACACACACACACACACACACACACCACTCTCTCTTAAACTTTGTTCTCTGACTTCACAGAGTACGTCCTCTCTCTGAGTCCCTCAACGATCTTTTTAGAGAAGTCTCCCACTTACAGAGGCGCATCACAGACCTTAACAATCGCCTAGCAACCTTGGAGCCCTTTCTCCGTCGTCATGGCTACTACAAGGAAGACAAGGAGGCCACTGAAGAAGACCCCCAGAGCCTAAAGGATACAGGCACGAGTCTGGCAAAGCACCCGCGCCGGTACAGGGCCCGAGTGGCCCGACCCATGAACAGGATGGCTCGAACCAGGAGGGTGAGGGTGTACAAGGATGAAAACGGGAAGGTCAAAGTAAGGGAGATAGAAAGATAGGTAGAAAGGAGAGATAAAGATATATGACAGACAAAGATATACAAATATATTAATATTTTTAAGGATATTAATGATATGCAAATATTATTAATAATGTATTGAATGTAATCAGAAAATTGTCTGTGTCGAATTGTCACTCATAATCAACCTCATATAAATGAATCAAATACAGTACCAGTCAATAGTTTGTACACCCCTACTCATTCATAGGTTTTTCTGTATTTTAAATATTTGACATTGTAGAACAAAACGGAACATATATGGAATTAAACAAAACAGTGTTAAAAAAACAAAATACGTTTCATATTTTAGATTCTTCAAAGTAGCCACCATTTACCTTGATGATGCTTTGTAAACTATTGGCATTATCTTAACCAGCTTTATGAGGTAGTCACCTGGAAAGGTTTTCAGTTAACAGCTGTGCCTCGTCAAAAGTTAATTAGTGGACTAATTTCTTACCTTCTTAATGTGTTTGAGATCAACCAGTAAATAGTAAATAATAAACCTACAGTAAATAGCCCTATTCCACAATTGCAGTAATCCATATTATGTCAAGAACCACTCAACTAAGTAAAGAGAAATGACATCCATCATTACTTTAAGCTATGAAGAAGTGTCTTTTAATTAATAAAAATAAAGAAAAACTACGTATTGAATTAGAGGGCGGGTACAAACTTTGACTGGTATTGTACATGATATAATTTACATGTGCTCTCTCTGCTGGCTGCACTAGTGTAAGCTCAGATCTCAAAGGTCTAATCAGAGTTCTCTCACAGAGCAAACTTTAAGCAGCTTTCACTGGTCTGTAACTAACACCTCCAGCAGAGAAAACTTTGCTTAGCCTGTTACCAGTCCCCTGGTGATCTAACTTTTTGACCAAGTTAAGATTAATCTTAAAAACCCTCAAAGAAAATGTTCTCTTTTTATATTGTTAAGTTTGTTTGGACTTTTAGGATGAGGACTCAACTTATAACACACAAGTGACAGAGCTCCAGCTGAATAAACTGCTTCTCAATAAACACATGCTGAAACTCTTTGGCTCTATGAGTGATCTTAATGTTTATATCATATACCATATTAATTATCCAGGACAAATTCACTGACTCACAAGACATACAGTACTGTGCAATAGTCTTAGGCACCCTGATTTTTTTTCATACAAACTATTACAGATTTCTATTTTATGACTTCTACATTATCGAGTCAGTACAAAAACATTTTAGAGTTCCAAATGTTCATTTTCCAGCACAAAATTAAATGTTACAGAAAAAAAGAATGTTTGTATTTGAGCAGCATTCCTTCCAAAAAAGTTTATTCAAGTGTGCTTCTAGTATACTTCTTTTAAACAAAAAATAAGAGAGCATGCTTTCAGTTTACTTTTTATTTACTTATCAGAGACATACTTAATAAAGTATACAAGGTACTTGGCTTATACTGAAAAGTATATAGAAAAGTCTAAGTATATTAAGATTATACTTAAATTTTTGATCAAGATATACTTAAAAGTGTAATAAAGTATTAAAATATTTGTGCCTTATGTTTAAGTGTACTTGCCCTGTAGTTGTGCTTCAGCAGTGTTGACTCTTTGGTTTGTTTGTAGTGCCATATAATTTTTTTTTTTTTATTTCTCCTGAGTGGGATAATTAAATTTTTTATTCATTTCTTTTTCTTTAGAGCTTGGATGTCAATTTCAGTTGTCATTGCCATGTTTTTATACTTTGACATTTAATACAATGTTGCTTTAAACTTTGATTTTTAAACAAAATGAATATGTTGTTAATCCTGAGTATCTGTTGTTATTTTGTGAATTCTTACCTGTATAACTTCATTGTAACTTAAGGTACAAAACACTTAAGTTGTCTACTGTGCATGAGGTAAGGGTTAGGGCTAGAAAACTAATAGTAAACCTAGAAGGGTAATTGCAGTACACTTCAAAACTAAAAAGTGGACTAGAAGTATAAAACAAGTAAACTCATAGTATATTTCCAGTATACTATGAAGTATGCTTTTGTAAACTAAAGAGTGGACTACAAGTATAGAACTAGTAAACTATTAGTATACAAGTTTACTTGTGGTATACTTGCAGTACAAAATAAAAAAAAACATACTAGTTGTATACTCAAAGTTTACTTCTCTTCGACTTAAAGTATACTTTTTATAAACTAAAAGTGGGCCAATTTAGTCTCAAGAAGTATTAGATTAGTTTACTTATAAGTATACTGTAAGTACATTGATATCGGTATACTTGGTACACAAAAGTATACTTCAGGAAATATACTTTAACTTTACTTAAGTATACTTAATAAAATGAACTTGAAGCATACTTCTTTTTGATAAGGGATATTACATAAGATAACACTTTTCAGATTAAAAAAAACATAATGAAGGCTGCTGGGTTTTGGTGCAAAATGAAGAAGTGAGTGTGACAGTCAACGTGTCCAGAAGAAGTGTGGCTGGTTCTGTAAGATGCTCAGTAAAACCTACAGCTCATTTCCTTATAAAACTGCACTCATTGTACCTGAGACTACTGTTTTATTTATTTATTAAGCAAAGGGTCGTCCCTCACTAAATATTGACTTTGTTTCATTTATTATGGCTTACTATTTACAGTATTTTTTTTAAAGTTGAAACATTTAATTTCATTATTTATAAGCCATTTTTTGGTCCACAGCAAGACTTTTGCACAGTACTGTACATCAATTTATAGAACAGCTTGTTTAACTGAATGAATTGTTTACTATACATCCATAAATACATCAAAGCATTTTCAAATATAAAACATCATCTGAATTCATTTGAATTAAATACTTTATACGAGATGGCTGAGCAGTGTGGGAAATAAGGAATTTTAAACCACTCCAGTGTAGCTTTAGCATTATGTTCAGGGTCATTGTCCTGTTGGAATGTGAACTTTCCTCCCAGTCCCAAACCTCTGGCTGACTCAAACCGGTTTTCCTCCAGAACTGCCCTGTATTTAGTGTCATCCATCTTTCCTTCAGTCCTGACCAGCTTTCCTGTCCCTGCAGATGAAAAATATCCCCACAGCATGATGCTGCCACCACCATGCTTCACTGTAGGAATGGTATTCTCAGGGTGTTGGGTTTGTGCCACACATGACATTTCCCATGATGGCCAAAAAGATCAATTTTAGTCTCATTTGACCAGAGAATCTTCTTCCATGTGTTTGGAGAGTCTGCCACATGTCATTGGGTAAACTCCAAATGTGTTTTCTTAAGCATTGACTTCTGGCCACTCTTCCAAAAAACGTAATTTTTTTCCACCAATAAATATCAAACACGAAGAACACTATTACTGACATGACCTGGATAATTAATACATAAATCATATTTTAAAGGTTTATATATCACCAAAACACACTGCTATAGTGTTAGTTACATCTGTATTCTCTGTTCTTGGTTAAATTTAGGGCTGTTTTCCATTTACCAACTTTCATTTTTTTTATCTTGAAACCAATTGAAATATTTTGTTTTATTTTAATGATTATTTTCATCATTGTTGTTGTGGGCTGTCCATCGCTAGCGATGATGGCTTCTTCATTAGGATGCGCAGAAATGCAGATGGGCCACGAGGCCCGAACCAGAGTGACAGAGTTGCCCGCAGCAGTGGTACAAGTGGCCTGGCCGAGCCGCCACGGAATGTCTG
Source organism: Neoarius graeffei (assembly GCF_027579695.1). Taxonomy (NCBI): domain Eukaryota; kingdom Metazoa; phylum Chordata; class Actinopteri; order Siluriformes; family Ariidae; genus Neoarius; species Neoarius graeffei. The sequence goes on along the minus strand of NC_083586.1, from coordinate 45,679,901 downwards.
GTCTCGTGAGCTCTCACATACTATTCTCCTCTCCTAACAAAGCACCTTGCACAGTAAGGTAAGACAAATGAGGTCATGCCTCTATTGTGTTGTCTCTCTAGACCACCAGACCTAATGCAAGTGATACCAAGTGTTGCACAAAAGTGCCACAAACCTGACGGGTATGGAAGTTGCCCCGCAGTGACAACTGGCTTGCCGGGTGATGCCATCCATTGGCCATTTGAGTGGCTCTTCTGCATGCCACCTGGTGGTGTGCCATTGACCCTGTTGGGTTCATCTGCCACATTGCACTGAAAGGCACCCTGCTGCCTTATTGGTGATGTACTATTTAACCCATAGCTGGAACCCAGGCAGGTGCTACCACTCCGGGTCAGAGTGGACCTGGGAGCAATGGTGATTAAGGGGTGACTCCACTTTCCCCAATACTCAAGTCCTCCTGGACCTGAGACTCACCACCGGTTGCAGTTTAGTCATAGCCAGGACTATAATTTCATAATAAGAATAATATCGAATAATAAATTTAATATTAATATTGATATTCAATGAATACATATCATGAAAAGTGCAAAATATATTTGCTGTAATATATTGAAATTCCAAATGTTTTCCTGTATGTTGACATATATAAAAGATATATCAAACCCAGTATTTCTAGTTGTGTGTTGATTCAGTGTCAAATAGGCTATATAGAAGTTTACATCACCCATAGATTTTAGGGGAAAAAGAAAGTGTATCTATAAATCTACAAAAATGTATTACAGTATATTTATATGAAATTTAGAAAGGGAGTCGCAAACTGCCACACTTATGTCATATTGATTTTCTCACTATCTAATATCATAATATCTATGAATTTCCCATTTTTTAAAACTTCTCATCTCTCATCTCATTTTCATCTGCTTATCCGGGGCCGGGTCGCGGAGGCAGCAGTCTGAGCATGGAAGCCCAAACTTCCCTCTCCCCAGACACCTCGGCCAGCTCCTCGGGAAGAACACCGAGGCGTTTCCAGGACAACTGAGAGACATAGTCCCTCCAGCATGTCCTGGGTCTTCCCCGGGGCCTCCTCCAAGGGGGACATGCTTGGAACACCTCCCCAGGGAGGTGTCCAGGAGGCATCTGAAAAAGATGCCAGAGCCACCTCAGCGGATTCCTCTCGATGTGGAGGAGCAGCGGCTCTACTCTGAGCTCCTCCTGAGTGACTGTGCTTCTCACCCTATCTCTAAGGGAGCGCCCAGCCACCCTGCAAAGGAAACTCATTTCGGCCACTTGTATCCGCAATCTTGTTCTTTTGGTCATTACCCAAAGCTCATGACCATAGGTGAGAGTCAGAATGTAGATCGACTGGTAAATCGAGAGCTTCGCCTTTTGGCTCAGCTCCTTCTTCACCACGATGGACCAGTAAAGTGACCGCATCACTGCGGAGGCTGCACTGATCTGCCTGTCGATCTCATGCTCCATCCTTCCCTCACTTGTGAACAAGATCCCAAGATACTTAAACTCCTTCACTACCCCTTTTCCACCAAATCAGTTCCAGGGCTGGTTCGGGGCCAGTGCTGATGCTGGTTCACAACTTGTTCAACTTGTGAGCCAGCTGAGAACCAGTTTGCTTTTCCATAGCTCGTGGTGCTAAGGGAAGCCATGTCATTACGTCGCTGTATACGTCAGTTACGTTGTTGTATACATCAGTTATGTCGCTATGTTTGCATAAACCTTGGCGTGAATATCGAAGCAAAAACAACACGGAAGAAGCAGCAGCAGCAACAACAACAAGAATAATAATGGATGACTTCACGTTTGTACAGCTGCTGCCTCTTGTCGCTTAAAAATGGTGATCTTTCACGGTCTTGTTATTGTTGTTGGTCTTAACAACTCCGCCCCCCCGCTGACATAAGCAGTTCTTTCCTCTGGCCCAGCAGAGAGTTGGTGCTAGCCTGGAACCGGTTTTTCTGGCCCCAGAGCCAGTTCTTTGTCAGTGGAAACAGAAAACCCGGTTCCAAACTAAGCACTGGCCCCGAACCAGCCCTGGAACTGCTTTGGTGGAAAAGGGGCACACTTGAGGCAGGACTTCTCCACCAACCTGAAGAGGGCAAGCCACCCTTTTCCAGTCGAAAACCATGGCCTCGGAATTGGAGGTGCTGATTCTCAGCCCAGACGCTTCATACTCGACTGCAAACCGCCCCAGTGCATGCTGAAGGTCCTGGTTTGAAGAAGCCAACAGGACAACATCATCCACAAAATGCAGAGATGAAATCCTGTGGTTCCCAAACAGGATTCCCTCCGGCCCCTGGCTGCACCTGGAAATTCTGTCCATAAAAATTAGGAACAGAACCAGTGACAAAGGGCAGCCCTGCCAGAGTCCAACATGCACTGGGAACAGGTCTGACTTACTGCCGGGAATGCGAACCAGACTCCTGCTCCGTTCGTACAGGGACCGGACAGCCCTTAGCAAAGAGCCCTGAACCCCATACTCCCAAAGCACCCCCCACAGGATACCACGAGGGACACGGTCGAATGCCTTCTCCAGATCCACAAAGCACATGTGGACTGGTTGGGCAAACTCCCATGAACCCTTGAGCACCCTATGAAGGGTATAGAGCTTTATAGGGTGAACTAGAACTGCCACCTTATTGTGGTGGAGGGGTTTGTGTGCTTGAATGATCCTAGGAGCTATGTTGTCGGGGGCATTATGCCCCGTTAGGATTTCCCAAGGCAGACAGGTCCTAGGTGACAGGCCAGACCAAGAGCAGTTCACCAAACCCCCTTATGGAAATTAAAAACTCAAGGACCGTGAGGTCGCCTGGTATGGTGCAGCTGGGGCCCCACCCTGGAGCCAGGCCTGGGGTTGGGGCTCGTATGTGAGCGCCTGGTGGCCGGGCCTTTGCCCATGGGGCCCGGCCGGGCTCAGCCTGAAGCGGTGACGTGGGCCTGACTTCCTGTGGGTTCACCACCCACAGAGGTAGTCGTAGGGGGCCGGTGCAGTGTGGATTGGGCGGCAGTCGAACACAGGGGCCTCGATGACCTGATCCCCAAGCACAGCGGCTAGCTGTTGGGACATGGAATGTCACTTTTTAAAACTTGTACTTTGTAATTTAAAACTTTGTAATAATATTTGGTATTTGTTAGTTTGTTACACAGTAAATTGCAGAAATTATATTTGTCTTCTTCATTTTACTATATGCAAAACTTAGCATTCAACTGTGTATGAATATATTTTTGAACTGTATAAACATATTTATCCATGATCTATATGCTTATCTGTCAAGGTTATGGGAGCTAGAACCAATCCCAGCTGACTATGTTTTACCTCATGAATTTTATTGTTATTGTTTTTCAAAATAAACTCATTACAATTTTGATTCTTAAAACACATTTTTTAAAAAGTTGGGACAGTAAAGCATTTACCATTATATTATGTTACCATACCAATTGATGAAGTGTTTCAAGTGTTAGTTTGTCCCTGCAAACAAACTAATGTGTGTAACAGTATGGGATCGTTGTCATATTTTTCATTTTAAAATTCATCACAGAAGAGGGTACAGGCACCCTCTCCTTCCACAGCCCTATCTTTGTAATGTGTGCAGAATGTGGTTTTGCATTCTCTTGTTGATATCTCCCTGGAAAAGATGTCATCGTGAAGGCAGCAAATGTTGCTCCAGAATCTCAATGTACTTTTCTGCATTAATGCTGCCATCACAGAAGTGTAAGTTACCTTGTACTTTCTAAGGGCACCGACACAACCCCATACCATGACAGACCCTGGCCTTTGAACTTGTTGCTGGTAACAGTCTGGATGGTCCTTTTCATTTTTGGTCCGGCGCACATGGTGAATATTTCTTAAAAAAAAGACCCTGAATACTGATTTGTCTGACCACAATACATGTTTCAACTGTGTGATGGTCCATCCCAGATGCCTACAAGCCCAGAAAAGTTGGCGGCGCTTCTGGACACAGTTAACATAAGGCTTCCTTTTTGCACAGTAAAGTTTTAACTGGCATTTGTGGATGCAACTCCGTATTTTAGTGCTTGACAAAGGTTTGCTAAACCGAAAATCCCAAACCCATGTGGTTATATCAGCAATAGATGAATGACTGTTCTTGATGCAGTGACGTCTGAGGGATTGGAGATCACGGGTGTTCAGCTTAGGTTTGCGCCCTTGCCCTTTATGCACCGAAATTCCTCCAGATTCCATGAATCATTTAATTATATTATGCACCGTAGAGGGTGAAATATTCAAATCCCTTCGTATCTTTCTTTGAGGAACATTATTTTGAAACATCTCAATAATTTTCTCATGCATTTGTTGACAAACTGGAGATCCTCGGCCCATCTTTGCGCCTTAAAGACTAGGCCTTTCCTGGATACTGATTTTGTGGCAAATCATAATTAGAATCACCTGTTGACATCACCTGTTTCAAATCACATCATTATTTAATTGTTTTAACTCATTACTCGCCCTAAATTGCCCCGGTCCCAGCTTTTTGGAATGTGTTGCAGGCCTGAAACACAGGAATGAATGTATATTAACAAATGAAATGAAGTTGACCAGACAAAACATGAAATATCTTGGGTCCATGCAGTCTGCAGTGAAATACAAGTCAAAGTAAATTTAGAAATCATTGCTTTCTTTTATATATATATATATATATATATATATATATATATATATATATATATATATATATATATATATATCAGCATTAACATTATGACCACTAATAACATTATAACATTGATTATCTCCGCACAGTGGCACCTTTCAAGAAGTGGGATATATTAGACAGCAAGAAAACAGTCAGTTCTTGAAGCTGATGTGTTAGAAGCAGGACAAATGGGCAAGCGTAAGGATCTGAGCGACTTTGACAAGGGCCAAATAGTGATGGCTAGATGACTGGGTCTGAGCATTTCTAAAAATGAAACATCTTGTGGGGTGTTCCCAGTATACAGTGGTTAGTACCTACCAAAAGTGGTCCAAGGAAGGACAACCGGTGAACCGGTGACATGATCATGGGTGTCGAAGGCTTACTGATTCACATGGGGTACGAAAGCTAGCCCACATGGTCCAGTTCCATAGGAGAGTTACTGTAGCACAAACTGCTGAAAAAGTTAATGCTGACACTTTTCTGTTTTAGTCAGCATTAACATTTTCAGCAGAAAATGTTTTTATTTACAATATTTACTGTTCATGAACTGGTTAATACAATCCCTATGCTGAAGCATGGTAGCAGCAGCATCATGTTATGGAGTTTCTTCTCAGCAGCAGGGATAGGAGAAACTGGTCAGAATTGGGTGAAGAATGTTTGCAGCCAAATGCAGAGAGGTTCTTGAAGAAAACTTGCTCACAACCCAGACCACATGACCTTAGATTGAGGCAAAGACAGCATGACAAAGACCCAAAACATACAGTCAATACAAAGATTGACTTTGGAACAGAGTCTCTGAATGTCCTTGATTGGTCTAGCCATAGTCCAGACTTGGACCTCATATCTCCACATCTGTGGAGAGACCTGAAGATGGCAGTCCACAAGTGCTCCCTGACCAGCTTGATTGAGCTTGAGAGGATCTGCCAGGAAGAATCTTCTACAGAATACTAAATACTTATCTAAATGAAAGATTTCAGTTTTGGATTTTTAATAAATTTCACAAAACAATTTAAAAACTTGTTTTTGTTATTATGGGTAATTGTGTAGATTAATTCATCTTCTTCTAGGGCTCTGCCTGATGGCAGGTCTGGCTCTGACATCCATCAGAGTGTCTTGGGAACATTACAGTAGTGGTTTCCCATTGCCTTCTACTGGATTATTATAGAGGTTTTCTCCTCTCAACCATTCACACCTATGGACAATTTAGAGTAACCAGTTAACCTAACTGCATGTCTTTGGGCTGTGGGAGACACTGGAGCACCCTGAGGAAACCCATGTAAACACGGGGAGAAGATACAAACTCCACACAGAGAGGCCCCCATCGACCACTGGGCTTGAACCCAGAACCTTCTTGCTGTGAGGCAACAGTGCTAACCACTACACCACCGTGCCACCCAGATTAATTAAGTCATTTTAATTTATTTTAAATTAAATCTTTAACACAATAATATGTATAACAAATGAAGGGATCTGAATAATTTCTATTATTGAAAACATATGTACAGTTGTGGTCAGAAGTTTACGTACAGTGACATGAATGTCATCTTGTATATGAATGTCATGGCAATATTTGGGCTTTCAGTGATTTCTCTGAACTGTTCTTTTTCTGTGGCAGAATGATCGTACAGCATACATCTTTAAAAAAACAACTAGAATTCAGTGTACAATTTTCTTTGGGTTTTCTGAAATCAACACAGGGTCAAAAGTATACATACAGGGTCAAAAATTCACATACGGCACACCTAATATTTGGGTAAAATGTCTCTTCGCAAGATTCACCTTGCCCAAACAATTTTTGTTTACTGTTAACAAGCTTCTGGCAGAATTCTGGTTGGATATTTCATGACTCTTCATGGTAGAATTAATAGAGTTCAATTAATTTTTTTTTTCTTGGCATGGGCTCAACTTATAAGCACGGTCCATATATTTTCAATAGGGTTGAAGTCAGGACTTGTTTTAAGCTTAATGTTGGCCTGCTTTATCCTCCACAACCAGCTCTGATGCATGTTTGGGTTCATTGTCCTGTTGTGACTCCCAATCATGTTCAAGTTTCCAATAGTCTGAGGTTATGCTGAAGAATTCTGAGGTAATCCTCCTTCTTCATTATTCCATCCACTTTGTGCAATGAACCAGTTCCACTGGCAGTAAAACAGCCCCAGAGCATGATGATCCTATCACCAGCTGGTACAGTGTTCCTCTGTACATCATGGTAATTGTAGCCCAACAACTCAATCTTTGTCTCATGTGACCATACAGCTTTACTCTAGAAGGCTTTTTCTTTGTCCATGTGGTCAGTTGCAAACTTTAGTTAAGCTTGAAGGTGTCAATTTTGGAGCAAGGGGTTATTTCTTGAATAGCAGCCTCTTAGTCCATGGTGATATAAAACTCACTGAACTGTAGACAGTGATCCATCAACTTCCAGTTCATGGCTGGGCTGGGCCATGGTGGTTCCTGGGTTGTTCCTGACCATCCGAACCAACTTCCTTTCAGCTGAGGGTGACGGTTTGGGTTTTCTTCAAGCAAAGTGGCTTGGCAAAGTGACTACATCTCCCAGTAACTTACATACAATTGTTTGAACTGATCTTGGGCTCTGCAGTTGTTTAGAAATTGCTCTAAGAGACATTCCTGAGTTGTGTACATCTGTGATCCTCTTTCTCAGATCTGCACTGAGCTCCTTGGACTTTCCCATTTTACTGTGCGTTGATCAATCCAATGAGTGTTGTAAACAAACCCTTTTTATGAAGGCACAGAGAAGCTACCAGCTACAGTCAATCATAATCACTAACAGGAAGTTAAGAGGCCTTGCCCTTGGCAAGATAAGAAACAGTTTGGAAGTCTCGGCACCTCTGAATTAATAATCTAAGTGAGTGTATGTACATTTTTGACCATGTATGTATACTTTTGACCCTGTGTTGATTTCAGAAAGCCCAAAGGAAATTGTGCACCAAATTCTAGTTTTTTTTAAAGATGCATGCTGTACAATCATTCCACCAGAGAAAAAGAACAGTTCAAAGAAATCATTGAAAGCCCAAATATTGCCATGACATTCATATCCAAGAGGACATTCATGTCACTGTACGTAAACTTCTGACCACAACTGTACATATACATCATTTGCATATAGATGGTGTGTTTTATATCTATCTATCTATCTATCTATCTATCTATCTATCTATCTATCTATCTATCTATCTATCTATCTATCTATCTATCTATCTATCCACACACACACACAATTACACACTCATTCAGTGATGTAAAAAAAAAAAATCTGGCCTTTTATAATTGCCTTGAGAAACAAGTGTGGCTTATGTGCACTATGATCATAGTGTGATTACTACACCTTAATGTCCACACAGTGGCAGGCTTGTGTTACTTGGGTATTTCTGCAGCTTGGCATGTCTGTAGATAATTGTTTCCAATCTTAGAATCTGGTGAAATCAAATAACGGCCAGCTAATTTAATATAAGGTTCTAAGGCAGTGTGAGGATCAGACTGCAGTCCAAATAAAAATCAGATGAATTTATATGATAAAGTACCTCCCATCCACAACATAAGTAAATGTGATATCAGATGAACAATATGTGATCACATGTAAAAATCAATGAATCATGTGAAAAATTATGAAAACGTGAAAAAAAAAATCAACCACAAAAGCACTACAGATGCAAAGAAATGTGAATTGAGCCAATGTGATTATTTCACATGTGAAATTTGTATGACTTGTGTCAGAAAAAAAAATAGACTCCAAAAAATACACTGTTGTTGAAACAGAGACCTGTAGGTCTATAATATCCTCACTGGAACACTGCATGTGTGTACTCGAAGCCTTCAGAAGTGCATCTGCTCTGAGTTATGATCAGGTTGTGTGAATTTTTCATATTTGGATCAGTGTATGTGTGTGTAGGTGGGTGTGTGCCTAGGGTATAAGATGCATTCATGTAAGATTATTATAGATCATCAGATCCCTACACTCTGAATGGCTTTCATTTTATTTCTCACTAAAATTGCTTTTTGATTGTGTTTACAGTATTTGCTCATTGTTCAGTCATAAACAATGTACTATTAATCATCAACTGAAATTTAAACATGTTAATGACATGATCTCCAGTCATGCGACATCCCATAATATTTGTTTTTGCAGGTTCAATGTATTGCTTTAGTGCTGTAATGTAGATGTGTTCAGGTGTGTGTGTGTATAAAAGAGTGCGTGAGTGTTGTGTTCTACGTGTCCTCATTAAAACTTAAGCTCTAAAATGCTGCTCTCTGTCTCTACGGCAACGCTCTTCCCTCTTTGCTCTCTCCTCTCTGCAGACATGATCTTCAGTGTCTGACTCTGCTCCCATTAAGAGCTCTTTCACTTTATCGTCCCTCCATCCTTCTTTCCATCAGTAGCACATAACTCCACAGTGTCCTCTCTTCCTCTCCATCCTTTCCCCCTAATCTCTGCCCAAGTCATCTCCTCTTCCACTTTGCCTCTCCATCCTTCTCTTTCTGTCTTTTCTCTGATGAATGTGGGTGTTGAGCTCACGCTGCACTTGCCATTTCTGCATTGTGTGTTGATTCATTGTAGCATCCAATCCACCAGGATGTGAACACACCAGATCTCTCTCTCTCTCTCTCTCTCTTTCTCTCCATTTCTCCTTCAGGTCTCTCTCTCAAAAGATCCAGTTGCTAGGTAACAGTTAATTGTCAAGAAATAGTTACATGTGTTGCAGTGTATTTCAGGATTGGCTCTGTGTGTGTGTGTGTGTGTGTGTGTGTGTGTGTGTGTGTGTGTGTGTGAGTGAGTGAGTGAGTGAGAGTGAATAGCTTCGTGGGATGATGAACCTGCTACTATATTTTTTAAGCCCAAACGACAATGATAACTGTAGGCACCTCTGAATATTTTATAGACACTCATATCAGCTGTGACGGCTTGTTTCCTGTCTCTAGGCGCCGCATAATTTCAGCCAAGCAAAATGTTTAAAAAAATGAAAACGAATGAATGTTTTCTCTTTTTTTCTCTCAAGTCAACATTTGACATTGATGTCCTGCTAGCTTGTGGAGGTGCTGCAACATTTCCATGGAAACCACAGCATATGCCAATCATACGCTTTCCCGACATTTCAAGCATACTATTGGTCTTTCTCCCACTCTACCCCATAATTTGCGGACTAGTTAGTACAGTAGTATGGTATTTGTTTTCTTCACTCTATCTCCCCTGTGGTTTGTATGCCACATTAGGTTGCATATTGTTCATAGTAGAATAGTCATACTCAGAAATAATGGTTATCTGAAGCTACAGTGGACGCAGGTTCACCAAAATTGGACAGTTGAAGATTGGAAAAACCTTGCCTCATCTTTTTCTAATCTTCTATTGCCCATTTTCAGTGAGCCTGTGCCCACTGTAGCCTCAGATTCCTGTTCTTTGCCAACTGGAGTGGAATTCAACGCTGCTCTTGCAGGCCATCCTGCACGTTTCAGCATCTTGTGCTGTAAAGTGTACTGTAAAGGGTACCATAGCCCATAGCCTTCCTGTCAGCGAGAACCAGTCCAGACATTCTCCTCTGACCTTCCTCGTCATCTTTAACTAAAACATCACAAGACATTTCCACCCATAGAATTGCTGCTCACTGGATGTTTTTGGTTTATCACACCATCCCGTGTAAACTCTAGTGACTGTTGAGTGTGAAAATCCCAGGAGATCAGCAGGTTATGAAATTCTCAAAAGAGTCCATCTGGCACAAACAACCATGGTTTTCCCCTACTCGTTTTTGTTGGTTTGATGTGAATATTGACTGAAGCTCTTGACCTGTACCTGCATGATTTTATGCACTGCACTGCATCCACATGATCAGCCAATTCTACCATGGCCATCTCAGTCTGCTGACCTGTACCCCATTGAAAACCTGTGGGGTGAGCTGGACAGGAGAGTGCACAAGACAGGGCCTCGGACCCTGGATGATCTGGAGAGATTGTGTAAAGAGGAATGGTCTCAGATACCCTGCTTTGTATCCCCAAGCTTATAAAATATTATAGGAGAAAACTCAGGGCTGTTTTAGAGAGGTTGTACAAAATGTATTAAATGCAGGGGTGCCAATAAGAGTGGCATGCATTCTTTTGTTGAAAATAATTAGTTCTTGATGAGGGATTTGTTTTTCTCTGATGAAAATGTATTTCAATTAAAGGTCGGGTTTTTTCTCATTTTTTCAGTGTGAGATGAAGCGACTTCACCAAATGGTGGATTTTTTTTTCTAACCGTTTTTACTCATTTTCACAGCGGAGGCCAATAATCATGGAGGGCACTATATTGATGAATATTATTTATTATGGTTATATACAGTTTAGGATGTGGCTAAAAAGGAAGAAGTTGAAAAGAAGAAACACAACGTGGGATTTCTCCCTTTTATTTATTGTCAACACTGTTTTGTACAAAGAGACAGAAGAATATATTTTAGCACTTATGTTTCACACATACTGTGTCTGTATTCTCAATAGCTTAAGTATTGTGAAATTTCCTGTTAAATTATTATTGTAATCTTAAACACAGGTAATCTCTCTCTATACAAAAAATGGATTAAGAGAAACCATTTGGTCATATTTACACAATCTGTACATTTGTAATTTGTCAGGAACATTTAAAATAAATGTTGAAAAAAAACAAGGAAAAAAGAGAATTAGAAATATCAATTTATATGAAAGACAACAAAGGTGTACGTTTTATCCTTTCAATATCTGGTCTACTCTTGGTCACATGATCATGTTGTACATCTATGGTGGTTATAAAACCTTCTTAATAAAGTGTTTGCCAAATTACCCCATCTTAGTATCTGTATCTCCATATATTAAAAATTATGGAAGGGGGGAGTCATTTATTTACAGCAGAACTTCAACGCATGTGCAGTGCGTCTCACACATACCCACACACAAATGTAATCAAGCATGAATTCAGGCACATGTATTTTTCAAATACCTGTGACATATAGTAGCAGAGGAGGGATTTTGGGAACAAATGGAAAACAAGGACCGATAAGCCTACACTCAGTATCAATGTTGCACTCTCTTTGTGCAAAAGCCAACTCCCAAGAATCATGAGTGAAAATGAGGAGTGCAAAAATGAAATGTAGGCTACTATCTTTCACTCTCTCATGTGTACGCCCCTGCCATTGTCTCTCGTGATCTCCACCTACATGCAGCGAAAAACTCTGCCATCACAGAGCCTCCAGTGAATTGGTGCGAGTCCAAACTATAGGCTATGTTACAGGGAGAACTGCAGCTGTTTCTAAGGAAGAGCAAAGGCGAACCCTGTTCCTTGCCAGCTCAATTTCTTGCAAAAATAAAGAATTTTAACAGGCAATTCATTGCATTCCGTAGGACTGCTAACCCTATAGCTTTTGAGTTAGCCTGTGTGACTTCCTTTCTGATAGATGCTCCCTCTTCCACTCTCACCCACACACACAGATTTTCTCTGTCCTCTGCTACCAAATCCATCCCACATGAAATATCAAGAGTGACAGAAGAAGTGGCCACACTGCATAATTGTACACCAAACCTGCAAAATATCGCTCATTAGAGGAATACACATAAATGAAGGAAAAATATACCTTCAATAATAATAAAAAAGACCACGCTTAAATAATAAAAAAAACAACACAATTTGCCAAGGGTCAAGCATGCAAATATCTTTTTTCTTTTTTTTTTTTGCAATGACAAGTTAAGATTTCAATCACTTACAGTGAAAAAAAAATAGCCCTATGAACACAATAATGAAAATAAACTTATTCTCAAGTTAGAAGTTCAGGCTGAGGACATGATAATGCTTTCTGTCAAACGTCCATCCATTTTTTAAAAAATATATATATTCCAACAACATGTCGAATCCCTTTAGTATATTCGCCCATCATGCCAGACCATACAGTTATCTTACAGTCTGAACGCTGTGTGGCACTAACTGGTACAAGTTAAGCAAAAGAAAGACATTTCTTTACACAAAAAAGAAAAACACTCAACGTGGTCTTGGAATTATACATAATCTAAAAGCTGGAATGCAAAATAGAAAGAAAGATGCATGCATGTATCTCACAATGTACTCACGGTTTCACAAACTCTCACACACTTAGCAAAAAAATGAATAAGTGTGGCAATAAAAGTGGTGTTTTCTTAAAGTCCACAAAATAGATATTTACACAGCAATTATTAATATAAACATTGTGCTTGAATTGGAGATCCGTTCAGCGGAGAGAATGTTTATAAAATGTGAATAAAGAAAATGTATAGTTCACTCACAAAACAAACTCATTTCGAGTTATATGAGAAAAGAATTGGATTTCTGGGGTTATCAGAAAAGTTTATATGTTCATTGGTGGGATGACAAAAAGTAAATATGACAAAAAAATAGTGATTATACCACTAAATGACCAAGTTTACTGGTTAATCTATTTAAATTATTGGCTAGTTGGAAAGCTAACTAAGTAATTTTTGTCCAAGCCAAGTAATACTAGACAAAATACCTCAATTCTGTTTGTAAGCAGTAATCTTGACTACCTTTAGACTATTGCTGGTTGTCCAAGCGTGTTTAGGTTAATATAAGTAAATTATTACATTTATCATGTTTAATTTGATTGGTAAGCTTCACGGAAACATAATGAGTTGGAATTAAAAAAATAAATAAATAAAAATAAATAAAACAGATGGGTGGTCTTGACAGAACAGCACTTAAGTGTTATATAAGCAAGAAAGTTTATTCTGCCTCCCAGAGCTAGTCAGGGTGCCGTCTGCAAAAACATGTAGTGATGGTAAAGAACTAAGTAACATTTGTCCTTATAATGCTATAATTTTAATGGTCTCTGTATCCCTCATTTTTGGCCAGGTTGAATTGTACAAATATTCTAATTTAATTTCATATCTAATTGAGTAAAACACATTTCTAAAATTACATCTTTGCTGTATTTTCAATGTACACTATGGGGGGAAAAAGGAATATTTACACTTATAAAATACAAGCAGATGCCAAGGCAAAGCTCTTTCGTGTAATCCTGTAACACCCATCTCATTCTTGGCTAAGGGTGCACAAAAAGTAAGGGGAAAAATAAATTCAAAACAAAGTGTGGAAAAATAATTAATTGATTGATGTTTGTTTGTCCAGTATTTGAACTTAACACCCTGCAGCTCAATTCAAATAGAAGACATCCTAGGTATTCCTCCTGTCTGATTTTTAAGTCTAATAAATTCACTAAATATATGCAATTTGTTATCTATAGAACAGGTTTCACACAAAGCTGTGCAAATTCAGTTCAAAATTAATTTTGTAAAACAATAATTCTGAATTTACATCCGTGCTGCACAATCATACAATTTATGACTGTGTTGTGTCTCTGCACGTCACTGGACATTGTGATTCCATGTCAGGTGTCTTTATCACAAGTAACAATTCAGAATCATGGATAATCATCCAATGACCGATCTGTGTGCAGTGACCAGAAAGTTGCCATAGCAACATGACCTGTATAATTAGAATTCTGGGACTCCTGCTAAGGCACGTAATGTGCTGTGTACTAAACCAACGCTCTACTGACATTAATGCAACATTATAAAAATTGTAAAGCCATAAAAAGAGATCATAATAATTGTCCTTCAGCACAAGATCTCGAGTACAACTGAAGTATTTTGCAAATCATGCCTTTTACATGTAATATTACAGCACTCAATAAATGAAATAAACATGAATAATTAATAGTAAATAAACATGAAAGGAAAACAAGTTTGTCTAGATTTTTTTCCAGCTTGGCATTGTCCCTGGCGGTCCTGGAGTCCAGATCAGGGCAAAATGGCATGGTGTAAGACAATGCAAGTTCGGTTGACAAATAGGATCAAATGACAACCAATGATGAAATAAGAATTCTCTGCAAAGTAGTATGCTAACAAAGAATTGTAAGCAGAGTACAAAGATATTACAGCATATAACATACAGAAATCAATCTCAAACTGAACAACATTGTAATCATATCTAATAATATTATTGTCAACATCATCAGTACAATTATTGTAAGGTTTACCCTGTTGTTTCTAGACAATAACTGATTTCTCTTCACGATTGTACCAGGCCCCTGCGCCTAAGCTGGATTGGACATTGTGTTTTGGTATAAGGAGCAGAAAAATAGAAGGGATAATAAAAAGAAGAAAGGATAAAATAGAGGGATATACTGAGGTTGTCACTATCTGATCTGAGCTTTTGTCTTGTGAGCAGATCCCTTTTCTCTATTTACAGTACTCCAACAGTGTTATATCCACCTGTATCAAGCATAGCTCAGTTCCTCTTGCTTGCTTGCTTGCTTGGTTTTGAAAGTGAAATTACAAAGTAGATTTGATCTGTTGGTCATTACCTTAGTCTGTTGCCTCCTTGGTTTTGAATATCCACATCCATTGCTTGTCTTTACATTTATCTCTTTTTGCCTCTGTCTCTCACTTACACATAAACATCAGACATCAGATTCAATGCTGGAGAGCTTCTCGTATACGTGTCCATTACTTGAACCATTGAAAGGTCTCTGTCCTTGCCCCATCCCTAACCCGTCCCTTGCTGACAGCAGCTTGTTGTTGCCTGCTGCCCCTCCATGGTGGTTGCTGAGGGGCCCACCCAGGCACAGCTCCTTGGGAAAACGGGGTCCCACGTTGGACAAAACCCCAGCAGAGGCAGAGGCTGGCAAATAAGAAGTCACCCCCATGGAGCCGCGGAAGTCTGCCCGGTTGTTGTTGTTGAGGAGCTGTTGCTGCTGTTGCGTCTGTTGCTGAGCCTGCTGCTTTTTGATGTAGTACGATTTGGCGCCATGTAATAGGCACTGGTCATCGCCGAAGGTTGGGATGAATGGGTTCTGGTTCACCTTATCTGGGTAGAGAGATTTAGACAAGGAGTAAGTCCCAACCCCTCGGGTACCTCCCATACCTCCTCCCATCATGCCTCTATCCCTGTCCCTCATGTCTCTTTCACCTACTGAGCGACGGTGCAACCCACCCTCACCCCCACGGAACAAGTTAAACGACGAGCCACCTCCCTTTCCCTGATCCCCACCACTAAAAAACGTAGTCTCCCGCTCCCCTCCCATATACCGCTCAAACATCTGAGCATATGGGCTTGTACCTTCCATGTAGCGATCTTTGTCTTTCAGGCTCACACTCCGGGGTTGAGGAAGCATAGATGCTCCTCCAAACCCTCCAGAGCCTCCCATCCTACCCGCCCCTTCTTTCTGTAGGTCTACGAATGTGTCATAAGAATGCTGCCTACGCAACACCCTACCCCCTGGGCCAAATTTGCGCCTCTGCACCTGGGTTTGGGCTCCTCCACCTCCACCTCCCCCACCTCCCTTCCCACCTTCCAGGGAGAACTTGCTCCCCATTTGATCCAGGAGGAGGTGGTTGTCCTCACTGATGTCATACAAGTTGCCTGGCTTCTTGCATGAATCACATCGTTTGCAAGTGGCTGAGTTTGGCCGGCTGGAGGCTTGTCCACTACCCCCACCTCCTCCACTTGACCCCCCTACACCCCCTCCTCCCCCATGCATGCAAACAGGCTTGTTGCCTCCACTATGGCAGTTACGGCATTCCCAATCCCCTCCGGCCAAACCCCCCACCCCTCCAATGTTCTTTTCCCAGCATGCATGGCCCTGCTGCCCAGGAGATCCTCCCACTCCACTCTTACACTCTGTCTTCTTGGATTTACCTTTCAAGAAATCGTCCACAGGAACCAAACTAGTGCACGCTCCCCCGCCACCACCACTGCTGACTATGCCGCCACATCCGCCCCCACCCAGACCCCCTCCGCCACCCATTCCGGGAGTGTCACTCAAATCCAAGTGCTCCCATTGGGATGCCCCTTCCTTGGATCGGAACTGGTCAACGTAGAAGTCCCTCAGATTATCTTTGTCACGGAACATGTATGAGGAATTGCCGCCTCTCAGGCTCTTGCGTTCCACAGGTGGGGTAGCTGAACGATGCCCTTGTGTAACAGGATGATGGTGGTGGTGGTGGTGGTGGATGGTGTGGTGGGTGCGCCTCCGGAAGCCCAGCTCAATTTCATCCTGCTCCCGGCGAGACTTGGCAGATGCTGGTCTTTTTTTCAGACTGTCCCTGTACTGCTTGCGTCGCTTTGCGTTGCCCTCAAGATTTCCATAGGTCACGGTGTGAGTGGAAATATCTGACACATCAGAACGGATATTTCCGTCATCCCCTCCCGAGCCTGCCCCTCCTCCCCCACAGTACCTGTCATGTCCTGCAATAAACCCTGAACTGGATGCCCCACCTTTGAAGGAAAACTTCCCATATAGATCAGGCAGGCCAGATTTGAAGCTCGACTGGGTGGGGTGGCCTGCAATCAGGTCAAACTTTTCCCTGTTTCTGTGCGTCAGTGACTGACGGGGTTGGGTGGTGAAAATAGGTGCTACCCCTCCCCCTAAACTGTCACAATCGTACATCCCTCCCTCCAATGAGCTGGCACTGCCTAAGCTACGAGGTCGGTTAGGCAAGGGACCGGACATACCCAGAGCCAGTCCGGATCCCGTGCCCCCATGGTGGTGCAGGTAATGATCCTGGTACAGGTTACTGTCCTTCAGATGCATGTTCCCAAAAGTCCTCTCCACGTCACTCACATAGTCGCTGAACATATTATCTTCTGGCAGATATGGAGGTGGGGGCTTGCAGTCACTGTGGCCTGCCAGACTGCGTCGATGCTCACTGATGTCATAGACAGCTGATTCACGGTGGCCATAGTCCAGGGCACTGTGGGGGGAGCCATTGACCCCAGGCACAGAGGTCATGTTTTTGGCTGTGCGTAGCAAGCGAAGGATGTTAGAGTGGGTGTTGTTCATGTTCATGTTCATAGTGGCTGATGGAGAGTTGAGGCCTGATTTGTTCTCCTCGATCTGAACACCATGGATGCAGCTGTAGATGCCCTAGTGGAGAAATGAAAGAAAAAAGTAAAAAACAGGGGCAGAGTAAACTAAGACATAAAAAAATAAGAATTACTATGTTGCAGTTAACCCCACATTTCGCCTAAAGTCAGTGGAGATTGGTTCCAGCTTCTCTCATGACCCTGAAGGATAAGCATTATCAATAATGGATGGAAGGATGCTGCATTTATTGTAAATTGTAAAGTACAATATTAAATTTGAATCATTACCCTTGCTATGTAGACTGAAGAATGCAACACAGTGGGTCTCATACCGTAAGAATCAATACTAAAGGAGGGAATAGTAAATGATAGGTTCATTAAAGCTTCATACATCAGACCCCAAGCCTGTACTGTAAAATGAAGGAGGGGTTAGAGTCAAAGACAGGTTTGAGATAAAATAAGTGGTATACGTGTGACTGTGTTTTTGCAGCAAGAATGTTTTTCACTGACAATCAATAGGTGATAATGTGATTAAAAATTCAGCGGATATCACTGCATTTTTTCAGATCTTGTCCTGAGAGACACGTCAAAAAAATTAATTACACAACATTATCTGAACCTCTTCAGTGTAATCAAGATATGTAAGTGTATTGGTTTTTAATGCACTTCGCCAAATTAAAAATACTCTATCAAATGACAGAATAATAATTTCTAATTTTGCATAATGCATGTCAATTCATTCATTCACTCATTCATTATCTACCGTATACCCATACGATATCCACTGCTGCTTGCAGGTGAGCTGAAGCCAATCCCAGTTCTCACCTCACATCGAGCAAGAGGCCGGGTACACCCACAGAGAGACAGACAGCCATTGGCACTCGCATTCACACCTAGAGTAGCCAGTTGACCTAATCCACATCTTTGGACTGTGGGAGGAAACTGGAGCATCCAGAGCAAAACCCATGTAGGCATGGGGAGAACACGCAAACTCCACACAGAAAGGCCCTGGTCAACCAGCAGATTTGAATCTGGAACCTGCTTGCTGTGAGGTGACCGTGCTAACCACTGCCCCACCATGTCTACCTGAATGTCAATTCTATTTCTCAAACCTTTAGTGCTTAAAGGAACCCCTTAAATACAACCCCAAATCAGAAAAACTTGGGATGGTATTGAAAATACAAATAAAAAAAGAAGGCAGTGATTTCTAAATTTACTTTGGCTTATGTTTCATTGCAGACAGTATGAACCCAAGATAGTTCATGTTTTGTCTGTTCAACTTCATTTAATTTGTTAATATATATCCATGTCTGCATTTCAGGCCTGTAACACATTACAAAAATGTTGGGATGGGGTAATTTAGGGCAAGTAATGAGGTAAAACAAATAAATAATGATGTGATTTGAAATGGGTGATGTCAACAGGTGATTGCAATCATGATTTGGCCCAAAATCAATATCCAAGAAAGGCCTAGTCTTTGAGGAGCAAAGATGGGCCAAGGATCTCCAGTTTGTCAACAAATGCATGAGAAAATTATTGAAATGTTGAAAAACAAGTGTTACTCAAAAAGATACAAAAGGAGTTGGATATTTTTACCCTCTACAGTGCATAATATCATTAAACAATTCAAAGAATCTAGAGGAATTTGGTGCATAAAGGGCAAGGGCGCAAGCCTAAGCTGAACACCCTCAATCTCCAGCACTTCAAGAACCTTCATTTATCTATAGTAGCTATAATCACATGGGCTCAGGATTACTTAAGCAAACCTTTGGCAAGCGCTACAATACAGAGTTATAGCCAGAATTGCATATTAAAACTTCACTGTCCAAAAAGGAAGCCTTATGTTAATTGTGTCTATAAGTGTCATCAACTTTTCTGGGCTCAGAGGCATCTGGTATGGGGTTGTGTCAGTGCCCTTGGCAAAGGGAACTTACACTTCTGTGATGCCAGCATTAATGCAGAAAAGCACATTGAGATTTTGGAGCAACATATGCTGCCTCAAGATGACATCTTTTCTAGGGATATTTCAACAAGACAATGCAAAACCACATTCTGCACACATTACAAAGGCATAACTGCAGAAGAAGAAGGCACCTATCCCCTTTTTTCCCCCCAATAGAGAATCTCATCTCATTATCTCTAGCCGCTTTATCCTTCTACAGGGTTGCAGGCAAGCTGGAGCCTATCCCAACTGACTACGGGCGAAAGGCAGGGTACACCCTGGACAAGTCGCCAGGTCATCACAGGGCTGACACATAGACACAGACAACCATTCACACTCACACCTACGGTCAATTTAGAGTCACCAGTTAACCTAACCTGCATGTCTTTGGACTGTGGGGGAAAACCGGAGCACCCGGAGGAAACCCACGCGGACACGGGGAGAACATGCAAACTCCACACAGAAAGGCCCTCGCCGGCCCCGGGGCTCGAACCCAGGACCTTCTTGCTGTGAGGCGACAGCGCTAACCACTACACCACCGTGCCGTCCCAATAGAGAATGTGTGGCAAATTTTAAGTAGGTTTTACTGAGCATCTTGCAGAACCAGCCACAGTTCTTCTGGACACTGTCACACCTGCTTCTTAAATTTTGCAGCAAAATCCAGTAGCCATCATTAAGTTTTATTTTTTAATAATTTTTTTTCTGTAACATTTAATTTTGTGCTGGAAAACAAATGTTTGGAACGCTAAAATGTTTTTGTACTGACTTGATAATAAAGAAGTCATAAAATAGAAATCTGTAACAAAAAGTTTATATGAAAAAAAATAGGTTGCCTAAGACTTTTGCACAGTACTATTTTACACACACACACACATATATATATATATATATATATATATATATATATATATATATATATATATATATATGAGAGAGAGAGAGAGAGAGAGAGAGAGAGAGAGAGAGACCATATAAAAATACTATAAAAGTACTCCTAAGAATATTCACAGGCCCTCTGAGAGACTATGTAAACGGTTTCGTGTCCACCTTTTAGTCATTTTTTTGTCTGTCTCACCACATACATCCATTTTTTGTGCACTTTCTTTGTGTCAGCCATATCTCAACTACATCCTGTCGCTTTTGGCCATTCTTGCCAGCTTGGCTCTTTTCTCTCATTTATCTCCTGACCCCTTCATCTGATTGGTCTGCTACTGACATATTCTCATGGCTCTGATATCGTGTTTCTCTTTCTTTCCCCCCTAGAGGTGTCTACCTCTTTTTTTAAATTTTATCACTTGTTACTCCACCCCCCCACACACGTTGTCTCAGTTTCTCTTCACCTTTGCTTTTCTTATCCTGAAGCTATTCTTACTGTGTCTTCCATCCCTGTTCTGCTCCTGTATTCTTTAACATTTGAACATTTGATTATACACTTCCACCTCAAGAAATGCTTCAGTGCTCGTAATCAAGGTTGTCATATAAAATAATATAATATAATATAAGTGCTGCCTTTGCAGGGATATAATCCTTACAGTTAAAGAGACTGCTGGTGGAAATTTTGTGGAGATCTTATCCTTTTAAAAATACATGAGCTTTTTTTCAGTTTGAAATAATTTAAGATCAGCCAGATTTTTCAGAGATGCTTTGCCAGGTATCTTGCAGGACTCTACAGAGGTCTTTGGAGCTGGTTGGAAACTTTCTCTCAGCTTTTGCTCTAAGGCCTTCCAGAGCAGTACAGTTGGGTGAAGTTTGATTGAATGGGCAGGCCATTTTATTACAGACAGCCCTCCATCCTTTCCACATATTTCTTGCACACCTTTGGGTTGTGTTTGGGGTTGGTGAAAAACGTGGCTCACTCAGAAAGTTAAGAACAAGACAAGTCCCCAAACTTACAGTCTAAGTGTATACTAAAAGTTAGACAACATCACTAAAGGGGCAACTTAATTGACTCAACTGGGTTTTGAATGACTTAAATATGATGAAACCAAACAGATAACTTCTGTTTCTCCAGGGTTGAATGGGTAACACTTGTATGGTTCTTCAGATGGTATGAATTTCTGTTGCTAAATTCATTTGGTGTTAAGACAGTATGTGAAACACCCTTAAGATGACATGGAGAACGTTACAACAGTGAGTTTTCTGAGTCGGTTCCAATTGATTCCACTTTGAAATGACTTCTTGCATAGGTTGTCAAAAATCTACTCCACATTCTTGGAAATAGAATTTCTTTGAATAGGTAGCATGTCCTTCTTGCATGGTTCTTCAGATGATACAATCATTACTGAACTCATCCATCTGGGGCAACCCTTCAAGGCTTTCAGTAAAACCCTACAACAGAGGGTTTTCCATTTTAGAGAGGGCTCCAACTATTTCCATTGAGAAAGCCATCCAAGATTCATCCAAGGTTTTACAAATCTCAGCTGAGAGAATTTCATGATTTGCAGCATCATCATCAAAGTCCCTCTCACACCAGAATCTGGTCTTCCCAGGCAGTCTCCTGTCCCAGTATTGCCCAGCTCTTTGAGGCGCATGGGTGCGGCACCACTCTCCGTTTCTATAGCCCTCAGCCTCTCACCTATTACATAGCTAGGGTTACAGTGGGGGCCTAGTCCTCTGGTAATCACAAAAGTTTGACTCCCTACTTGCATCTACATTGCAGTGTTCCTTGCCAGATGACAGTAGGTACCATTTTTATGATGGTCTTTGGTATGACCCAACTGTGAGTAGAACTCGTGATCTCCTGGTCGAGAGGCAGACACGCGAACCACTAGGCCAACTCACGGTAATTTGCAGCATACAGTGGTATGCAAAAGTTTGGGCACCCCTGGTCATAATTGCTGTTACTGTTGCAGATGAAATGATCTCCAAAAGGCATAAAGTTAAGGATGACTCATTCCCTTTATATTTTAAGCAAAAACAATTTATTTTCATCTTTTACATTTTCAAAATGACAAAAAAGGAAAAGGGTCCAAAGCAAAAGTTTGGGCACCCTGCATGGTTAGTACCTAGTAACACCCCCTTTGGCAAGTATCACAGATTGCAAACACTTTGTAGCCAGCTAATAATCTTTCAGTTCTTACCTGGGGGATTTTCACACATTCATCCTTGCAAAAGGCTTCCAGTTCTACAAGTTTCCTGGGCTGTCTTGCATGCACTGCTCTTTTGGATCTATCCACAGATTTTCAGTGATGTTTAGGTCAGGGGACTGTGAGGGCCATGGCAAAACCTTCAGCTTGTGCCTCTTGAGGTATTCCATTGTAGATTTTGAGGTGTGTTTTGGATCATCGTCTTATTGTAGGACCCATCCTCTTTTTAACTTCAACTTTTTTACAGATGGTGTGATGTTTCCTTCCAGAATTTGCTGGTATTTATTAGAATCCATGCTTCCCTCGACCAATGAAATGTGTCCTGTGCCACTGGCTGCAACACAACCCCAAAGCATGATCGATCCACACCCATGCTTCAGAGTTGGAGAGGCGTTCTTTTCCTGGAATTTGGCAACCTTTTTTCTCCAAACATACCTTTGCACATTGTGGCCAAAAAGTTCTATTTTGATTTCATCAGTCCACAGGACTTGTTTCCAAAATGCATCAGGCTTATTTAGATGTTCATTTGCAAACTTCAGACGCTGAATTTTGTGGCTAGGACGCAGGAAAGGTTTTCTTCTGATGACTCTCCGATGAAGGTCATATTTGTTCAGGTGTCGCTGCATAGTAGAACAGTGCACCACCACTCCAGGGTCTGCTAAATCTTTCTGAAGGTCTTTTGCAGTCAAACAGGGGTTTTTATTTGCCTTTCTAGCAATCCAATGAGCAGTTCTTTCAGAAAGTTTTCTTCATCTTCCAGACCTCACCTTGAGCTCCACTGTTTCTGTTAACTGCCATTTCTTAAAGGTCTTATTGCATCATTTTTTCATTAATTGTGTGGTGGTCTCTCGTATGAATGAATGCCCTGTGAGCCGGTTTTGGTGAAAAAAATGCTGTGGTTCTCCTGTTTCAGGCTGTTCTAGTTTGGTGGAGGAGTGGGTGGTGGGAGAATGACAGGATTTCAGCTCTTACTTATTAATATTCATGACACGTAAACGTGTTACCTCTGATTGGCTAATAGCAATCAGTAAACGTGTTACCTCTGATTGGCTAACAGCACTGTGACGCTACCTCCAGTGGGATGTGGATGCGGATGTGGGTGTCTTTGTAAAAACTGTTTTGATTGGCTATTATGGTCTCAACATCGATGTTTTGACCAATAACAATGTAGATAACACAAATTTTACATCACATTCAACTAGGGTGACCACCTGTCCCGCATAGCGCGTGCGCGTACAGCATTTGAAGCCGAATTTATGCGTCCCACAAATTCAGAACGTGTCCCGCATAATCGATGCTTGCTGAGGGGGATGTCGCTCTCCCCGGGCCACCCAGGCAGCCAAACGAATATTACTTGACATTTCGGCACACCACCGTCGCCACTATAGACTGTAGAACAAAACCACACACACACCCCTCACAACTGACTGGTTGCTGTCAACTTTTTGTTGTTGCCATGACACCGCACTCACGTGCACAGACAGTGACGAGGGACGCAGGTGCAACGCATGCATTGCTTTCATATTAAAAAATGGAGAAAGGTACCGGGGAGATGGCAGGTGAGGCACCGCCACCTCCAGTTAAAAAGAGAAGGTGTATGTACAGGAAAGAGTGGGAAAATGAATATTTGTGGCTGAAAGGGGTTGAGGGGGATACCGAGAGGGCTTTTTGTGACCTTTGCAAAACATCTTTCTCAATCGGACATGCATGCATGGATCTTAGTTCCATGGTGGGGAACACGATGTGAAACGACACAGGCTCGCGGAGACTCACAAGAAAAGTGTGCAACAGAAAGAAACGTCTAAATCTATGGATGCTTTCCTCCGACCTAAAAACGACTCTCTAGTTGACAAAGTGACTGCGGTTGTGAGTTAAGAGACTTTTTTTCTGCTGTTTCTGTGGTGCTGAGCCACTACAATTCCTGTTAATCCACTGAAAACTAAATGGAGACTTGTCACTATTCCTGCTGTTCTGATGCACTGCAAAGCCTCAGACTCAATATTATATTATGATTGATTTAAAGTGAATAAATTGTAATGGAAAATAAATAAAATTGAGTAGCTTCAGTAAATCATAAGTGGAAGTGTGTCTGTCAAGTCACTGAATGGTCAAAATATTATGAATGTTTATTTAAAAAAAAACACACATTTGGTGGCCTGTTCATGACCATACATCACCAATAACAGCAGATTAGGGTATTATTGATGTACCATGTAAGGTAGTATGTGCTAGAAATGCGCAAACCACTATCTGTGAGTCTTCCAGCGGCCGGCACGGCACAGTGGGGGCGGCGTCCCACATTGTCCCTCAAAAATATACCCCTTGTCCCCCCTTGGGCTTATGAGCAGCTGGTCACCCTACATTCAACGAGATTTAAATGAGACTAAAGATGGCGACTTACAAATAATGTGTAAACATCGTTGGAGTTAATAAAGTTTGAACAGCATGAAGGAACATACCCCAACCCCCCGAAATTAATAAAAAAAATTCTCAACGGATTTGGCATAATATAAAAAGGCCGTTTTTTACTCAGAAAAAGTGGAAATCCACCGAAAAGTGGAAAACTCTCATCCCTGCCTAGCTTGTGACCATGTCATGCATGCTAACGTCAAGAATATGAACATGCTATTTTGTAACAAAAACCTTCAAACAAAAAGTTCATGTTTTACTTACAGCTTGTGAGCTGGTAGTCGATCGTCTTGACGGTACAGATCCAGGTATTAAAAACAACCTCGAAGCAAAGCCACTACTGAAGGCACCGAAGTTTGAAAAGTCACTGTGGTTGAAATTATCAGAACACAGTACTAACATTACATTATACTTCGCTGGTGGTGTTCCAAAGATAAATTCCAACCATTTCTTCTTCACCTCTTCTATCTTGGGCAAGAAATGCAATGTTGATGTGTTACTGCCACAAATAACACAGGCACAAACTTGTTCTGACATGTTTTCAACTTGCTGTTAGGTCCTCTTCGTTAGCTACTGACGAGATGGGCTCTGCTATCTCTCCTCGCGCTTAAATCCAAACTTTCTTCCCATGGGCGGTCGCAAGCCAAGGTGGGCGAGGCCATGAATACTAATTTTCGAAGTGACGTAAGTTCGTAGGGCTTTTTCAGATTCGCTCGTTTTTCCGACTATTTTCTTTCATAAGCTAATACAGGGAATGGGAGTAGAATTACATTTTCACATGCAGCATGCATATGCAACTCGGAGTGAACTATGGTATTTCAAAAAGAGCCAGTATTAAACGTTTTTGGTGGAAGGGCACCTTTAATAACATTACAATCTGAGGACACAGCTACCTGAAAACACTTTGCTATGTTCTTGTAGCCTTCTCCTGCTTTGTGAGTATCAATTATTTTATTATCCAGAATGTGAGGGAGTTGCTTACTGTAGAGGAGCCCATGGCTGTTGATTTTAGGGACAAGTTTGAGGAGTCAGAGAATTTATACAGCTTTGAAACCTGCATCATCTGACCTTTCCTAATGAAGAATTTGAACAAGCCACAGCTCACTAAGCTAATTAAGGTCTGGAACCTTGGTAAAAGTTACCTGAGAACTCAAATGTATTGGGGTACCCAAACTTTCACATGGTGTTCCTTTTCTTTTTTCACTCTCCAATTGTACGAAACGAAAATAATACACAAATCTTGCAGAAAACGTTGAAAATAAATGTGTCGTCTTTACCTTTATGCCTTTTGGTGATCAGTTCATCTTCTGCTCACTTAACTATTCACAGTAACAGACATTTTCAGTAAGGGTGCCCAAACTTTTGCATGCCACTGTAGCTACGGTTAATAAATTGTCAGGCTAGTTTTAGACACCTACCTCAGGGGTTTTCAAACAAGTATACTACTGTATAACAGTTCCCATTGCATAACTTGTAATGGAAAAGCAGAGGGATCCACTCACCCTGCTAATGGAGAATGTGATGCCGGGCTTGCCTGAGCACACGCCCATGAAGCAGAAGCGTAGTTGCCAGTAGAACAGGTGCTCAGCTATGAAGGTGATGAGTGACAGCGCCATGGCTGCCCCCAGCATGTAGAAGACGCCAGCCATGTTATCGACATCCAGCTGGCTGCTCATCACCTCGTTCTTCTCATTGTGACAAATCCCGGTCAACCACAGTGCCTCCAGCTCCTCCATCTCACCTGTGGAGAGAAAAAGAGAGAGAGAGTGAGAGAAAGAGAGGTGTAGATGGAGGAAAAGGTGCAATGGAAGGGGTGAAAGCAAGAGAAAGATGAGGAATGGATGGAATTGTTAAAGCAATTTTGTATGAGGACAATGAATGAGTTTTTTGAAGAGGGAACAGGTGACAGAGGGGTAGGTTATGAAAAGAAGGGGATAATGTGATGATGGCAGTAGGTCAGGGGATTTATTTGGGTGAAGGACACAGAGAGGTTGAGAGAACGGGCAGAGAAAAATAGAGAAGAGCAAGTGTGTGATGTCTTTGCCTTGAGTTAAAGTGTCTGTACTGTAGTAATCCAAGTTGAAGTGTGTGTCACATATTGTACTTGTGTCTGAATAGAACATGGGAGTCTATGAATGCTTTTAAGGGTTTATTTAAATGTGCATTAATGTTTTTTCCCTTTGCTTTCATGGCTAATGCACTCTGGGTGTTCTTTTTCATGGTTTTGTGTTAATGCATGTTTTTTTTTTTTTTAGAACTTTATTTGATTTGAAGTTGTCTGATGCAGAGTGTCGTAAACAAATTTAAGCCCCTGAGACACACATTTGTCATGTTGCATTACTCCGGATGTTTTCCCAACGGAGTGCTTCCTCATTAATGATTGATCATGAGTGTCACTTGTGATTTAGCTTGTGGAGCTAAGGGGTGACCTTAAGGCTCTGGCAGTCATCAAAGCAGGGACAGGATCATGCCCCCATCACTAGGGCTGGGCAATATGATGATATCAAACGTGATAAATTATATCACAATAGACTTTGAGATATCATAGGTTTTGTCGTACTTTTTTTTTTTAAAAAAAAGAGCAATTGCAAACTGACTGGAAGAAACTCATTTGAAAAAGAAATGTACTGAACCTTTAAAATTGTAATTTAAAAAAATGTAAATAGTAGAATGCATTTTTTAAAATACAACCCCAATTCCAAAAAAGCTGGGACACTGTGTAAAACATAAGTAAAAACAGAATGTGAAGATTTGCGAATCATGGAAACCCTATATTTCATTGAAAATAGTACAAAGACAACATATCAAATGTTGAAACTGAGAAAATTTATTGTTTTTTGAAAAATATTTGTTCATTTTGAATTTGATGTCAGCAGCACATTTCAAAAAAGTTGGGACAGGGCAACAAAAGACTAAAAAAGTTGTGTAATGCTAAAAAAAACCCTAATTTGGTTAATTGGCAACAGGTCAGTAACATGATTGGGTATAAAAAGAGCATCCCAGAAAGGCAGTCTCTCAGAAGTAAAGATGGGGAGAGATTCACTGCTCTGGGGAAGACTGCGTGGGCAAACAGTGCAACAATTTAAGAATAACATTCCTCAATGGAAAATTGCAAAGAATTTGGGGATCACATCATCTATGGTCCATAATATCATTAAAAGATTCAGAGAATCTGAAGAAATCTCTGTATGCAAGAGACATGGCTGAAAACTGACACTGGATGCCTGTGATCTTCAGCCCCTCAGGAGACACTGCATTAAAAGCAGACACATGTCTGTAGTGGAAATCAGTGTACGGGCTCAGGAACACTTTAGAAAACCATCATGTGTGAAAACAGTTAATTACTGCATCCACAAATGCAAGTTAAAACCAGATATAAACAATATCCAGAAACACCGCCACCTTCTCCGGGCCCGAGCTCTTTTACGATGGACTGAAGTGAAGTAGAAAATTGTCCCAAGGTCTGATGAATCAAAAGTAGAAATTCTTTTTAGAACTCATGGACACCACGTCCTCCAGGCTAAAGAGGAGAGGGACCATCCGGCTTGTTATCAGTGTGCAGTTCAAAAGCCAGCATCTGTGATGGTATGAGGGTGCATTAGTGCACATGACATGGGTAGCTGGTACATCTGAGAAGGCATCATTAATGCTGAATGATATAAACACATTTCAGAGCAATATGCTGCCATCCAGACAAAATCTTTTTCAGGGAAGGCCTTCCTTCTTTCAGCAAGACAATGCCAAACTGCTTTCTGCACATATTAAAACTGCATGGCTCCGTAGTAAAAGAGTCCAGGTGCTAAACTGGCCTGCCTGCAGTCCAGACCTGTCTCTTATTTAAAACATTCAGTACATTATGAAGAGCAAAATATGACAAAGGAGACCCCGAACTGTTGAGCAACTGAAATTGTATATCAGGCAAGAATGGGACAACATTTTTCTTTCAGAACTACAGAAATATTGGTCTCCTCAGTTCCCAAACATTTACAGAGTGTTGTTAAAAGCGACACAGTAGTAAACATGCCCTTGTCCCGACTTTTTTGAAACGTGTTGCTGACATCAAATTCAAAATGAGCATTTTAAAAAAAACAATAAAATTTCTCAATTTCAACATTTGATATGTTGTCTTTGTACTATTTTCAATGAAATATAGGGTTTCCATGATTTGCAAATTTTTGTGGTCTGTTTTTATTTCCAGTTCACACAGCATCCCAACTTTTTTGGAATTAGGGTTGTAGACATCAGATGTAACCAAATATAAATACATTATTCAGAGTGAGCATGTGTTCTAAACAGATATAAATACAAACATAAATAGGAGGTGCACTTATTTATTTGAAAACATGTCAGAAAGGTTCATTGGGCTATTCATTTATTTATATTTTGGGAAATAGAACCAACTAACTGTGTGTGAAAATATTATGGGCAGGTACATAAAACTAACAATTAATTATAAATAATTATGAAAACAGTCCTATGCAAATTTGAGGTGAAGGAACTATCAGAACCAGACTTCACAGACCATATGTTTGGCATTTTTACCTCCAGGTTTTCTTTCTAGTATTTCCACTGCCATAGTGCGACAGTTTAATTAAAATAAATTACAAAAAAAAAAGAAAGTCTACATCAGATTTAAACACAAAAACAAATATTTGTAGCACCAAGCAGATACAGAGATGTATCATGATATAATATTTTTGTCATATCATGCCCACCCCAACCGTATTCCATACGTCAGCTCTTGTTCTTAAAGAAACAAATGATAGTTTTCCACTGCACATGCACAGTTGAAAACTGGCCAAAACAGGAACCAGCAGAACTTGGGCACCTGCTGATAATAGTAAAGGCTACTGCATCGTCATTTCCAACATGCATGTCTAGCATGGAAAAAGTACCTGGACATTAACATTGTTGATTTGTGTGACTGGTTATTTGGCTAACCAGCTTATATTGACTACAGTAAATAACCAAAACAAACAGTGTGTCTAGTTCCAACATTAGGTCCCATTGGTACCAAACAACAACTGTGAAAAACATGGACGGTGTGGCTCTGTGCCTTTCCATGATATAGAAATGAAGCCAAAATTCCTCTACCACATTGTCAGATTTGGAGCCAGATTGTAGTTTCTTTCAGTAGGGACTTTCTGTTGTTATTTGGAGCCAGAGTCTGCGCAGTAGAGATGAAAGTTGAAGTCAGGTACAGTTACTCATGAAGTAGCCCCATCTCCTTCTCCTAATACCAATGTCCAGTGCATCACCAAGGCTGTCAATCACTGAATTCCCAAGTTTATCCATGCCTTTTTATAATTTTAGTAGAATAACATTTTAAAAGCTTTTCTGTCAAAAAATAAATAAATAAAAGTGTTCAGATATCAGCATTGGGAAACTAACTGTTTGGATGAGACACTGTAGATGGAAAGACATTTTAGATCAGAAAAGTGACACGGAAAAGCTGTTTTGACTAAAAATTGTACTGCAGCCAGCAGGGGTGCTAGACCTGTGGTGGCTTGACTTTTTACAGGTGATACACTGTCCATGTTTTTTTTTCTTTTAATAACAGTTATTGGTACCATAATATAAATGAAATTGTTTGTACTGGGTCTGTGACGAATGCAACATGAATGATCCCAATGCTTTGTCCAGGGTTTGTGGCAAAGTTCAGGGTTCAAACCTCAGCACTGTCAGGCTGCCATTGTTGGCCCTTGAGCAAGGCCCTTAACATTCTCTGTTCCACAGGTGCTATATCTTGGCTGACCCTGCGCTTTGACTCCAAATTCCTAACAAGCTGAGATATGTGAAGAAAAGCACACTGTAAAAAAAATAGTTGAGAATACTTGAAATTTCAAGGCAACCGTCTGCATTAAGAATTTTATGTTTTGCCAACGATGTGCCCATGATAATCCAAACTATGATAAAACTGTTATCTTTATTAAGAATTCTTAATTAAGTCAATTTTCAATTCCTCATTCTGCCAACATAGATTTCTCTTTTTGCTGAACAGTGGCATTCACAGTAGTGCAAAAAGGCAACTGAGGTTATCAGACTTTTTTGGGGGGCTTTTTTCACCTTTATTTGGATAGGACAGTGTAGAGACAGGAAATGAGTGGGAGAGAGGGACGGGGAGGGATCGGGAAATGACCTCGGGTCAGAATCAAACCCGGGTCCCCGAATTTATGGTATGGCGCCTTATCCACCTGAGCCACGACACCCCTGAGGTTATCACAATTTATCATTAAACTATACATGCCTTTTTTCATTGTTCTACACAATTACAAAACTTCAATATTGAAATAAAGTTTTTAAAACCCACATCGTGGGTATGGCGTCGTGGCTCAGGTGGATAAGGCGCCGTACCATAAATCCAGGG
The DNA here is from genome assembly GCF_027579695.1 of Neoarius graeffei. Lineage (NCBI taxonomy): Eukaryota > Metazoa > Chordata > Actinopteri > Siluriformes > Ariidae > Neoarius > Neoarius graeffei. The sequence goes on along the minus strand of NC_083586.1, from coordinate 45,648,592 downwards.
ACCTGGGTTCGATTCCGACCCGAGACACATCATTGGCAAAACATAAAATTCTTAATGCAGACTGTTGCCTTGAAATTTCAAGTATTCTCAACTATTATTTTTTTACAGTGCATTTCCTTTTCTGTAATGCACACGTTACAAGGCTCCATCTTATAGAAAGGAAAAAAAAGAACCAAATACACAATCCAGGTTTTGATGGAAGGGTGGGAGTCAGGAGCTTGGAAAGAGTCTGACCTCTGATGTCATGCCCAAAGAAAAAGAGTCCACACACACATGCTTGCAAAAGACATTCTGACATTTAGAGACAGCTCAAATTTTTAACAATGACCTACTTTAAGAGAGTAGGAGAAGAGATCTGATAGGAGTTATAGGCTGTAGGACTTAGGAGACATTTCTTTGTCAGTGTATTGGTCTTGTCTGAGTTAAGGGGAACCATGCTCCCATTAAAGCACTGTAGTCTGTTCCCTTTAGACAGAAGTGTGTGAGTGTGAAAGTCAGAAAAAGCTGAAGAGAGAGAAAGAAAGCTATCTGTGCACATACAACTGCAAGTACATCTCTCTCTCTCTCACTCACACACACACACACACACTATCATCCCCAATTCACTCATAACCAAGCAAGCCATTATACACCTATGACCTCAGTCCTGGCACTTATCTAATATTATATAATGTCTACCAGTCACAAAATAACATGCAACACACCCGAATACACCTACAGCAGACCTGACCGCCAAACAGGCAGCTGCTGCACTGCTACTGTACCACATCTGTGTATGTCTATATGGATGCATGAGCAAGCAAGTCACTCAAAGGCAGTCCAGTAACTAGGCTGGGGATAATGTAAACTAAATGGAGAATACTTTGTTTGGATCAATCCAACACATGTATGATGCATGATGTAAAAATCTATTCACAAAATCTTTTTGTTCTCAAAATGAAACACAATCACATCCTTTGTATAGCTATCAATTTGTTCAGAATGAGAGTGTCGTCAGTGATGGCTCATTAAATGGACAAGGAAGCAGTAGAAACAGCAAGGTATTGTAAGAACCCAAAATTCTTACACATTCAGCATTTTTATTTTACTCTCAGGATATACCTTTGGTGTATTCTTCATACTTACGTTTGAGCTCCAAAGCTAGCATTTTGGTACAAGCTCATTTCTCATTATTTACTAAGACCTTATAACTGAATTTTGAAACAAGAGGTTTGTGGATGCAGCAGAATTCATACAGTGGTGCTTGAAAGTTTGTGAACCCTTTGGAATTTTCTATACTTCTGCATAAATATGACCAAAAACATGATCAGATTTTCACACAAGTCCTAAAAGTAGATAAAGAGAACCCAGTTAAACAAATAAGACAAAAATATTAGACTTGGTCATTTATTTATTGAGGAAAATGATCCAATATTACATATCTGTGAGTGGCAAAAGTATGTGAACCTTTGCTTTCAGTATCTGGTGTGACCCCCTTGTGAAGCAATAACTGCAGCTAAACATTTCCAGTAACTGTTGATCAGTCCTGCACACCGGCTTGGAGGAATTTTAGCCCATTCCTCCATACAGAACAACTTTAACTCTGGGATGTTGGTGGGTTTCCTCACATGAACTGCTTGCTTCAGGTCCTTCCACAACATTTCAATTGGATTAAGGTCAGGACTTTGACTTGGCCATTCCAAAACATTCACTTTATTCTTCTTTAACCATTCTTTGGTAGAACGACTTGTGTGCTTAGGGTCGTTGTCTTGCTGCATGACCCACCTTCTCTTGAGATTCAGTTCATGGACAGATGTCCTGACATTTTCCTTTAGAATTCACTGGTTAATTCAGAATTCATTGTTCCATCAATGATGACAAGCCGTCCTGGCCCAGATGCAGCAAAGCAGGCTCAAACCATGATACTACCACCACCATGTTTCACAGATGGGATAAGGCTCTCATGCTGGAATGCAGTGTTTTCCTTTCTTCAAACATAACGCTTCTCATTTAAACCAAAAAGTTGTATTTTGGTCTCATCCATCCACAAAACATTTTTCTAATAGCCTTCTGCCTTGTCCACGTGATCTTTAGCAAACTGCAGACGAACAGCAATGTTCTTTTTGGAGAGCAGTGGTTTTCTCCTTGCAACCCTGCCATGCACACCATTGTTGTTCAGTGTTCTCCTGATGGTGGACTCATGAACATTAACATTAGCCAATGTGAGAGAGGCCTTCAGTTGCTTAGAAGTTACCCTGGGGTCCTTTGTGACCTTGCTGACTATTACACGCCTTGCTCTTGGAGTGATCTTTGTTGGTCGACCACTCCTGGGGAGGGTAACAATGGTCTTGAATTTCCTCCATTTGTACACAATCTGTCTGACTGTGGATTGGTGGAGTCCAAACTCTTTAGAGATGGTTTTATAACCTTTTCCAGCCTGATGAGCATCAACAACGCTTTTTCTGAGGTCCTCAGAAATCTCCTTTGTTCATGCCATGATACACTTCCACAAACATGTGTTGTGAAGATCAGACTTTGATAGATCCCTGTTCTTTAAATAAAACAGGGTGCCCACTCACACTTGATTGTCATCCCATTGTGTTAGGACTTGGACTGTTTTGGCCTCTAGAGGCCGCTGTTATTTCCTTTTCGTGTCTTGTTTATTTTGGCCTCTAGAGGCCGCCACTGTTCCTGTGTTTTGTGTTTTTGTTAATTGCCTGTTAGTCCTAATTATCTTCACCTGTGTCCTTAATTAGTTTGTGTATTTATACCCCTGAGTTCAGTCCTCTTGTCACGGAGTCTTTGTGCTATGTTTATCTCCAGTTTCCTTTGTACTGTGTTTTGTGGATCTTCTGAGCTTTTGCATTTTTGCCTTTTTCTTTTTGAATTATACTCTTTGTTTTTGTTTTTTTTGTTTTGCCCTGGATTGTATATAGTGTACATAGTATAAATAAACCTTTTGTTACTTTTTCTACTTCCGCCTCACGCCTCTGCATTTGAGTCATTCCCCTGGTGGCCTAGTGGGGGTTTGCTGGATCATCACACCAACGAACCAGGTTCGAATCCCAGCAAAACCCTAACACATTGATTGAAAACACCTGACTCTAATTTCACCTTCAAATTAACTGCTAATCCTCAAGGTTCACATACTTTTGCCACTCACAGATATGTAATATTGGATCATTTTCCTCAATAAATAAATGACCAAGTCTAATATTTTTGTCTCATTTGTTTAACTGGGTTCTCTTTATCTACTTTTAGGACTTATGTGAAAATCTGATGATGTTTTAGGTCATATTTATGCAGAAATATCGAAAATGCTAAAGGGTTCACAAACTTTCAAGCACCACTGTATATGAGCTCACAAAAAATCCAGAAATAAGGGGGAAATATATGAACTGTAACAAGGAGGACTCTGGTAAGTGGCATGACTCCATCTGCCAAGTTTTATTAGGGGTTTTATCAGAAACATTGATATCCAGAGCATACTTCAAAACACAAGTAGAAAGAATGGATGGAACCAATTCCATAACTAATTCAATAACCTTCCCAAAAAAAGACAAGCCAGGATCAGGAGAAGAGAAATTTGTACATGGTGGAAAAACTGGAGCTAGATTATAAAAATCATGGCTCAGAATTACCAAGAAACATACAAGACCTAACAAAGACCAGAGGAAAAGCTTAAATAAGGAAGTGGAAAATGAAGACCAGGTGGCACCAGTTGAAATTAATAGACTCAACATGTGACCAAATAAGCAACATATGCTAAGCAAAGAGGGTCAAAAATGGGTGACAGTAACAAGAACAGTGGAATGTCATAAGGATATTTTTTGTGAAGCAGAATTGAGCTAGACTACAAGTGCAGACTAACAGTAACAAAAATAACCCCATAATTAATTAAAAATGAGATTTACTTCATTTTAATTTTTTTCAATTTGAAATGTGTCTGAATGTTAAGTACAGTGTGCTAATTTTATTTTGCTATTTTAGTCTTTTCCTAAGGTAGTTTATTGTAATAAACCTAGGCTCTTAGATTATATTACATGAGATTCTTGCCTAATCTCAGTTCAATGTGTAAAATAAAACATATATTAGAGTATTAATGAGTTAAAACATTGGTATTGGGTTCCACTGAATAGATATTTTTGATTATTTATTGAGTAAATTTATTGAGGAAATGTAGACTTTGAACAATAAATGGATGGCAAAGGATGGCAAACAGCATGTGTTAAGTCATATTTAAGTCAATGAAAAAATAAAATTAATGATATAAATACTAAGGTTAATGAGGACAAGGATGAAAACAAAAGCAATGCTGAACCTGAACCAGGCGCTCCAGCCGAGACCACAATTAACACCGTTAAATTAACGTTTGTTTGTTCAGCACCTGTAATAGCAGCTAGGCTAACATTAATAGGTTTATTGGTAATATTGCTGTCACATAGTTAGTGTTTGATGAGACTGTTTGTTCCAGTGCTTGTGTTTCCCCTTTTCCACCAACATGGCACAAGTTCTGTTTTGGATCACACACCAGATTTTGAACCATTCAGAGCATTTCGACCAAAAATGAAGTGATTTGGAACCTGAAAAGTTGGTTCCCAGCTGGAACCAAAATATAGCTAGTTTTTCCAGCACAAACTGTGATGATATCAGTGGGTGTGCCATTAGCTTGGAGAGGCAGCAGAGCACAGCAATGGAGAACACAATGGGAAAAGATAATCATCAGAAAAAGTGGAATGAAAACAAACATCTGCAATAACAGAACAAATGCTTGCAGGTAATCAATGCACTCTGCCATCTTGCTACTATTGTTTGCTTCCATTGTGCAACACCTTCAGTTCATGATGCATCCTTGAGTACAATGGTTCCATCAAAACTGGTGAAAACGCGAGCTAACACCAAGGTTCATAAAATCCTGAATGGAACTGGTTAAAGAACCTGTTCCCTGTTAGTCAAAAAGGTGTGTGTGTGTGTACTATATAATTAAAATACAATGAAAAGAAGTGTTTAAATACACTACATTGCATTCTTTCGATCAATTTGAATCAGGAAATAATGTATCAATTGTTTACAACACCAATTAAAAAAAAGTTGGGAAGCTGTGTAATACAAAAACAGAATGCAATGATTTGTAAATCCTTTTTTGACATACATTCAATTGAACACAATACAAAGACCAGATATTTAATGCTCAAGCTGATCAACTTTAAAGTTCTTTGTCAATATACAGTACACACATTCTGAATTTGATGCCTGCAACATGTTCCCCAAAAGTTGGGACAGGGGCATGTTTACACCGCCTTTTAATGTTTAAGAATGTTTGCGAACTGTAGCATTTGAGAACTGAAGACACTAATTGTTGAAGTTTTGAATCAGGGCTTTACATTAACTTTTTTGCTCACCAGCCACTGTGGCTAGTGGTTTTCCTGAGTCACTAGCCATTCAGCCTTTTCACTAGCCACAATTTTGTTGCCAGGAAATTGTAGTTTTTTCTTCACCATGATACGTTAAAGTTCGGAAGATCTAGATTTAATTATGAATGGCAGCGTATAATGTATCTCTACAGTAGCACTCAAGTATTCAGTGATGTTAAGGTAGCTCCCTATATGAAAACATGCAACCAATTCAGACAAAAATATAAACAGAGTATTCTGTTTATTGAACTCAAATTCAAGCCCCTTACAATATGAAATATCGTATAATATGAAAAATAACATTCAGTACAACTGAACTGATTCTAATATTAAAAGTCCAATTCAAAACATTTTTCATTGAAAAACATTTGATGTTTTGATATGCAAGTATTATGTGTATTATCAAGTATTATTATGTATATTATGTATTATCTATTAATTGTGTGTGTGTGTGTGTGTGTGAACATGTGTAGAGAGAGACATTAAATGTCCTCATTACATTCATCATCAGATGAGTCTGAATGGTCCATGAAAAATGGTCTTCGTGACTTGAGGCTTCCAGCAGGCCATAAGTTGATAGCTGGGGCGGATCAACTTCTTTACAATCGCGTGAACATTTCTAAACAGCAGCTCCATCCTCTCCAGCTCAGCCGACTTCATGACAGCCAGGGACTTGAAAGCAATGCTGTCCTGTAGTGAACTAGCCGTCTTCGCCGGTTTTGATGTTATACTACCGATGTGTGCATTTGACTTTTCGTGGTCCTTTATAGTTTTGAGTTTAAAATTACTGGTGCCTGTCTTTGCCAGACTTTCTACAGTTTTCGCAGTACATGGTATTTTCGGTTTTGCTATGAACTAGCCAATCTCACCCTAACTTCTATTTGTCATTGAACTGTCTTATCTTCCTATTAGCATCTTGTTCATCTCCATGGCCATAGCCAGCTATGAGGCCCCTGCAGTCCAGACCTCGGTCATTTTTAAGAGCTGAAAATACATTTGTATGCTAAATATTCAACTGGATAAAAAAAAATAAAGAATAACATTAAAATGTCATCATAAAAAGTGCATTGTTAATTATATTAAACATTGATTCTGTCTTCTGTGTCTGTTTCATGCAGCTCTGAGACCAAGAACACAAAAATGAATGAGCACGTGACTCAGGGGAGGAACGCAGTGCAGTAGACATGTTTTTTTCATGGTAACCATCAGCGCACTTTCATCAAGCTGTTAAATTTACATTTTTGAAGCAGCGCAGTTGTAGCCTACCTTGTTTGTGATTTTAAAAATAAATCATTCGATAAGCCAAAGCAATAGAGTGGAAAGTTTCAACTTATGTTTGCCTTGGATAACTTTGCCTAAAACATGGTGGTGTATACTGATTTTTTTCCCAGAATTTTTTTTTTTTTTTTTGTGTAGGTGTAACGGATGCCAGATTGTTAATGTATCTTAGTTCCATAGGCTACATGGTGAGGGTATCTTTTGTCCTCATTGCTTGTGCCAGATCAAACCATTAAACAAGCTTAAATTATTCTTACTCTTGCCACATACATGATTTTTTTTTCAAAACTGATGATATTCAGTTCAAACACCATTAAAAGTAATTTCAGGAATAGATCTCGTGTGACATGTAATTCACCCCTCTCATTTAAATATGTCGAACATTTTTCAGCGCACACTTTGCGCATCACGGACCTCGGTGATTTTAAAATGCTGCCTCCGGCCCTGACCATCTTTGCCCCTTTTTCCCTGAGCAGCAGGGTTTGAAACTCCAGCTATATGCCGCCACATAGTGCGCTTGTCAGTCGTCAGCAACTTTGTTGCTTCATTCATTAACCGCAGGTTACCGTATCATTGATTTTATCTGAGACATTAACGAATGTTCTAAACAATTCTAACATGTCAGAATGTTTATGCAGGTGCTCATGGGAGTTGTAGGTGTGTAATATTACATTGCAATGCATTTATTATATCAGATACCTTCAGAGAAAACTACAATTAAAATATATTGTCATACCACAGAATAAACCACCCGCCAAAGTGGCTAGTGAGGCTAAAGTTATTACCCGCCAAAGCCGAATTTTACCCGCATTTGGCGGGTGGGCGGGTGCTAATGTAAAGCCCTGATTTGAATGTGAAATTCTTTCCCATTCTTGCTTGAGATATGACTTCAGTTGCTCAACAGTCCGAGATCTCCGTTGTCGTATTTTGTGCTTCATAATGCACCACACATTTTCAATGGGAGGCAGGCAGACCAGTTTAGCACCTGCACTCTTTTACTATGAAACCATGCTGTTGTAATGCATACAAAAATTGGCTTGTCATGGTCTTGCTGGAACATCCCTGAAAAAGATGTCATCTGGAGGGCGGCATATGTTGCGCCAAAATCTGTATGTACCTTTCAGCATTAATGTTGCCTTTACAGATGTGCAAGTTACTCATGCCATGGGTACTAATACACATCCATACTCTCACAGATGCTGGCTTTTGAACGTTGTACTGGTAACAATATGGATGGTCCTTTTCCTCTTTAGCCCAAAGGAAACGACTGATTTCCAAAAACAGTTCAAAATGTGGACTCGTCAGACCACAGCACACTTTTCCACTTTGCATCAGTCCATCACATCTGAGCTCAACCCCAGAGAATTCAGCAACGTTTCTGGATGTTGTTGATGTATGGCTTTTGTTTTGTATTTGTAGATGCAGCAATGAAATGTGTTTACCGACAACAGTTTTCCAAAGCGTTTCTAAGCCCACGTAGTAATGTCCTTTGTACAAATATGCCAGTTTTTAATACAGTGCTGCCTGAGAGATCAAAGGTCACAGGCGTTCAATGTTGGTTTTCAGCTTTTCCCCTTACATGCAGAGATTTCTCTGGATTCTAGGAATTTTTTGATGATATTATGGATGGTCAATGGTGAAATCCATAAATTCTTTGCAATTGTATGTTGAGAAACATTCTTCTTAAACTGCTGGACTATTTGCCCATGCAATTTTGTGAACTTTGCCCCATCTTTATTTGTGAATGACTGAGTCTTTCGAGGATGCCCCTTTTACCTGTTACTAATTAACCTGTCTACCTGTAGAATGTTCCAAACAGGTGGTTTTTGAGCGTTCAAAGACATGTGGTTAGGTTAACATGGAGCAGCCATGGCCTGAGGTTGGCCTGAAGTGCCCTTGAGTAAGGGCACCTAACCCCCAACCGCTTCCTGGGTGCTGTAGCATAGCTGCCCACTGCTCTGGGTATGTGGGTGTGTGTGCTCATTGCTCACTTGTGTGTGCATGTGTGTGTTCACTGCTTCAGATGGGTTAAATGCAGAGGTTAAATTTCACTGTGTGCTTAAAGGAACAGTCCACCGTATTTCCATAATGAAATATGCTCTTATCTGAATTGAGACGAGCTGCTCCATACTAACACCTTCTGCGTACTAACTAAGGCGTACTAACACCTTCTGCGCGCTTCGACAGCGCATTGATACTGAGCTCCGTATCAATGCGCTGTCGAAGCGCGCAGAAGGTGTTAGTACGCCTGTCATTATAGTGCGGACTTTCCATAGCATAGAAAATCGCTACGTTTCAATTTGTGTAACTGAACTTGTTTCATGTCACTGGTCATATAAACCTATGTAAACAGGAAAAACGCGGAAGAGTTTGGTCGCATCTAACTACAGCCCCAAAAAATACCATTGGCCATGCTGAGCCTAGCTACATTGCTAACAGGAGTGACAGCGTGTCTGACTGACTGGGAGGTCGCGCAAAGCTCGGAGAGGTACGGAGCAGCTCGTCTCAATTCAGATAAGAGCATATTTCATTATGGAAGTACGGTGGACTGTTCCTTTAAGTCTGTGCTTGAGTGTATGTGTGACAAATAAAGGCTTCTTGGCTTTACAATAAACAATACAATTTATCAGATTGAACATTAAATATCTTGTCTTTGTATTGTATTCAGCTGAATATAGATCAAAGAGGACTGACAAATCATAGCATTCTGTTTTTATTTACATTTTACACAGCTTCCCAACGTTTTTGGAATTGGGATTGTACCATGACTATACAACTTGATGTGAAATGACTTATCAGTTACCCCCACCCCACCCACACACACAGTCATACAGCTTGTATCATAATATCAGTGTACTCTGTGAGAAAATTCAGCGAGTTCGTGCTGTGTACTATGTCAGCTCTTCAACATACTACTACAGTCAGGAAATCTATTCTTTTTGTGAAGATTGAAACAGTGAAACTGTGGGCTGGCTTTGGGTCCTTTAAGAAAGAACTGGGAATTGACTTGATGGTTAAAAGAGACAGATCTGTTCCTCAAGGCCATATAGAATAGAAAAGTAATGCAGAAAGAGTATAGAAAAAGAAACAGTAGCCATCTGAATCACTACTGTGGTCTACATTTACATAAAAATCACCCCATTCAGTCCAAGTCCTTGTAATTTCATATTTCAGAATGAATATGATACCTGCCTTTCGAGGAACGCTCTTCAGAATATTGCAGAAGCTCTATATTAAGCCCAGCACACACCTTCCCGATTTCATCGGGGCTTTGTGTGTCGGGCGATCAGTTACGAGTATACGGGCCCAATTTGATCGGTTCAAAGTTCCCCGCACACATTTGCAAGACATCGTACATGTTCAGCCTGAATAGATGGTCACATGTTCAAGATATCACGTGATAGTACAATATACTGTGTGTGTGTGTGTGTGTGTATACACACACACACACATACATAGACAAGTATTAAATTTTGAATATAAGAATCAAAAAGGGATATAATAATCCCAACTAGACAAATCAATAATAAGAATTGATTCTAATTTGTTCAGTCGTTCTTAAAATTCAACTTGTTCCGGGATTCCGGACAAGCGATTTCTGTACCACTGGCAATGCTATAATACTTTACAAGGCATTTTCAAAGCTGTCACAATTATAGCCATAGCCTTGTTCCTCTTTTCCTGTTTGCTGTAATCAGATGAATTAATGTCATAAAGACAGGTGGACGCTTCCCAAAGTGACACAAGTTGTGCTTCCTGGTCTGCAGTCCACGTGTGATCAATCCTGGCACTCCAATTGGCTGTTTAAAATTATCGTAACCGATGAGATCGTAATAACAACGCACACCCTACCGATTGTGTTGAGTACGAGGAGATCGCGTCCGAAAATATCAAGACCAGTTTGAGCTGAACCGAGCAACCGAGAACTGATGAAATCGGCTACGAGGAGCCCCCGCACACATTTACGATTCGCAAGCGATTTAATTGGCCCGACAAAATCGTAAGCGAATCGGGAAGGTGTGCGGCGGGCTTTAGATTCAGAGTAGCCTGATCAATACAAGAAAGTTCTTGGATGACTTGTCAACATTGTTTCTTATATTTAAGCACACTGTGTTTTTGTGAGGAAAAATAATCTGCTATAAAATCAACATACACCACAGATATTACCATCTGTAGTGTGATTATCACTAAATCTATTAGTATCAATATGTCATAAATGGTTATTCACTACATGATTTAAGAAGCGTTGCTCAAGTGAGAAATAATATATGAATATGAAATAGCAGTTCTCACCATCTCCAAACAGCTGCAGAATGGCAAGGTCCACAGGTCTCTTCCAACCAGAATCTTTCTGGATGGCGATGCCGTAACCTGTGGTAGCGAAGATATAACCACTACCAATCGTCACAAGCTTGCAGCCCTCATCTCTGCCTGCCATGTAGTTCAGCACAGCAGCATCATAGATAAATGCATCTAATTTTCTGTCAAGAAAAAAGAAGGAAAGACCATTGGTTTGGGCATTGATTGAAGCTAATAACTGCTAGCTTTATTTGACGAGACAAATTAATATCCAGAAGTCTTCAGTGTGTTTTAGACTGTGACTAATCTATGTTAACATTTTGGGATGTATTTTTAATATATATATTTAGGCACTGCCTAAAAGCGGAGCTCCTGATGAGTGTAAAATGTGTTTGTCAGTGGCAGCCAGAGCTGTCACTCATTATTCATGTTACGAGCAGAGCTGTCAGCCCAGGAAGCTGTATTTGTTATGCTAAAGAGGTTTAGCACAGTATATTATAAAGTTTTGCTGTCTGTTATATATGTTATATATAACAGATAGATAGATAGATAGATAGATAGATAGATAGATAGATAGATGTCATTCATGCACAGTGTAAAGTTTGTATGCACTGTTTACTGAGTATGTTTTGTTTGTATTCAGTGCATTGGTTGAACTGTGGTTTAGCACGGAACTTTAAATGCAGAGTCTAATGGCGTATGTTTGGCTAACTTGTAGAGGTTTGCACCCTTGGTTGAGAGGAGCAAGGTGTGTAACGTTAAGAGCATAGTCTGTAAACATTACTGTGTAAAACTGTGTATTTCTTTACAACCATGTCACGCTAATTATTATTATTATTTATTTTATTTTATTTTTTTAGTTTTCATGGTGTTCAGCATACGGTGTATGGTGTTCGATGTCTAGTGTTCGATGCTATACTTGTGTTCAAGAAGAATAAAACGCATATGCACCCGTCAGACACTCTTTGTTGTTGTTCTTAATGCCAAGGGCTACGACAGTGTTAGTAAATAATCCCATGTTATTTTTTAAAAAGCAAATTAAAATCAATGCTGGATAAAATCCCATTTACAGTGGTGCTTGAAAGTTTGTGAACCCTTTAGAATTTTCTATATTTCTGCATAAATATGACCTAAAACATCATCAGATTTTCACACAAGTCCTAAAAGTAGATAAAGAGAACCCAGTTAAACAAATGAGACAAAAATATTATACTTGGTCATTTATTTATTCAGGAAAATGATCCAATATTACATGTCTGTGAGTGGCAAAAGTATGTGAACCTCTAGGATTAGCAGTTCATTTGAAGGTGAAATTAGAGTCAGGTGTTTTCAATCAATGGGATGACAATCAGGTGTGAGTGGGCACCCTGTTTTATTTAAAGAACAGGGATCTATCAAAGTCTGATCTTCACAACACATGTTTGTGGAAGTGTATCATGGCCCGAACAAAGGAGATTTCTAAGGACCTCAGAAAAAGCGTTGTTGATGCTCATCAGGCTGGAAAAGGTTACAAAACCATCTCTAAAGAGTTTGAACTCCACCAATCCACAGTCAGACAGATTGTGTACAAATGGAGGAAATTCAAGACCATTGTTACCCTCCCCAGGAGCAGTCGACCAACAAAGATCACTCCAAAAGCAAGGCGTGTAATAGTCGGTGAGGTCAGAAAAGACCCCAGGGTAACTTCTAAGCAAATGAAGGCCTCTCTCACATTGGCTTATGTTAATGTTAATGAGTCCACCATTAGGAGAACACTGAACAACAATGGTGTGCATGGCAGGGTTGCAAGGAGAAAGCCAATGCTCTCCAAAAAGAACATTGCTGTTCATCTGCAGTTTGTTAAAGATCACGTGGACAAGCCAGAAGGCTATTGGAAAAAAGTTTTGTGGACGGATGAGACCAAAATAGAACTTTTTGGTTTAAATGAGAAGCGTTATGTTTGGAGAAAGGAAAACACTGCATTCCAGCATAAGAACCTTATCCCATCTGTGAAAAATGGTGGTGATAGTATCATGGTTTGGGCCTGTTTTGCTGCATCTGGGCCAGGACAGCTTGCCATCATTGATGGAACAATGAATTCTGAATTATACCAGCGAATTCTAAAGGAAAATGTCAAGACATCTGTCCATGAACTGAATCTCAAGAGAAGCTGGGTCATGCAGCAAGACAACGACCCTACGCACACAAGTCGTTCTACCAAAGAATGGTTAAAGAAGAATAAAGTGAATGTTTTGGAATGGCCAAGTCAAAGTCCTGACCTTAATCCTATCGAAATGTTGTGGAAGGACCTGAAGCGAGCAGCTCATGTGAGGAAACCCACCAACATCCCAGAGTTGAAGCTGTTCTGTACGGAGGAACGGGCTAAAATTCCTCCAAGCCGGTGTGCAGGGCTGATCAACAGTTACCAGAAATGCTTAGTTGCAGTTGTTGTTGCACAAGGGAGTCACACCAGATACTGAAAGCAAAGGTTCATATACTTTTGCCACTCACAGATATGTAATATTGGATCATTTTCCTCAATAAATAAATGACCAAGTCTAATATTTTTGTCTCATTTGTTTAACTGGGTTCTCTTTATCTACTTTTAGGACTTGTGTGAAAATCTGATGAAGTTTTAGATCATATTTATGCAGAAATATAGAAAATTCTAAAGGGTTCACAAACCTTCAAGCACCACTGTCTCTTATCTAAATAAAGATATACATTTCATTGTCCGGTGGTCAAGTGTTTGAGATATGTTGCCTTGCACTTACTGTATGATTGGGTACCCTGTGGTGGTACACATACATCGTTTGTACTTCATACGGTCACAAAAGTCATCAAAAATCAGGTCGATGCATTACCATATTCTCTTAAATATGGAGCTTCACTCCGTAGAGCTCAAATATTACTGGTCAATGTAGTAAATAACAAACTAAAAAAAGTCAATGTACTGCATTACTAATCAAAGGACTTCTTGCTGAGACTGTGACTGGCCCTGTAGCAGCTGAGTAGAGTGTTGGTTCTAAGCATGATGAGACAAGTCTAAGCCACAGCAAGATACCTGACATCAGAAAGTGCAGTTTTGAATCAGACATTTTTTAAAAACGTTAGTCATTTTAAAAAATATACTTGAGTATAAATGTTATGAATAGTGCAGTTCTTTCATTGTGAAACTGCATAATTCATACGTCCACCATTGGTTTAAATAAATTTATACCAGAGAGCTGTTACATTTCCAATCTGATTGGTCAGAAAATGTGGGTTAGTTTTCTATAAGAGCAGCTGCAAAGCATATCACACCAAAATGATTTAATTAATACGTTAATAATAGTTTAATATTGCTATGGTGAAGTATTCCAAGAGAACACATTTTAAGCATTTTTAGAAGGAGTCTCCAGTGTCACTGCTTTGTAATCATTAGAAATAAAGCTGTAACTTTAAGTTTTTCACCACAGGATAGTTTTCAGGACAGAGGGCTTTACAATCTGTTGTGGTAGGCAGGCTGTTAAAGCAAGACAGCCTTTCAATTTCATAAAATTGGTGAAATTTAGTTTCCTCTGAAATTTGGTCATTGTGATATGTTTATTTCTGTAATATATCAAAAAACTAGGCCATTCTGTGGCTGGGAAGTTATTTAATTTGAAGGGATTCTTGAGCAAATAATGTGCATGAACTCGCACGCTTCGCACAGTCAAGCAGACAGAGGAAGTCCGGAGTGTGCTTGCACAAGTTTTCATTGACCATGCACTGACCCACATCATTTTGCCACGAGACGAGGAGCTAATCATAACATTCACATTGCAAGTTCAGTACTCAAGTTGTGACAGAAAATATGACTGAGCCAATGAATCTTACACATCAAATGCTGGTTAGTATGTTTCTCCCTATCATAAATATTGTAATTAGTGAAGAACATGCTGCGATTAACCCAAATATGTATCTTTTTGAGACGAACTTGAGCCTGGTCACTCATCTTGTTGAAGTCCATTTTTCATTGAGTGTATTCTAGCCAATATTTGTTAGTCATAACGAAAATTACGTATTGATTTCACAATGTAAATATTATTCCTGCGCATTAGATAGTTTATATAGAAGGTCCTTTTTTCATCATTATGATGGTGAAGACCGTTGAGCAAAAATGTGTAATTAGACTATGCACCTATATTGCACAACTTCTAGTGAACAACCCATCAATTTGCTATCATACTGTGCAGTTTATTTCGTTGAGCAAGACAGTACATGGTTCTTTTTCACTGTGGCAGTAGGAGCGTGGTCAAGCACCGGTTTGTGAATGGAGAGCGAGACCGGGGAAGGTGCTCTGTGTGTGTGTGTGTGTGTGTGTGTGTGAGAGAGAAGGAGCAGGGATTGAGGATCTCTTCTCATGGCTGAAATCACGTCGGTGCAGTAGCACACAGTTTATTTTGAAACTGCTGAAAAGTGTGTTTTGTATTAAGTGACAGTTGAAAAAATAAAAATGAAAGTGAACTTGATCCTGGCTACCTGTTTCAGTGTCCACTATATCAGGGAAGCTGTTACATTCATCTTTTTGATTTTTGTGTTTGCTAATGTTTTTGCCAAACGTAGTGATCAGAAGTAATAATTTTGGGAATATGAACACTCCACTATCTTTGTAATGCCGCTAATTGACTTTCCTAAACTCGACTTTAGTATAACCTTGTGAATTTCCTGTGTAACCCACCCATTTCAGACATGAGCCCGAGGACAGAAAAACAAATCTCTTAAGTTTGATTGAAGAAGTGATGGGATATATCTCATCTCATTATCTCTAGCCGCTTTATCCTGTCCTACAGGGTCGCAGGCAAGCAGGAGCCTATCCCAGCTGACTACGGGCAAAAGGCGGGGTACACCCTGGACAAGTCGCCAGGTCATCACAGGGCTGACACATAGACACAGACAACCATTCACACTCACGGTCAATTTAGAGTCACCAGTTAACCTAACCTGCATGTCTTTGGACTGTGGGGGAAACCGGAGCACCCAGAGGAAACCCACGCGGACACGGGGAGAACATGCAAACTCCACACAGAAAGGCCCTCGCCGGCCCCGGGGCTCGAACCCGGACCTTCTTGCTGTGAGGCGACAGCGCTAACCACTACACCACCGTGCCGCCTGGGATATATCCAATTACTGATATTTATTAGTTTGGGCCTGCATTTCCTTTCCTTCACAATACAGGGTCTTTTCTTCTCACTTTTCATTTCTGTAGTCGGTCTTCCATGCTCAAAGTGCACACTCACATGCTCCATTGTTCTCTCAAGTTGCAAATTTGTATCCCACAATGCGTTGCGAACGGGGAAACCCCACCACGTCATGCATGACATAGTATCTTGGTTTAGGTCATGGTGAGGTAAGAAAAAAATGGCAGAGAATTTAGGGCCACGTGGCTCTAAATTCATTAATTGTTCTTTTAGGGAAAAAAAGTAATAAAATTTGAAGTCTGTGATTCGAATTCAGTAGCTTTCGGTCCACTAAAAATAATTAGGTGTAAATATTTGAGCTGGTAACAATAAATCTGCTTCACATCAGGCATCACACCAAACCATGATTGATTATTTTCCTATAACCACACAGTCCATGTTTATTCTTTATGTATTAGAGATTTCATGAAAATGAAATTGTTATTTTGTTCTCCTGTGGGTGCTCCTCTTTCCTGTTTCCTCCCACAGTCCAACGACATGAGGATTGGGTCAACTGGCTACTCTAAGGCCCTGTCCACATGGCAACGGATTCAGGTGAATCTGATACAATTGTTTATCGTTTAGGCCTGGCGTCCACACGGCACCGGCGTTTTGGGTGCCCAAAACGCAATCTTTTGAGAACGGGTTCCAGAGTGGAAAGATCTGGCAACGTTGCCGTTGCGAAGTCGTCTGGATGAGTAGAACGGATTTGTTTACGATGACGTCACAACCACATGACTGTGAGTGCTTCACGCCGGGTAGAAGCGTAACAAACTCGATGCGAGTTGTCAACAAATCCTATAACTTGGTTCATGAAACGCGCTTACAAAATATTTTCACTGTGAATATTTATTGTGTAATGGTGCAAAGTGAGAGAGAGTGAGAGAGAATAGCCCTTAGGGCAGAGTCAATCCCGCCAGCAAAAATAGGGAAAAAAAGGAGCGATCTCACCTCTTCAGATGTTGGTTTAAGTCCTACAATACATTCCTCAAAAAGGGCGTAGAAGAACAAATTAATCCATCAGCGTGTAGCATTCAATTTATTCCGGACCATTAAAGACGCCGCCTTCCGCGTAGACTCATACGTCATCCTCGCCGCCATATTGGATGGGTCAAAGCGGAGAATAAAGATGCCTCATTCATGTGCTGCGTTTAACTGTACCAACAGGTTTACCGTCTAAACGAGATCACATGGGATTACCTTTCACAGGTGAGACTGGAAAAATACTTTTCATTGTATTTGGTCATTATCATGTAATTTTACGAACAGATTTTTCTGACTTTGTGGCTAATATGAAGTCTCGCGCATAATAGTTTATGCGCATGCGTCCTTACTTCTTCTATTGTTCTGGTGTCTCCTAAGGGACCGTCTTACAGCGCCCCTAGAGGTGTGGCATGTATATTGCATCATTTTCAGCAAGCGTTGCGTTGCCATATGGACCTGATATTTTACTGATCGTTGCCCATTTGGACGCGATATTTTTTTAAATAACATCTCGTTGCCGTTGTCGTGTGGATGTAGCCTAAATTGCCCATAGGTGTGAATGTGATGTGTGAATGTTTATTCGTCTCTGTGTTAGCCCTGTGGTAGCTTGGTGACCTGTCCAGGGTGAACCCCGCCCCACGCCTGAAGTCAGCTGGGATTGCTTGAGTGGCTTGAGCTCACCCATGACTCTGATGGATAAGCTGTATAGATAATAGATGGATGAGAGTCTTGGTCTGGGAGTAATTTGTCCAACCTCCTCTTTTCTCCAGTCCTTTCATTCACCTTCTTATTGTTTGAGATAACATGCACAGTTAATTTGGGAATTTTCTTTTGTGCTGTAATGGCACACATTCCTCATAAGTCACATCATATACAGTAACTTTCCTCTTTGTTGTAGTACAGAACACTTCTCACAAATTTTCTCTGCAAATAGAGAGGTGTTGCAATACCTTTGATGATGTGTGTGTCCTATTTTAGGAGTAGTACAATATAGAACAGTTTTTGCCTCTTGCATTTAATAGTGTAGTGTGTAAATGTGAATCTTACACATATTAGATTTGGACTCTGGTAGATGAAATATGCATACGTTACATGTGTGGTTTAGTCATTTCTAAACAAACAGCCGCAGGCTTCTCCAGTTTGTTGCTATTAGCAGCTACATGTTCACTGAACACCCACTCACACACATTCATATCCTATCTGTCTCCCTCTATCGTTCTCTCCGGCCCCCAGCACACTTTTGTAGCTTTTTTTTAACCTCTTTCTCTCTTTTACCCTGTTTTCAGGCTGTGGAGGGCCTCGTCTACGTTTTTCTGGTGGAAGCTGGTCATGTAGCTGTGCATTTCTTTGTAGTTGTTCCTAATGTTCCTCTCCGTGCTGCCATTTGGAACTGTGCCAAAACGGAACGGCGGAGAAAAGTCATTTGGCCTTTGAAACTGAAGAGAGAAAGAGAGAGAGAGAGAGGTCAGTGTGAACACGGTAGTTAAACCTGCATTCATCCAGAAACACTATTGTATGCAGTGTAAGGTATTTTCAACAGGTGGGTGCAAAATAATTTTTAAACACTGCCATAACTATTTTACATCCCTGTGCCATCTTGGCTACTTCAAATCATAAAAGACAAATAAAATATTTTCTTTTTGTTTCATTTTATCAAATACATCTTCTGTGATGCGATTTAAAAAAATATACACCATCCTTTAATGACATTTAAAAATACATCACAGCCTAAAGAAAGTTTCTTTTTTTCGCTGTTTTTTTTTAACCCTCTTCACATGAATTATTGAGTGGCTACTGCAGATTCTCCTTGTCAGTTCTCCTTGCCTGTTTTAGCAGCTGTAACCTAGTTCCCATTAGCCTAATAATTTCTCATTTATAAAGGCCAAGTGCAAAGCTACAAAAACATACCACAAGTACAAGGGGTGCACAAGCAATCATTAGCACAAATGAGTATTGATGTATATCATCCACACAGGCCAAGTACAGGCACTTTAACTAAATTTACAATGACAAACATAAAACATACTGTACATCCCGTCCATATTTCCTTAAATTGACCAAACAAATATCTAACAAAAGTCAAACCAATAATCACAACGGTTAACACAAGATCCTGGAAGTTTGTCTTGTGGGGAGTGGGCTGTGTATAGACACAAGGACCGTGTGGTTTGTATTACAAAAATCTTTATAGAAGATTGCAAAAAAAATTGGCATTTTATATTATTAGTTCAACAGTTTAAAACATCATGCACACTTTACAGTTTCCTGCCCTTGATTTAGTACCTCAAGGCTACTTAAGTTCATGCAAAAATTAAAATAATACAAGATATGCTGAATCAATCAAGATATGCTGATACCTTCTGTTTTAGGCAGCATTAACTTTTTCAGCAGTTTGTGCTACAGTAGCACTTCTGTGGGATTGGACCATATAGGCTAGCCTTCGTGCCCCAGGTGAATCAATGAGCCTTTGACACCCATGAACCTGTTGCCGGTTCACTGGTTGTCCTTCCTTAGACCACTTTTGGTAGGTACTAACCACTGCATACCGGGAACACCCCACAAGATGTGCCATTTTGGAGATACTCAGACCCAGTCATCTAGCCATCACAATTTGGCCCATGTCAAAGTCACTCAATTCCTTACACTTGCCCATTTTTCCTGCTTCCAAAACATCAGCTTCAAGAACTGACTGTTCTCTTGCTGCCTAATATTATCCCACCCCTTGAAAGGTGCCATTGTAATGAAATAATAAATGTTATAAAGTTATTCACTTCACCTGTCAGTAGTTTTAATGTTATGGCCGATCGGTGTGTGTCTGTGTGTGTGTGCGTGCGTGCGTATGTGTGAGCGTGTGTTGTTCTTCATTCAGCATCCCCCCTCCCCAAATTACTTAAGCAGCTGCATAACCAAATCTGCATACAAGTAACTTTCTCTGCATAAATATTGATGTAATTTTAGACTAAAGTCACTTACTCTGAATACAACCTAGGGTTATTAAAATTATGTATGCAGGCAAAGTTAGAGGGCAAACAAACCCAGACGTTCTTCAACACATTCCAAACTGACTGTCATCTGTAAAGGACTTTCGCTGGCATCACCTTTATCGAAGGTAGAAACCTCACATGTTAACGTGGCATCTGTACTTTTAATAGCCCTTGAACATCTCATCTCATTATCTCTAGCTGCTTTATCCTGTTCTACAGGGTCGCAGGCAAGCTGGAGCCTATCCCAGCTGACTACAGGCGAAAGGTGGGGTACACCCTGGACAAGTCGACAGGTCATCACAGGGTTGACACATAGACACAGACAACCATTCACACTCACATTCACACCTACGGTCAATTTAGAGTCACCAGTTAACCTAGCCTGCACGTCTTTGGACTGTGGGGGAAACCGGAGCACCCGGAGGAAACCCACGCGGACACGGGGAGAACATGCAAACTCCACACAGAAAGACCCTCGCCGGCCACGGGGCTCGAACCCAGACCTTCTTGCTGTGAGGCGACAGCGCTAACCACTACACCACCGTGCCGCCGCCCTTGAACATCTCATCTCATCTCATTATCTCTAGCCGCTTTATCCTGTTCTACAGGGTCGCAGGCAAGCTGGAGCCTATCCCAGCTGACTACGGGTGAAAGGCGGGGTACACCCTGGACAAGTCACCAGGTCATCACAGGGCTGACACATAGACACAGACAACCATTCACACTCACATTCACACCTACGGTCAATTTAGAGTCACCAGTTAACCTAACCTGCATGTCTTCGGGCTGTGGGGGAAACCGGAGCACCCGGAGGAAACCCACGTGGACATGGGGAGAACATGCAAACTCCGCACAGAAAGGCCCTCGCCGGCCACGGGGCTCGAACCCGGACCTTCTTGCTGTGAGGCGACAGCGCTAACCACTACACCACCGTGCCGCCGCCCTTGAACATAATCAACTTTTTTCATTTTCTGCTTTCAGTGTACAAGTACTTGCTTACAGTGTACTTATTTTTTTATTTTTTACATCCAGTACCAGTAAAAATATTGGACACGCATTTATAGGTTTTTATGTATTTGGACTATTTTGTACATAGAACAATACTGAAGACATCAAAACTATGAAACAACATGTAGAACATATATGGAACTATGTGGTAAACAAAAAAGTGTTAATAAAACAAAATATGTTTCATATTTTAGACTTTTCCAAGTAGCCAGAGTTTACCTTGATGATGCTTTACACACTGTTGGCATTATCTTAACCAGATTCATGAGGTAGTCACCAGGAATGCTATTCAGTTAACAGCTGTGCCTCGTCAAAAGTTAATTAGCGTAATTTCTTGTCTTATTAATGCATGAGATCAAACAGTAAATAGTAAATAATAAAAATACAGTAAATAGCCCTATTCCACAACTGTAGTAATCCATATTATGTCAAGAACCACTAAAGAGAAACAACAGTCCATCATTACTTTAAGACATGAAGGTCAGTCAGTCCAGAAAATTGCAAGAACTCTGTATGTATCTTCAAATGCAGTTGCAAAATCTGTCAAACGCTATGATGAAAGTGGCTCTCATGAGGACCGTCCCAGGAAAGGAAGACCAAGACTGCAGAGGATAAGATCATTAGAGTTACTAGCTTCAGAAATCGCCAATTAACAGCACCTCAGATTAAAGCCTACTTGAATGCTTCACAGAGTTCAAGTAGCAGACACATATCAAGAGCAACTGTTCAGAAGAGACTGCGTAAATCAGGACTTCACAGTCGAACTGCTGCAATGAAACCACTACCTGAGGGAGGCCAAGAAGAAGAAGAAGAAGAGAATTGCTTGGTCCAAGAAACACAAAGGACTAGATGTTAGACCAGGGGAAATCTGTACTTAACTCTCATGAGTCCAAATTTGAGGTTTTTGGTGCCAACCGTTATGTCTTTGTGAGACACAGAAAAGAGGAACTGATGGTAACTGCATGTGTCATTCCCACTGTGAAGCATGATGGAAGTGGTGTGATGGTATGGGGGTGATTTGCGAGTGACACTGTTGGTGATTTGTTCAAAATTGAAGGCACACCTAACCAGCATCAATAGCCCAGCATTCTGCAGTGACATGCCTTCCCGTCTGGTTTGTGCTTAGTGAGACCATCATTTGTTTTTCAACAGGACAATGACACAACCACACCTGCAGGCTATGAAAGGGCTATTTAACCAAGAAGGAGAGTAAGGCCCTGTCCACACGGCAATGGATTCAGGTGACTCCGATACAATTGCTTATCGTTTAGGCCTGGTGTCCACACGGCACCGGCGTTTTGGGTGCCCAAAATGCAATCTTTTTGAGAACGGGTTCCAGAGTGGAAAGATCTGGCAACGTTGCCGTTGTGAAGTCGTCTGGATGAGTAGAACGGATTTGTTTACGATGACGTCACAACCACATGACTGTGATTGCTTCACGCCGGGTAGAAGTGTAATGAACTCGATGCGAGTTGTCAACAAATCCTATAACTTGGTTCATGAAACGCGCTTACAAAATATTTTCACTGTGAATATTTATTGTGTAATGGTGCAAAGTGAGAGAGAGAGAGAGAGAGAGAGAGAGACTCTGCCCTTAGGGCAGAGTCAATCCCGCCAGCAAAAATAGGGAAAAAAAAGGAGCGATCTCACCTCTTCAGATGTTGGTTTAAATCCTACAATACATTCCTCAAAAAGGGCGTAGAAGAGCAAATTAATCCATCAACGTGTAGCATTCAATTTATTCCGGACCATTAAAGACGCCGCCTTCCGCGTAGAATCATACGTCATCCTCGCCGCCATATTGGATAGGTCAAAGCGGAGAATAAAGATTCATGTGCTGCGTTTAACTGTACCAACAGGTTTACCGTCCAAACGAGATCACATGGGATTACCTTTCACAGGTGAGAAACAACAAATTAATCCATCAACGTGTAGCATTCAATTTATTCCGGACCATTAAAGACGCCGCCTTCCGCGTAGAATCATACGTCATCCTCGCCGCCATATTGGATAGGTCAAAGCGGAGAATAAAGATTAGCTGTGTTTAACTGTACCAACAGGTTTGCCGTCCAAACGAGATCACATGGGATTACCTTTCACAGGTGAGACTGGAAAAATACTTTTCATTGTATTTGGTCATTATAATGTAATTTTACGAACAGATTTTCCTGACTTTGTGGCTAATATGAAGTCTCACGCATAATAGTTTATGCGCATGCGTCCTTACTTCTTCTATTGTTCTGGTGTCTCCGAAGGGACCGTCTTACAGCGCCCCTAGAGGTGTGGCATGTGTATTGCATCATTTTCAGCAAGCGTTGCGTTGCCATATGGACCTGATATTTTACTGATCGTTGCCCATTTGGACGCGATATATTTTTAAATAACATCTCGTTGCCGTTGTCGTGTGGATGTAGCCTAAAGGAGTGCTACATCAGAAGACCTGGCCTCTACAATCATCCCAACCTAAACCCAATTGAGATGGTTTGGGATGAGTTGGACTGCAGATTGAAAGAAAAGGAGCTAACAAGTGTTCAACATATATGGGAACTCTTCAAGACTGCTGGAAAACCATTCCAGGTGATTACCTCTTGAAGTTGGTTGAGAGAATGCAAAGAGTGTGCAAAGTGTCCTCAAAGCAAAATGTGGCTACTTTTTTTACACTTTTTTTTTTGCATACTACATAATTCCATGTGGTATTTCATAGTTTTGAAGCCTTCAGCATTGTTCTACAATGTAGAAAATAATAAAAATAAAGAAAAAACTGTGAATTAGAAGCTGTGTCCAAACTTTTGACTGGTACTGTATGGCTTACATAAGACATTTGCTCAGTTATATGCAACCCCAAATCAGAAAAAGTTGGGACATTATGGAAAATGCAAATAAAAAAAAAAGAAAGCAATTATTTCTAAATTTACTTTGACTTGTATTTCATTGCAGACAGTATGAACCCAAGATATTTCATGTTTTGTCTGGTCAACTTAATTTCATTTGTTAATATACATCCATTCTTGCATTTCAGGCGTGCAACACATTCCAAAAAAAAAAATTTGGGTGGAGACAATTTAGGGCTAGTAATGATGTAAAATGATTAAATAATGATGTGATTTGAAACGGTGATGTCAACAGGTGATTGTAATCATGATTTGGCACAAAATCAATATTGGGGAAAAGCCTAGTCTTTGAGGAGCAAAGATGGGTCGAGGATCCAAGTTTGTCAACAAATGCATGAGAAAATTATTGAAATGTTTAAAAACAATATTCCTCAAAGAAAGATGAGAAGGGATTTTGATATTTCACCCTCTATGGTGCATAATATCATTAAATAATTCAAGGAATAGGAGTATTTTGGTTTGTAACGGGCAAGGGCTCAAGCCTAAGTTGAACACCCATGATCTCCAATCCCTCAGATGACACTGCATCAAGAACTGTCATTCATCTACAACCCCAATTCCAGAAAAGTTGGGACAAAGTACAAATTGTAAATAAAAACGGAATGCAATGATGTGGAAGTTTCAAAATTCCATATTTTATTCAGAACAGAACATAGATGAGATATCAAATGTTTAATCTGAGAAAATGCATCATTTAAAGAGAAAAATTAGGTGATTTTAAATTTCATGACAACAACACATCTCAAAAAAGTTGGGACAAGGCCATGTTTAGCACTGTGAGACATCCCCTTTTCTCTTTACAACAGTCTGTAAACGTCTGGGGACTGAGGAGACAAGTTGCTCAAGTTTAGGGATAGGAATGTTAACCCATGCTTGTCTAATGTAGGATTCTAGTTGCTCAACTGTCTTAGGTCTTTTTTGTTGTATCTTCCATTTTATGATGCGCCAAATGTTTTCTATGGGTGAAAGATCTGGACTGCAGGCTGGCCAGTTCAGTACCCGGACCCTTCTTCTACGCAGCCATGATGCTGTAATTGATGCAGTATGTGGTTTGGCATTGTCATGTTGGAAAATGCAAGGTCTTCCCTGAAAGAGACGTCATCTGGATGGGAACATATGTTGCTCTAGAACCTGGATATACCTTTCAGCATTGATGGTGTCTTTCCAGATGTGTAAGCTGCCCATGCACACGCACTAATGCAACCCCATACCATCAGAGATGCAGGCTTCTGAACTGAGCGCTGATAACAACTTGGGTCATCCTTCTCCTCTTTAGTCCGAATGACACGGCGTCCCTGATTTCCATAAAGAACTTCAAATTTTGATTCGTCTGACCACAGAACAGTTTTCCACTTTGCCACAGTCCATTTCAAATGAGCCTTGGCCCAGAGAAGACGTCTGCGCTTCTGGATCATGTTTAGATACGGCTTCTTCTTTGAACTATAGAGTTTTAGCTGGCAACGGCGGATGGCACAGTGAATTGTGTTCACAGATAATGTTCTCTGGAAATATTCCTGAGCCCATTTTGTGATTTCCAATACAGAAGCATGCCTGTATGTGATGCAGTGCCGTCTAAGGGCCCAAAGATCACGGGCATCCAGTATGGTTTTCCGGCCTTGACCCTTATGCACAGAGATTCTTCCAGATTCTCGGAATCTTTTGATGATATTATGCACTGTAGATGATGATATGTTCAAACTCTTTGCAATTTTACACTGTCGAACTCCTTTCTGATATTGCTCCACTATTTGTCGGCGCAGAATTAGGGGGATTGGTGATCCTCTTCCCATCTTTACTTCTGAGAGCCGCTGCCACTCCAAGATGCTCTTTTTATACCCAGTCATGTTAATGACCTATTGCCAATTGACCTAATGAGTTGCAATTTGGTCCTCCAGCTGTTCCTTTTTTGTACCTTTAACTTTTCCAGCCTCTTATTGCCCCTGTCCCAACTTTTTTGAGATGTGTTGCTGTCATGAAATTTCAAATGAGCCAATATTTGGCACGAAATTTTAAAATGTCTCACTTTCGACATTTGATATGTTGTCTATGTTCTATTGTGAATACAATATCAGTTTTTGAGATTTGTAAATTATTGCATTCCATTTTTATTTACAATTTGTACTTTGTCCCAACTTTTTTGGAATCGGGGTTGTATAGCTGATATAACCACATGGGCTCAGGATTACTTTGGCAAACCTTTGTCAAGCACTACAGTACTGAGTTGCATCCGCAAATGTCAGTTAAAACTTGACTGTGGAAAAAGGAAGCCTTATGTTAACTGTATCCAGAAGTGCTGTCAACTTCTCTGGGCTTGGAGGCATCTGGGATGGACCATTACACAGTGAAAATGTCTACTGTGGTGAGACGAATCGGTATTCCAGGTCTTTTTTGGAAGAAATGGACGCCATGTGCCCCGGACCTTGAGTACATTGCGATTTTAGAGTAACATATGCTGCCTTCAAGACAACACCTTTTCCAAGGATTTTTCAACAAGACAGGAAGAAGAGGGTGCCTGTCCCCTCTGTCCCCAATAGAGAATGTGTGGTGAATTTTGAAGTGAACAATATAACAACGACGACTCCATACTGTTGCACGCTTTAAGACCTGTTTGCAGGAAGAATGGGACAAAGTAACAGCTGAAACACTTCAGCACTTGGTGTCTTCAGTCCCTAAACATCTTTTAAGTGTTATGAGAAGGAATGACAACGTTATAACATGGTAAATGCTTTACCATCCCAACTTTTTTGAAATGTGTTGCAAGAATCAAAATTGAAATGTGTTTATTTTGAAAAAACAATCAAATTCATGAGGTAGAACATCAAATAATGTGCTGTTGTATTGTTTAAGTGAAATACAGGTTGAAAATTATTTACAAATCCATTTTTCCAGCTTTAATTTCAATTTATATATACCGTCCCAACTTTTTCTGATTTGGGATTGGACAATATACAGCTAAACACGACCCTTCATCACTGTATCAAGGTATAAATTGATTCTAGCACTACAGAAATTAGGTTGTAAATAATATATGCAGTGTTATTCTAGGTTTATTGAACTGTGAAGGCCAGTGTTTAAAGGTTACTCCCACAGTACTGACAAAAAAGCCCTTGACCTTATCTCCAGTAATCTGGGTTTTATAGGTAAATCCTCAGTACCTTCTTATCGCTGAGTCCAGACACCTGGTCAACATACTCCTCTTGGATCATGAAAGCAGCC
Source organism: Neoarius graeffei (assembly GCF_027579695.1). Lineage (NCBI taxonomy): Eukaryota > Metazoa > Chordata > Actinopteri > Siluriformes > Ariidae > Neoarius > Neoarius graeffei. The sequence continues at coordinate 45,621,359 of NC_083586.1, read as the reverse complement.
AGGTTGGCAGTGTAACTGGCCAGGAAGATGACAGCGAAGAAGGCCCACACTGATACCATTATCTTACTGGTGGTGCCTTTGGGGTTTTGTACAGGCACAGAGTTGTTGAAGACTAGACCCCAGAGCAGCCATATGGCCTTTCCGATTGTGAACGAGGGACCACCAGGCTCTGAAGACAGGCAGAATGAAAAAGAGTGAGCAGCGAAAAGAAACAAGGCCCTACCTATGAAGAAAAGCCCTGAGAAAGAGAGTGATTATATGTAAAAAAAAAATGGTTAGAAAAAAGGCAGAGATTAAGGGGGGTATTTTTTAAAGGAGAAAAGAAAGAGAAGCTGTTTATAAGTAGATGGATGCAAGCATAAGCATATTCAGGAGAAGCTAAAACAGTAATTTGAGGTGAAAAAGCATAATGTACTCAGATGGCTAGACAGAGAGACACAGAGGGACTCTACAGTGTGTTATAGTTATGGAAAATTAGAATAGCTTTTAAGCTCCAGCACAGTACAACAGGCTTATGTAATGGGGACATGTCATTAAACACGGGCCTGGGGGCGAGAAGAGAAATCAGTAGTCTCTGTATTCTCTCAGCTCCCAGCGAATACCTGAACACAGAACAGTGCAGCACTGTCTGTGCTTTGGTTTCACCATATATCTATTCAAATAAGTCTCATTTGATTACTGTGAGTTATTCTGTCTGGCAAGATCTTATTCTTAATGCTGCGCTCCCTGGAAATAAAACATTAGTGAGATAATGCAAGGATGATATATCTGGATCTGGATCTGGATTGCATTTTAAATCCAAAGCAGGTAGATTGTCTACGACTGTCAGTAATGCTGTCGAGAGTGCCAGTCCGAACCCAACTACAAACATGGACGCTCAGAACTACAACACCCACGAACCCCAGTACCCTCTATCACCTGTTTATTAAGTACACTTGTCACTCATTTCCTGGTTCATCAGCCCCTATGACATAAACACCTCTCCCACTCTCCCTTGATGCAAAGTATTGTCCAGTGTTCATTCCTGTCATACCAAGCCTTTATTATATTGCCTTCTTTATTGTGTTTTTGACCCTCGTTCTCATATCTTACTTGTTATTCTCTAGCCCTGTCTGCATTACCCCATCTACCGATCGATCAACCCTCACCTGTCTGACAAGCTTGATTCTAGTCTCACGTTTTGGCTTTGTTTCCAGTTTGCTTTCCCCGCTCTCCCCTGCACATACATCCGTAAGTGCCTGCATTCTGGCAACGACATCATTGACATGTTGATTATTTAGACACCACTGATTTAAAAAAAATTTTTTTTTTTAATACACAGTATCGTGACTCAGGGGGACCGACTAGTGGCCTAGTGGTTGCATGTCCGCCTCTCGATCGGGAGATCGTGAGTTCTATTCACGGTCGGGTCATACCAAAGACCATCATAAAAATGGTACCCACTACCATCTGGCAAGGCATGCTGCAATACAGATGTGCATGGGGAGTTGAACTCTCGTGGTTACCAGAGGACTAGCCCCCCACTGTAACCCTAGCTATGTAATAGGCGAGAGGCCGAGGGCTACGGAAACAGAGATCGGCGCCGCCCGATGCGCCACCATCAGAGTTGGGCCTGGTTAGTACTTGAGTGGGAGACTGCCAAGGAATACCAAGTACTGGGCGTGGGAAGGACTTTAACTTTAATCATGACTCAGGAGGCTACAGCCTAAGACCCAAAGGGGGCATGGTCGAAATAGAAAGGTTTTTTAAAAAAAAATCAAATATAAATTGTAACACTATTCCTCTGGTAACACTGAAAAACCCAAGCCTACAAATGCCAGCACTATATTTGTGCGTACCTGCTGATGATATTTTTCGAAACTAATTTTTTAATGAAATAATTAATTTGGATTACTTTTTATTGTTGCATCCAGGGGAATCCCATTTCTGATGCACACCACTGGATGCCTTTTGAACCTTTCTGGCAAGCTTTTGTAAAAGAAAAAAAAAACAACAGCGTTCCTCCAGTGTGTGGTATCTGTTATCTTATTTAGAAAAATACATTTGTATTCACGTACATCCCGACCTAAAATTAACACTGAATAATGTTTAAAGGTAGACTGCCTTTCAGATTTTTCAAGTTTAGGTCATAAAAATAATTTTCCCTGACAGCCAATTATTTTTGTTTAGTGGACCAAAGCTACTGAATTAGAATCACAGACTTACAATTTTATTATTTTTTTAACAGAACAATTAATGAATTTAGGGCCACTTGACCCTAAATCCTCTGCTATTTTTTTTTGCTTCACCATGACCCAATTCAAGATACTATGTCATGCATCACGTGGTAGGCTTTCCCCATTTGCGCAAGGCATTGTGGGATACAACTTTGAAACAGGAGAGAAAAATGGAGGACGTGAGTGTATGAATGAAACGTGAAAGATTGACTACATTAACGGAACGTGAGAAGAAAAGACGTTATGTTGCGAAGGAAAGGAAATGCAGGACCAAACTAATAAATATCAGCGGTCAGCGAGTACCTCAGTGTGATCAACTGTTTGTTTAACGACAGTATGATGGAACTGTCAGTGCACAGTCACAGTAAACCTGTAGATGGCAGTAATGCAACACTGTGGATACCAGCTGCTGGAAAACCCAAAAGAAGAAGGTGGTAAACCTGCGCATGCGCACACGGACTTCCTCTGTCTGCTTGACTGCGCAAAGTGAGCTATTTCATGCGCATTATTTGCTCAGGAATCCCCTCAAATTAAACAACTTCCCAGCCACAGAATGGCCTGTTTTTTTTTTTAGATATTGTAGAAATAAACATATATCACAGTGACCAAATTTCAGAAGGAACTAAATTTCACCAATTTTATGAAATCGAAAGGCTGCCTAGCTTTAAAAATACCATTATTATACTGTTTATGTGCAGTAGGAAAATGCAACTGTGTCGACAATTAATTTTGACTTTTATCCCAATGTAGTTTATCACAATTAATACTGTCTTTACACTTAATGCAATCCAGTGAGTAATGATTCTAGGAATTGTTTTTTTCATATTAGCTTTTCTTTGACTATATTGAATACATCCATGATGCACAACTTCACCCCTACACCTCTCTCTTTCCAAACTGAACTCTGATTATATGTTAAATTAAAGGAGAACTGAAGGCAAATTTTTTTTATCAAAATTCTATTTCTCTCATTTTATTAAATATAGGAATGCATTTTTGATAGCTATTTTGTCACTGCTATAGCAAATTATGAGTGTTTGGAATATGCTATGTAATATACCTGTAGCAGTCCATATGTCAAAGCAATGGCCGTAAATGAGATTCGTTGAGACCTGTGCGAGACATCGTAGGATGGAAGTAAAACATACAGCGGAAATCAAAGTGACCAACATCTGCCAACATTGTCAAAAGACGCGTGAGCCCTCTTTCGAATGTTGATGTAATCAAGCCGGAAGTTTTGTTTGTTTTGAGAGCAATCAGGAAAATTTGAAAAAAGTAGGCAGTAATCGTCATTTAAACTCGTTTTTGTGCAATATTTTGTTTGGAAAACAGTTTTCAAAATGGCGGTACTGACACCTGGCTGACACTTCACGTTTCGAAGTCTCGCACAAGTCTTGTGAAGATCGCGCGGATAAGCGACGCCTGCCGTGGACCAAACGAACTAAATTCAACATGGCTAAAAACTGAATAGGCAGATAAGTATAATATTAAATTGCAATTAGTTGCCAATACGAGTCACGATATAAGGTTACTAAAACCGAAAACATAATTGAATAACATGTTAATTAAGAAATAAAGCGAGTTTAAAAATGACTTCAGTTCTCCTTTAAAATCTATACTTAATTTTATAGAGAAAGATCTTAGCACACTGTGATGCTCAATATAATGGGAAGAAACATGCTTTACTTGCGTAGGCATAGACATTTTACTTGCAGGGAGAGAGTGATTTGAAATCCTGGCTGTAATGTGTCAGGGTGTTTAATAGGTGTTCTCCCACCATGTACACGCAAGCGAGTGTCAGTGCATGCGTACCTCGTCCATCCGCCAGACAGCGGTTATAGCCAACCGGACTGAAGTACTCGAAGACAAAGACGGCCACAGCAGATACAATCAGCAGCATCACAAACATCATCACCCACACATCAGCACTGAACGGCTCTGAGAAAGAGAGGGAGAAAGAATGGAGACAGATATATATATATATATATATATATATATATATATATATATATATATATATATAAAAAACAGCTTCTCTGAGAGGTGACTGTCTTTGCTATTCCTGCTATCAGAAACATCAAGATGCAAAGATGCACTTCGTCTAAGAAAACACTTCGAATGCAGAAGGTTAACAAGAACAGACTGAGTTTACAAGACAAAACCTAAAAAGTTTGAAAATGTGAAATTATAGGTTTATTAGGTCCAAAAATGTTTACACATTACAGCACATTTCATAAGATCTTTTTTTTATCTAAAATAATAAGAAATAAAATGAAACATAACTCCGAAAGAGTGGAATTAAATTCAAAAAAGGACTATAAGGAAGTATGTCAATAAATAAATAAATACATTTTAAAAAACCCAAAATATATGTCAAACAATGCTATAAATGTCCTGTGAAATTCCCACCTCTGAATGTGTGACGGAAAACTGTAATTCACTCTATTTTGCCACATAATAGTTCTGGCTAGTTCCTTTATTTCAGATTTTCTGGCCTGGAAACTAGCTCCATGGCCAGTCACAAGAAAGCTGGCCAACTTTTTGAGAAGGTGACTCATAAGACATTCGGTGGATATAAAAAGTTTACACACCCCTGTTAAAATAGCAGGCTTAGTGACGGAAAAAATGAAACTGAAATAACTGATGTCAGATCTTTTTTTTTCCACCTTTAATGTGAGATAGTCACTCACTCCTTCCTGCTTATCCCACTTACTGTATGTGTGTGGGGTCACTGCCATGTGGACCCTTTTGATCCATCCATCCATTATCTGTAACCGCTTATCTTGTGCAGGGTCGCAGGCAAGCTGGAGCCTATCCCAGCTGACTATGGGTGAGAGGCAGGGTACACCCTAGACAAGTCGCCAGATCATCACAGGGCTGACACATAGAGACAAACAACCATTCACACTCACATTCACACCTACGGTCAATTTAGAGCCACCAATTAGCCTAACCTGCATGTCTTTAGACTGTGGAGGAAACCGGCGCACCTGGAGGAAACCCATGCAAACACAGGGAGAACATGCAAACACCACACAGAAAGGCTCCCATCAGTCACTGGGCTTGAACCCAGAACCTTCTTGCTAACCACTACACCACTGTGCAACCCCCTTTTCATCCATGTCATATTAATTGGAGCATAGTTTTACCCCGGTTGCCTTTAATGTGAGGTAGTACTCAAAAAAATTAAGTGAAAAACAAATAGAAACACTGTGGGAAAAGGGGGGGGGGATAGTTACAATCACCTGCTTGCTTAAGTCTGCACACCCATGTATAAAGGGGCATGTGAATAAACCAGTCACAGGCTGCCAAGAGATTTACAGCAACAGGAGATGCAGAAATATCTGACAGGTACTGGTTATTCCCCGCATGTCACAACAATCTCTTGCATTATTCACATGGAGTAGGGTGCCTAGATGGAAGGCAAATTGCGTTATGGTCTGATGAGACCAAGGTAGAACTGGGTATAATTCTAAAAGATATGTTTGATGCAGAAACAAGAGAGCTTATCACCCAAAGAACACCAAACCTACAGTGAAGCATGGTGGTGGCAACATCACACTATGGGGCTGTCTGTTTAACTGGGACTGGGAATTTAGTCAAGTTAATGGGGATCATGGATAGCTTCAAATACCACACAAAACACTTAGCATAAAACATGCAGGCCTCTATTAGACAGCTGGAGGTGAAGACCCAAAGCACAGATCCAAGATTTGATCCAAGAATGGCCCAGTCAGAGTGTAGATCGAAACTCTGTAGAAAGCTGTGAAATGATTTGAGGAGGGCTGTGCACAGGAGATCCTCTCGCAATTTGTTAGATCTGGAGCTTTTTCCATTTTATTTATTTATTTATTTTGGAAGGAGGAATGGAATAAAATTGCTAAAATCAATATGATCGTGGTTTTATTTTTCATATCCCAGTAACTGTGCAAGTTTAACAGCGGTGTATACTCTTTTTATATCCATTGTATGTAGTTCCAGCAAAGCAGTAAAGTACTTATGTACTTATGTTTAGTACTCATGGGGATGGTAGCTGGCTTGTCAGTATTATTGTGAACAACTTACAGACAGCAGAGGGCTCTAAAAATTACAAATTGTTCCTTTAAACATTTACCTTTTACAAAAAAAACACCCCTAAAAAAATGCAAAAAATGCAAAAAAAAGGAAAAAAACACCCCTAAAAATGCAAAAAAAAAAAAAATTGGATCCAAAATATTAAATAAATTATTATAACATTTGTTTTCTTGTTGATCTCTTATTATTCCATATCCACCAAACTGGTGCTCTAATTGTTATCATTTTTATTAATAATATTTTTTAAAGGTATTTCTGAAGATTTTCTATTATTTCAGCCATTCTCGATTCACCTGACCTTTCCTACACTAGACAGATTGAGGGTCTTGAAACTGAAGTGTGCTTGTTGAGGCAAGTGTGTGTGTGTGTGTGCGCGCGCGCGCGCGTGTTTTATTCCACACCTAGAAATGCAGAAGGAGACACGGTGCCATTGCTACGTGAGACCATGACACTAATGCCCGTCTCTATGAAGGGGACGGAGAAGTCAATGACCTCTGACCTTTCCTCGTTGATGGTCAGAGAGCCCACTGCCATGTGAGCGTTCTTAAACACCACCTACAGTGCAGGAGAGAGAGAAAAGAGGGAGAGTCATATATATATATATATATATCTCATCTCATCTCATCTCATTATCTCTAGCCGCTTTATCCTTCTACAGGGTCACAGGCAAGCTGGAGCCTATCCCAGCTTACTACGGGCGAAAGGCGGGGTACACCCTGGACAAGTCGCCAGGTCATCACAGGGCTGACACATAGACACAGACAACCATTCACACTCACATTCACACCTACGGTCAATTTAGAGTCACCAGTTAACCTAACCTGCATGTCTTTGGACTGTGGGGGAAACCGGAGCACCCGGAGGAAACCCACGCGGACACGGGGAGAACATGCAAACTCCACACAGAAAGGCCCCCGCCGGCCCCGGGGCTCGAACCCAGGACCTTCTTGCTGTGAGGCGACATATATATTACACACACACACACACACACACACACACAACCCCGATTCCAAAAAAGTTGGGACAAAGTACAAATTGTAAATAAAAATGGAATCCAATGATGTGGAAGTTTCAAAATTCCATATTTTATTCAGAGTAGAACATAGATGACATATCAAATGTTTAAACTGAGAAAATGTATCATTTAAAGAGAAAAATTAGGTGATTTTAAATTTCATGACAACACCACATCTCAAAAAAGTTGGGACAAGGCCATGTTTACCACTGTGAGACATCCCCTTTTCTCTTTACAACAGTCTGTAAACGTCTGGGGACTGAGGAGACAAGTTGCTCAAGTTTAGGGATAGGAATGTTAACCCATTCTTGTCTAATGTAGGATTCTAGTTGCTCAACTGTCTTAGGTCTTTTTTGTCCTATCTTCCGTTTTATGATGCGCCAAATGTTTTCTATGGGTGAAAGATCTGGACTGCAGGCTGGCCAATTCAGTACCCGGACCCTTCTTCTACGCAGCCATGATGCTGTAATTGATGCAGTATGTGGTTTGGCATTGTCATGTTGGAAAATGCAAGGTCTTCCTTGAAAGAGACGTCGTCTGGATGGGAACATATGTTGCTCTAGAACCTGGATATACCTTTCAGCATTGATGGTGTCTTTCCAGATGTGTAAGCTGCCCATGCCACACACACTAATGCAACCCCATACCATCAGAGATGCAGGCTTCTGAACTGAGCGCTGATAACAACTCGGGTCGTCCTTCTCCTCTTTAGTCCGAATGACACGGCGTCCCTGATTTCCATAAAGAACTTCAAATTTTGATTCGTCTGACCACAGAACAGTTTTCCACTTTGTCACAGTCCATTTTAAATGAGCCTTGGCCCAGAGAAGACATCTGTGCTTCTGGATCATGTTTAGATACAGCTTCTTCTTTGAACTATAGAGTTTTAGCTGGCAACGGCGGATGGCACAGTGAATTGTGTTCATAGATAATGTTCTCTGGAAATATTCCTGAGCCCATTTTGTGATTTCCAATACAGAAGCATGCCTGTATGTGATGCAGTGCCATCTAAGGGCCCGAAGATCACGGGCACCCAGTATGGTTTTCCGGCCTTGACCCTTATGCACAGAGATTCTTCCAGATTCTCTGAATCTTCTGATATTATGCACTGTAGATGATGATATGTTCAAACTCTTTGCAATTTTACACTGTCAAACTCCTTTCTGATATTGCTCCACTATTTATTGGCCCAGAATTAGGGGGATTGTTGATCCTCTTCCCATCTTTACTTCTGAGAGCTGCTGCCACTCCAAGATGCTCTTTTTATACCCAGTCATGTTAATGACCTATTGCCAGTTGACCTAATGAGTTGCAATTTGGTCCTCCAGCTGTTCCTTTTTTGTACCTTTAACTTTTCCTAACTTTTCCAGCCTCTTATTGCCCCGTCCCAACTTTTTTGAGATGTGTTGCTGTCATGAAATTTCAAATGAGCCAATATTTAGCATGAAATTTCAAAATGTCTCCCTTTCGACATCTGATATGTTGTCTATGTTCTATTGTGAATACAGTATCAGTTTTTGAGATTTGTAAATTATTGCATTCCATTTTTATTTACAATTTGTACTGTGTCCCAACTTTTTTGGAATCAGGGTTTTGTGTATATATATATATATATATATATATATATATATATATATATATATATATATATATATATATATATATTTTTTTTAATAATGGTAAGAGAAAGCTGACACAGTTTTAAGATACATGAACAAACCAGCTGACAAAAAGAATGAAAGAAACACAGGGCAGGAAGAGAAAAAAAAACTAAATATACAAAGAAAAAAGAGAAGAAAAGCAGAAAGAATGAATAAAGGTAAAAGAGAAATTAGGTTACTACAGTGAGTCACAGTATGTGGAAATTATCACACCCTTGTTTTTTTTCCTCGTCCTTCTTCTCTAGTCGCTTTTTCCCTTCCCTAGACCCTGCTACATCTGAGGTATATTTAGCTTTAAATATCAGAGGCTTTGGGCTACACAAGAAAATAGGGTAAAACACACTGAATTAATAAGGTAAAATGTATGCTACAGAGATACAGCCCTGTCTCTCTTTGCCTTATCTTAATGAACACACTTCCTCTTTATCTCTCTGCTGCCATTCTCATTCCCATTAACGTAACTGATATTATCTTCTACATGAAACGTGTGTCTGTTTGTGTAAAAATGTGTTATAAAACTCATGAGCCATCATGTACAGTTATTAAGGAGCAAGCTGTTCAGCTGAGAGCAGTAGCCTACCCAAACATTGTGACTGATGTGACGATAATTAACATGACTGTAAATGAAAAGGAGTTGGACAAATATGCCACAATCATATAAACGACTGTGACTGCAATCTGCAACAGATATTATTCTATCCACATTCACTGGATATGAGCAATCACATGCTCTGATTGGCTACTCTACTACAAGGATATCAGCTCATATACCAAACGTAGAGAAAAACAAAATGGTGGCGTGTGTTGCTGAACCAACCAAGGACAAAATAAAAACTTTACTCGAAAACAAAACCCTAAAAATTGTTATCAAGTATTTAAAAGAAACAGAAGTAACTAAAAGAATACTGCCCTCCCCCCATAGCTCCTGTACCACACTCCAGCCCAGTCGGTGGCGGTAATGCACCTACTGTTGGCGTCTGATCAGGGCTGTATCTCGCTACTTGTGTTGCTTGACCTTAGTGCAGTATTTGATACCATTGATCATTCCATTCTTCTGCATAGACTAGAAAATGTTGTGGGAGTTAAGGGAACGGCCCTCTCCTGGCTCAGGTCTTATTTAACTGATCGTTATCAGTATGTTGATATAAATGGTGATATTTCTAGACGTACTGAGGTAAAGTTTGGTGTTCTACAAGGTTCTGTCTTGGGTCCACTGCTTTTTTCTCTATATATGTTACCTCTGGGTGATATTATTCGTAAACATTGTATTAGTTTCCACTGTTATGCTGATGACACACAGTTGTATGTCTCTGCAAAACCTGATGAGAGACACCAGCTTTATAGAATTGAGGAATGTGTTAAGGACATTAGACACTGGATGCTTATTAATTTCCTTCTGCTTAACTCTGACCAGACTGAAGTACTTGTACTAGGACCACTTACAGCTAGAAGTAAGTTTTCTGATTACACAGTGACTCTGGATGGCCTTTCTGTTTCTTCACGTGCAGCAGTAAAAGACCTCGGAGTGATTATTGACCCCAGGCTTTCATTCGAAACTCACATTGATAACATCACCCGGATAGCTTTCTTTCATCTCAGAAATATTGCAAAGATAAGAAATTTAATGTCATTACATGACGCAGAAAAACCAGTCCATGCTTTTGTTACCTCCAGGTTGGATTATTGTAATGCCTTACTGTCTGAATGTTCCAATAAGTGCATAAACAAGCTCCAGTTAGTTCAAAGCAGCAAGAGTCCTTACTAGAACTAGAAAATATGACCACATCACGCCTGTCTTATCCACACTGCACTGGCTCCCAATCAAATTTCGTATTGATTATAAAATACTACTATTGACCTTTAAAGCACTAAATGGTCTCGCACCACAGTACCTGAGTGAACTTCTGCTCCTCTATGACCCGCCACGCCTACTTAGATCAAAAGGTGCAGGCTATCTGCTGGTACCTCGTATAGTGAAGGCTACATCAGGGGGCAGAGCCTTTTCTTACAAAGCTCCACAGTTATGGAACAGCCTTCCAAGTAATGTTCGGGAATCAGACACAGTCTCAGCATTTAAGCCTAGGCTGAAAACATATCTGTTTAGTCAAGCCTTTTGTTAATGGTGTTTATGAGGTAAAGGTGTAGATCTAGAGGATCCTCAGACATAGAGTGTTTTGGTAAACTGGGATGTATGGATGCTGTCAGTCCCCACTCGCTTGCTCACTCGAGTTTGTTGACGGTGTAGTGGCTGGCTGCTTTATGTCCCGGGGCTCCCTCATGCCTGTGTTACCTTCTGGCTCTCCCCTTTTAGTTATGCTGTCATAGTTAGTTGCCGGAGTCCCTGCTTGTACTCAGTGCAATATGTATACTGTTCCTACTTATTCAGGTGACATTGGGCATACCTAACAACCTGTGTTTTCTTTTCTTTCCCTCCCCCCCCCAAATCTGTCCCTCTGAGTTACATGGAGTCAACAGGAAATCTTTTGGTGGAGAGGGTGGAGACCTCGACTGGCTATCGTAGCCTGCAGGGAATTGGCCGTCAGACATTCTGTCGCATGTCCCAGACCCGGTGAAATGTAACTGAATTGTCTTGGCCAGCCCTAAGGGTCCCATCTGCATCTCATCATTGCTGAGGAGTGTGCTCCCATCACCCAATCAAGCATCCAGCCAGAGCAGGTCATGATTTTTTTAACCATATTAACATGCCATTGTTGTGTATTATGCCTGATGTCAAGACTCTCGTCTCTGCGAGCCTACCACACAGATTTAATACTTGTGTCATTTTTAGGGCATACCTAACAACCTGTGTTTTCTTCCCCCCCCCCCCAATCTGTCCCTCTGAGTTACATGTTGGTCCTGGGATTGAGATGCTGGCCTCTTCTGCCCCTCGGACCTGCTTGATCCATCCTGGTGCCCTGTGTCTGGTCGGAGTTTTATCGCATCGCTCCTGTGAAGGACGGCCCCATGAGGACAGTTGAGGGTTATACCTGGAGGATGCTCTGGACTCTTACAGTAATGCTTTTATGGCTGAGGACTACAGTTGACTTGCTAACTTTAGGACTGCAGTTGTCGTGAACAGTTTTGCACTCAAGTTTCCATCAATGAAGAGTTTATAACATCAACGAAACTGTCTTCATGTTAAAACTGTTAATGTTATAGTCATGCTGTCTGTTGTTGCCCAAATGAGGATGGGTTCCCTTTTGAGTCTGGTTCCTCTCGAGGTTTCTTCCTCATGTCGTCTGAGGGAGTTTTTCCTTGCCACCGTCGCCACAGGCTTGCTCATTGGGGATAGATTAGGGACAAAATTAGCTCATGTTTTAAGTCGTTCAAATTCTGTAAAGCTGCTTTGCGACAATGTTTATTGTTAAAAGCGCTATACAAATAAACTTGACTTGACCTTTAAGTTGGTTTGCCAACCACCAAAAAAAAACCTGAAGAAGAAGAAGAAAATAAAAAAGCAACAAAATATAGAATAAAAGTATTTATTTATTTATTTATTTATTTATTATTTCGTATTTATTATCTTTTTTATTTTTCAAGAATTATGATTATAACATTTTTTACAAATTGCTAGTGTCATTTCGCCAGTTTGTTTACATTCTAAGCTGAAATTATTTTGTCGGACATTTTGTGTAAAGTTTTTATTTATCGAATTTGCAAAAAATAAAACTAAAAATATTCTGTTTCTCAAAATCCAGTGAATGTGGATAGAATAAAACAGTTATTCCACTCAATCTCATCGTACATGGCTAAAAGCCAACTCGACTATTAGCTCATGTACAACTCAATTTCATGGAGTAACTGTGAATTATTTCTAATTTGAATTAAAATACTTGCTGAACTCCAGCTTGCGTTCTCTCTCTCTCTCTCTCTCTCTCTGTTTCTTCTCTCTGTCTGTCTCGTGCTGTCTCTGTGTCGTTGACTCACTCTCTTTTCACCACATTCTTTTTCTCACACTTTCACAACTGCTAAGTGACACATTACCAGTGAAAAACAATCACTTCATGTTCTATCAAAATTACATGCCAGCCAAAATAATTACCAATAAATTAATATTAAGGAGGTAAATAAAATGGAGTAGCGTCTGCTACTTGCTAAAGAACTTCATCTTCTAACACTCATGTATTAATTAGATTATTAATGACTTAACCTCTAAGTTTAAAAGAGTCAAAATGTTAATCCACTTTGAAAAGATTCTTATAAATATGTTGTGTCTCCTTGGATAAAGTCAGCACCCTGCGGCCTCCTTGACTTCCAACAACCGCATCAGTTTGTGCATCACAGCAATGTAAATTCTCCTTCGATGAAACACAGTGAGCATGCTGATCACCTCATTTCAAATTAAATTATTCCGATAGGCATCTTGATGCGAATATTGGCTCACATGCATGAGCAATTCAAATAGCACCTGAAGCAACGGCAGCTTCTACACAACACCAGGCATTTCATAATGGAGTGTCTCGCTGTACTTGTGCTGATGAGCTCAATAGGTAGCTGATGTAATGTGCTTATTCAGTGAACATTCAGACTGCACTTTTTTTTTTAATCGATGACTTTATCAGGTCTTTCAATAACTGTGGGGAAGAAAATAAAACTGGGAAAAGAGTCTCCGCTGTAAGGGGAGTGGAGAACTGGACACATTGCGTGAAATGAATCTAAACTGACATTTTAAAAACAAATACATAATGCACTCTCTTACTCCCTTCAGAAACTGAACGTATGAACCACTCTTCAGTTTAAAGCAGCAGTCTGAAATTTTAGCAAAAGTTTAGCTGAAGCCAAATAAATGCAGCCCTCCAAAGCCATGTCTCATGGCAGTCTGCCTAAGTTGGACTTTAAAAAAAATAAATCAATCAATGAATAAATAAACAAATAAATAAACAGTATCCATCCAGCACCATAAAGCATTATTCGATTTATTTTTTCTTTAGGACCCCTTAAAGTCGTTACAGAATCTTATAACAGATCGTTTCCCTTTAAAGAGTCCAATTAAAATGCTAGAACCATAAACCATTACCAAGAATCACTGAGGAACCATTATAGGTTGAACTTTTTTATAACTGACAGGAAACATGGCTGACTGAATCATGGCCCTGATTGGTTGGATCCTGGAGGTGCACATAATTTATTTCTTTTCTCCTGTGACCAGACCCTGCAGTGTTTCAGAGACTGGTGTTTCACATCTCAGCAGGTTTATATAGATTGCACTTAGAACATGACAAAAACATCGCCAAAACATTATGAAATGTTTTCCTCAAAAATCCTGACTGCAACTTTAATATTTCATTAACGTGTCCAGACGCAAATCCCTCTCTTTAGCCTCTGCTGCAAGAAATTTCTAGAATGATTTAACAGAAACAAACGTGATCTGGCTTGTATTTGAAAAACAACCCTACCTCGCCCACCATGCCGTTCCATGTGCCATTGATCTTCTTGCCGTGTTTCCCATTGGTCACTAGGTAGAGGTCGTAGGTGAACTTCACAGATTTAGCGATCTTTTTGAGGATGTCTATGCAGAAGCCCTTGCAACAGCGCTTAATATAGATCCCTGAATCTCCTGTTTGGTTTCTGAAAAATGAAAGAAGGTGCGTGTAAACTGACAGAAGGAAGCATTTCAGTTGTTTTGAGACATTAATGATGAATAACAAGACAAAAAACTAAAAGAAAGTAAACATTTTGATGACATTACTATCCTCTATTTCTTCAAAGTCCAGATTTTGTGGTTATTATACCACAGTAAATTTGTCTCTGAGGCATTCTCTCTTTTATTTTGCTCTAATGGCAGTCTTTTCTCATTGCTATCATCAAGCTGATATTCTGTTTAAACCTTTCTATCCCTATTAGTGAGTTTTAGCCCTCACCCAATGTTCTTACATACGCTAGTAGTTTCTTTCCTGATGTGACACATGGCCACAAGATTTTGAGACGTTTCTTGTTGACATTTGGAAAAAATATGACAATGTGCTATAGATGTTCTGAGAATTCCATCAAACTATGGTATCATCAGGAATTTGATTTCTACATAAAAGCAAGATTTAGACCAATTATAGAGGTGTCCTGTCAACAACCAGTGGTTACGCGTTATTAAATCTTGTCAAAGTAGCAAACCAAGTATTTTGTGATATTTTGTATCATATTTTGTGCATTTTTGTCATATTGCCCCACCAAATTGCTGTATTTCATTAATAAAAATAGCCTCAATGAGGCTGTAGCTCATACCAGCCACTGTTGTTGTTGTGTGAGTTTGAAATCTGATCAATCCTTTGGGAGGAGTAGCGATTTTTGTGAAATTGCATATGACCCCTGTGTAGCTGCATCCATGGCAGGTGGCACCACCTGGTGAACAACTCTTGTTGGAATATGTCTTTAGAGTCTTCTGAGTGAGTTTCAGTGAAAACATCCTAGCAGTTTATGAACAGTAGTGTTTGGTGTGACGAGTCACCCAAAAATTTTCAAACGCCCATAAAATGTTAAATATGACAGGTGGCACCATTGTCTTGACAATTTTTATACATATCAACCTGGGGAACATTCAGTATGAGTTTGATCAAAGTGTGATCACTCCTGTAGGAGCAGTAGTGATTTTTGTGAAATTGCACATGACCCCTGTATAGCCTCATCCATGGCAGGTGGTGCCACCTGGTGATCATCTCTTGTTGGAACATGTCTTTAGAGTCTTCTGGGTCAGGTTCAGTGAAAACGTCCCAGCAGTTTACGAAGAGTAGCGTTTAATGTGACGAGTCACCCAAAAATTTCAGACACTGATAAAATTGTAAATATGACAGGTGGCGCTACTGTCTTGACAACTTTTATGCACACCCACCTGGGGAACATTGTGAGTGAGTTTGATCAAAATCTGGTCAATCGTGTAGGAGAAGTAGCGATTTTTGTAAATTGTGGACGGACAACAATGACGGACGACGATGGACAACGGATGGATGATGTGTGATTGCATAAGCTCATCCGGTCTGGCCTACAGCCAGATGAGCGAACAATAATTTGCCTGTTTTTGCTTCATGTCTCAAATTTTGGAACACTTTTTTTAAACCAGGAATTTTATAACACAACTTATAAAAGGTGTTGTGGGCCTTGTGTAAAGCAAACAAAACTTGTGCAGTGATATTGCTACACTTGACATGAAAAAAAGACAGCCTTAAATAATAAATTTGGGTTTCTGAGTTTCTGTAGAATTTTTAACCCTGTACTTCATGTGTGTTTTTACTTGAAGCACATTTTCTGTGAAGTATCTCAAGTCAAGTTTATTTGTATAGCGCTTTTAACAATAGACATTGTTGCAAAGCAGCTTTACAGAATTTTAATGACTTTAAACATGAGCTAATTTTATCCCTAATTGATCCCCAATAAGCAAGCCTGTGGCGACGGTGGCAAGGAAAAACTCCCTCAGACGACATGAGGAAGAAACGTCAAAAGGAACCAGACTCAAAAGGGAACCCATCCTCATTTGGGTGTTTTAACATGAAGTCTGTTTCATTGATGTTATAACTCTTCATTGCTGGAAACTTGAGTGCAAAACTGTTCATGACAACTGCAGTCCTAAAGTCAGCAAGTCAACTGTAGTTCTCAGCCATAAAAGCATTACTGTAAGTGATCTTACAGTAATGCTTTATACTGTAAGTATCTATTGCTTTCCTATTCATTAATCTGATATACAGCCTCTTACGGTATAAGGGGAAAAGCTATACGTAGTGGGTATTAGAATAAGCCTTAAAACAATTTCATATCGGTTATCATAAAGGGTTTATATGGGTGTCATGCAGCCCTTTCAGTAAAGTTTTACCCAAAAAAAGCATTTGCAGTAAAGTCTGTACAGACTGTTGCCTTTTAATCAAAACCTGCATTCAGTAGTGAACTGCACTGGCAGGCTGCTTACTGGGCTTTGAGCTGTTTTCTGCAGGGAACCGTGTTCCTCATGCAGGTGCCACTGAGGGGGTCCACATCCTCCACGATGACAAATGGGGCCTCCTCCAGTGTGACGATAGACAGGTGGTCATCATCCCTTTCTTCTGCATCTGAATAGAGCTCAAAGCGTGGCCACACGTGGTATTTCATGGTCAACGAGCCATTCTCCCACTTACCAACCTGGGAAGCATGAGAATGAGAGAAGAAGAAGGAAAGTGGTTAGAGAGAGATTAAGGACAAGTAGGAAAGAGGGAGATAAGAGAGTCAGAAAGGTCAGGGCTGGATTAATGTGAGTGTGGCTGAATAATAGGAAGTGAAAAGATAGAAAGAGGGCTGTGTAGGCTGATTATGGTCTTATGATGTCAGGTGGTGTGATGTTTTTCTATAGAAGTGTTAACACGCAGTCACACTGGCTGTGGTGAGATGTGATAAAGTGACCAGAAGTAATTTATTTATAATAAGACTTTGAAACTTCAAGATACAGTAGATGAAGCAACAATTAGCAATGCAAAATTTGGTCTGGTGAGCAAAGCAACATTTCTTTGTTGCAAAGGATATGAATGATCAGTGAAGAGATTTGGTTGCTACCATCAGGAATGGGTGTCATCAGCCTTTAAACCTAAATATAGGTGGTAAACCGTGTTTTGGACTAATTCAAAATGTAATTTTTGCAGGAATGCATCTTAATTGTGTTTAAATAGGTGACTTTCTATACACTCTATAGCTAGCTTCTTTGGATATCACCAGTTAAATTGTGGCAACCAACAGTGGAGTAAAGACGAGAACACTCATAACAACCAGTGTAGCAATGCAAGGCGAAATATCACTACTGGTGTAAGTGGGGTTAGAGGACTCTCTAGAGACTCAGATAAAGAGGACAAGGGAAGAAAGAAAGTATTGAAAATAAACACTCACCCTGTCCCACTGTCTCTCCTTATCCAGCAAAATAATAACCAGCTTGGGGTGCATTTGGTAGCCATCCTCACTGAAGGAGAGATTACGCCCCTCGAAGGTCACGTTCATGAGGTATCTAAGGACACAACATCAGAGAACATGTAATAAAATTCAGAGAGATACCATATCAACTGGGCTTTGGGACTCTTTATATATACTGTATATATCCTTATAATAAAATACATATTATTCTCTCCACATTCACTGAATATGAGTAATCACATACTCCGATGGGCTAGTCTACTACTAGGCTATCAACTCATATACCATGAGTAGAGAAAAACAAAATGCCGGAGCGTGTTGCTGAACCAACCAAGGACGAAATAAAAACTCTACTCGAAAACAAAACCCCCAAAAATGCAAAATAGCAACAAAATATGGAATGAAAGTATTTGATGGTAAGAACATCTTTTGTTTATCTCATCTCATTATCTCTAGCCGCTTTATCCTGTTCTACAGGGTCGCAGGCAAGCTGGAGCCTATCCCAGCTGACTATGGGCGAAAGGCAGGGTACACCCTGGACAAGTCACCAGGTCATCACAGGGCTGACATGTAGACACAGACAACCATTCACACTCACATTCACACCTACGGTCAATTTAGAGTCACCAGTTAACCTAACCTGCATGTCTTTGGACTGTGGGGGAAACCGGAGCACACCCACGCAGACATGGGGAGAACATGCAAATTCCACACAGAAAGGCCCTCACCGGCCACGGGGCTCGAACCCGGACCTTCTTGCTGTGAGGCAACAGCGCTAACCACTACACCACCGTGCCACCCTCTTTTGTTTATATTTCAAGAATTATTATTATAGCATTTTTTTCACAAATTGCTACTGTCATTTCACCAGTTTGTTTACATTCTTCATCTTTAAGCTTTAACATTTGTTGAATTTTTTTAGACTGGTTCAAAAGCTCCAGGAAGTTATATAAAAAAGACAACCCCGATTCCAAAAAAGTTGGAACAAAGTACAAATTGTAAATAAAAACGGAACGCAATGATGTGGAAGTTTCAAAATTCCATATTTTATTCAGAATAGAACATAGATGACATATCAAATGTTTAAACTGAGAAAATGTATCATTGAAAGAGAAAAATTAGGTGATTTTAAATTTCATGACAACAACACATCTCAAAAAGTTGGGACAAGGCCATGTTTACCACTGTGAGACATCCCCTTTTCTCTTTACAACAGTCTGTAAACGTCTGGGCACTGAGGAGACAAGTTGCTCAAGTTTAGGGATAGGAATGTTAACCCATTCTTGTCTAATGTAGGATTCTAGTTGCTCAACTGTCTCAGGTCTTTTTTGTCGTATCTTCCATTTTATGATGCGCCAAATGTTTTCTATGGGTGAAAGATCTGGACTGCAGGCTGGCCAGTTCAGTACCCGGACCCTTCTTCTACGCAGCCATGATGCTGTAATTGATGCAGTATGTGGTTTGGCATTGTCATGTTGGAAAATGCAAGGTCTTCCCTGAAAGAGACGTCGTCTGGATGGGAGCATATGTTGCTCTAGAACCTGGATATACCTTTCAGCATTGATGGTGTCTTTCCAGATGTGTAAGCTGCCCATGCCACACGCACTAATGCAACCCCATACCATCAGAGATGCAGGCTTCTGAACCGAGCGCTGATGACAACCTGGGTCGTCCTTCTCCTCTTTAGTCCGAATGACACGGCGTCCCTGATTTCCATAACAAACTTCAAATTTTGATTCGTCTGACCACAAAACAGTTTTCCACTTTGTCACAGTCCATTTTAAATGAGCCTTGGCCCAGAGAAGACGTCTGCGCTTCTGGATCATGTTTAGATACGGCTGCTTCTTTGAACTATAGAGTTTTAGCTGGCAACGGCGGATGGCACGGTGAATTGTGTTCACAGATAATGTTCTCTGGAAATATTCCTGAGCCCATTTTGTGATTTCCAATACAGAAGCATGCCTGTATGTGATGCAGTGCCGTCTAAGGGCCCGAAGATCACGGGCACCCAGTATGGTTTTCCGGCCTTGACCCTTACGCACAGAGATTCTTCCAGATTCTCTGAATCTTTTGATGATATTATGCACTGTAGATGATGATATGTTCAAACTCTTTGCAATTTTACACTGTCAAACTCCTTTCTGATATTGCTCCACTATTTGTCGGCGCAGAATTAGGGGGAATTGGTGATCCTCTTCCCATCTTTACTTCTGAGAGCCGCTGCCACTCCAAGATGCTCTTTTTATACCCAGTCATGTTAATGACCTATTGCCAATTGACCTAATGAGTTGCAATTTGATCCTCCAGCTGTTCCTTTTTTGTACCTTTAACTTGTCCAGCCTCTTATTGCCCCTGTCCCAACTTTTTTGAGATGTGTTGCTGTCATGAAATTTCAAATGAGCCAATATCTCATCTCATTCTCATCTCATTATCTCTAGCCGCTTTATCCTTCTACAGGGTCGCCAATATTTGGCATGAAATTTCAAAATGTCTCCCTTTCAACATTTGATATGTTGTCTATGTTCTATTGTGAATACAATATCAGTTTTTGAGATTTGTAAATTATTGCATTCTGTTTTTATTTACAATTTGTACTTTGTCCCAACTTTTTTGGAATTGGGGTTGTAGAATAATATGAAAAAGTTAATTTTTTGTAATTTAATTCAAGAAGGCCCTGTGATGACCTGGCGACTTGTCCAGGGTGTACCCCGCCTTTTGCCCATAGTCAGCTGGGATAGGCTCCAGCTTGCCTGCGACCCTGTAGAAGGATAAAGCGGCTAGAGATAATGAGATGAGATGAGAGATGAGATAATTCAAGAAGGTAAACTTTCATATATTCTAGATTCATTGCACATAAAGTGAAATATTTTAATCCTCTTTCATTTTGATGATTATGGCTTATAGCTCTTTAAAATCAGAAATCCAGTGTCTCAAATTATGAGAATATTTCCTAAGATCAGTCAAAAAAGGATTTACAAGACAGAAAATGTCCAACTTCTGAAAAGTATGTTCATTTAGTATACACTCAATACTTGGTTGGGGCTCCTTTACCACAAATTACTGCATCAATGCGGTGTGGCGTGGACGTGATCAGCCTGTGACACTGCTAAAGTGTTACTGAAGCCCATGTTGCTTTTATAGCGGCCTTCAGCTTGTCTGTATTTTTGTGTCAGGTGTTTCTCATCTTCCTCTTGATAATACCCCACAGATTCTGTCTGGGGTTCAGGTCAGGTGAGTTGACTGGTCAATCAAGCTTAGTAATATCATAATCAACAAACCATTTGGTAGTAGTTTTGTCATTGTGGGCAGGTGCTAAGTCCTGCTAGAAAAGGAAATCAGAATCTCCATAAAGCTTGTCAGCAGATGGAAGTATGAAGTGCTCTAAAATTTCCTGGTAGATGGCTGTGTTGACTTTGGACTTGATAAAACACAGTGGACCAACAACGGCAGATGACACAGCACCCCAAATCATCACAGACTGTGGAAACTTCACACTGAACTTCAATCACCTTGGATTCTGTGCCTCTCCACTCTTTCTTCAGACTCTCAGACCTTGATTTCTGAATGAACTGCAAAATTTACTTTCCTCTGAAAAGAGGATTTTGGACCACTGAGCAACAGTCAAGTTCTTTCTCTCCTTAGACCAGGTAAGATGGTTCTGATGTCTCTGGTTCAGGAGTGGCTTGATATTAGGAATGCGACAGTTGTGGTGAAGTTGTTTTGACTGTATTGACTTTGGACTTGATAAAACACAGTGGACCAACTTTTTTTTTGATGATATTCTAGTTGTTTTAAATGCACTAGTATCTCATCTCATCTCATTATCTCTAGCCGCTTTATCCTGTTCTACAGGGTCGCAGGCAAGCTGGAGCCTATCCCAGCTGACTACGGGCGAAAGGCGGGGTACATCCTGGACAAGTCGCCAGGTCATCGCAGGGCTGACACATAGACACAGACAACCATTCACACTAACATTCACACCTACGGTCAATTTAGAGTCACCAGTTAACCTAACCTGCATGTCTTTGGACTGTGGGGGAAAACGGAGCACCCATATATATATATATATATATATATATATATATATATATATATATATATATATATATATATATATATATATATATATATATATATATATGGGTGCTCCGTTTTCCCCCACAGTCCAAAGACATGCAGGTTAGGTTAACTGGTGACTCTAAATTGACCGTAGGTGTGAATGTTAGTGTGAATGGTTGTCTGTGTCTATGTGTGTATATATATAAAAAAGGAGCCTGAAACACTGAAATAGTGATCTTATACTACAGGTATGTCACTCAGGTCTTTGCAATCGTAGAGATTCTGATTCAGCACTAGAGGTCTTGACAGGTAACATAAGCAAGCACAAAACTGCTGACCCCCTACTCACTTAATGTTCAGTTCCCCTCAAGCAGAAAAGCCAGAAGAAATGTCATGACATCATTCACGATCAGAGCAAACAGCGCAAATGTCATCTCAACAGGGAAATGGTGTATAATGAATAAGAAAAATAAACTGATAAAGGTGATGGTCTATGGTAATAGACTTGTTTTTTTCCCAGCCCTTCTATAAAAAGGTCTTGTGGAGGACATGCGTCATATCTGCCCTGAAATTATTTAGATAATAACCCACTATAAAGACTCGAAATAAAGACAGCCATATTTGAGTGAATCTTTGAAACATAATCATTCCCCACTTTTCTCTGTGTGATTGTCCAGTTTGTGACAAGCAACCACTGACCCACTTTTGACAGAGCCAGTGAATCGGTCTGTTGTCAGGTGTGTGTATGTGTGGGCTGTGCTGTTATGTGAGCCATCATCAGAGTGTTCTTATTGTGGTGCATGTTGTAACAGTCAGGTGATTTGCTGTAGTTTTAAGATGCTCCTGCTTCATTTGCACATGCATATGTTATAGCTCTCTCTCTCTCTCTCTCTCTCTCTCTCTGTATTATCAGAGTTGTGTTGATCCCATTTGATGAATGACACTGGATATGCTTATACCGTACTTTAACTTTTATTTCTTAGCCCTCTGGTAATAAAGTTTTGCTGTGAAATTGACACTGTATGCTGTTGTCAATGAGCTTGCTTACACTGCTATTAAAGTGATTCTCTATCTCTCAATATGTTCTTCTACAGAGCTACTTTAAAATCTCTTTTGCATTGTTTGTCGTGATGTTGAGGTGTTACGGTACAGACAGATTCCACACTTCAGTTATTGAAGAAAGTTATAAATTTCATTATGGTTATCTCTTCTAGGAATAACATCGGTCCATACTGAACCTGCCACACACACTGACTTATACACTGATTTGACAGGCAGTCACGCAGACAGACTGACTGACTGGACTGCCATAGGTTATTGAGGGACATGTGCGATTTCTGCAGGAACATCTATTGTTCTCTTTATTTACAGTACTCCTGGATACTGCAACAGAACCAGGGGACTGGGCTCCATTACTCCTATTGCTTCTCTCTCTCTCTCTCTCTCTCTCTCACACACACACACACACACTTCTATCTTTGTGGGGACACTCATTGACATCATGCCCCTTATCCCAACCATAACCATCACAACTAAATGCCAAACCTAAACCCTCACCCTAACCCTAACCTAAGCCTAATTCCAACCTCAACCTTAAAACTAAGTCTTAATCCTGAAGCAGCCCTTTGAAGAAGTGAGTACCAGCCAAAAATGTTCTCACTTCCCATAAATGTCCTAACTCTGTTGGTTAAACGTGTGCTCTGGTCCTCAATATTTAGCAAGTACACACACACACACACACACACACACACACACTTTACCTAATCAAACCCAGCTATCTGCACCTGCACCATGCAATTTGCACCATTGCATCAATTCTTCCCCAGCCTAGCCACCTGTGAACATAGATGATGGTAAAAACCTGAGGGATGGTTTTCATGAAGCAACATTTACAAGCCCTTGTTAGATGTAACCGATTCCAAGGGTCTACTTGAAAGGGCTTCTTCAGTTCCATTTTAATACTTAGCTATTACTGATATGTTTGTGAATATAAGGGATATTGTACAGCAAGCTGGTCATTATTACAAAATAAACCCTGACAGGCTGGTGAAGAATCACCCTGAAGGGGTTATTTTGTAATGACAACTGGCTTGCTGTACATTATCTATGAATTTTTCTCCTATCTTCAATCAAGAGCGTGGTCTTTCAAATTGACAGCAGTATTTATTCATTTCACGGTCCGATTTTGCAGTACCCCCCGCCTTCTCTCAAATAGCCCCTGTTTGCGTCCAAATTTGCTCTGCTCTTGCTCAAAAACACCTGCCCTCTCTCTCAAATAGCCCCTGCTTGCACTCATACTTTGCTTTTGTGTGCTCATGAATCTTCTGCTCACAGATTTCTGTGCTCTCTCTTAGATTTTGGTGAAAGAAAATCAAATTTCACCAACAGATAGAATGCAAGACATGACACTGACCAATAAAATTGTGAAGTACATACCATATACCGGTAATAAGGTCCTCGATGGTGGGAGTGGATGAACCCTGTTAAACAGTATGTTTTGATAAATTTTGATAGGGTTGTCTCACCAAACTCTGTGAGAAAGCTCGCAGAAATCTGTGAGCAGAAGATTCCCGAGTGCAAAAAAGCAGTCCGGGTGTAAGCAGGGGCTATTTGAGAGAGAGGGCAGGTTTTCTCAGCAGGAGCAGAGCAAATTTGCACAAGAGCAGGGGATATTTGAGACAAAGGAGAAAACATTGCAAAATCTGTATGTGAAATGAATAAATAATGCTCTCAAATTGAAAGACCATACTCTTGATTAAAGATAAGTGAAAAAAACCACCATAATTATCCCACTTATTACATGGCTACTTACTAAAGAAATCAATAATTTGACACAAAATATTGATTTAAAAGTGATTTTATTGCTTCCGCTAATGACGTGGTCCATAGCAACTGTCTGTTATACAGAGCAATGGTCTGTTATACAGAAATACACCATGTAACGAAATATGGCAGTGTAAAGAAATTCCCTCCACTGTCCTTCCCTCCACTATCCTTCCCTCCACTAGCCTGGCGTGGTGCCTTGAGCAAGCACTAGCAACTCCTTGCTCCCTCTGGTCAGGATTATGACCAAAGACTGGACTTGGTAGATTGCATGGAGAAGACCACCACCTGGTGGTTCAACAGACAGAAAGGCACACCTAGCAAACTGTTTGTGGAGTGCGATCAGGGCACAGTGCAACACGTAGAACACTGTTGGCCATCCACTGCATCCTGACCTACCTCCAGCCATTTTGATTTTGTCTTGCCCCTGGACCCAGTTAGATAGGGACAAGAGTGTGAGGCTGACAGCTGCACAACTATCCTTCACTCAAATCCAAGTCACGCGCAAGTCATGACTTCAAATTCAAATTCATAGGGCATAGGGTCGCTCTCTGCTGGAACGAAGCAGAAGCAGAGTTCAGCAGCCCCCTGGGTGTCTGAGCAGCCCTGTTTAGGATTCACTCTACTCACCTCCATAGAGGAAGGGGCTATAAAGGTGCCTCAAACATAGCCTGCTTCACCTCACCCTGGCCAGCACACTGTGGCTGGCAGGGATCCCACTCAGCGGTCAAAATACAGCAAAAAGATAGTGAAGGCACTCAACCTTGGCACATGGAATGTTGACATGTGGGCGTACCTTCAAAGCCTGGATTGGCTTCATCAGTCACCTCCGGATCCACAACCATCACCCACCAAATTGAAATCATGGTCATCTTCGACCCCAAAGGATGACCATCAAACATCATAAAGAAATAACAGACTATAGAATGCTCATCTCATCATCTCTAGCCACTTTATCCTGTCCTACAGGGTCGCAGGCAAGCTGGAGCCTATCCCAGCTGACTACGGGCGAAAGGTGGGGTACACCCTGGACAAGTCGCCAGGTCATCACAGGGCTGACACATAGACACAGACAACCATTCACACTCACATTCACACCTACGGTCAATTTAGAGTCGCCAGTTAACCTAACCTGCATGTCTTTGGACTGTGGGGGAAACCGGAGCACCCGGAGGAAACCCACGCGGACACGGGGAGAACATGCAAACTCCACACAGAAAGGCCCTCGCCGGCCACGGGGCTCAAACCCGGACCTTCTTGCTGTGAGGCGACAGCGCTAACCACTACACCACCGTGCCGCCCCACTATAGAATGCTGTAACTGACCAATTAGAATTGAGTATTCAGCAAGGCTGTGTAATAAATGTTTAGTTCAAAGTGGTTATTTCTTGTTTTGCATGTTATCCTTCACAATGTTTGTGAAACTTTCTTTTTTGTTGTTGGTGACTGGCTTTGAGGTGAATAAATTACAATATATGCGATTGGCCAGAACAGAGGATCTGCTACAGAAGCTGAAATAGTTTCCATTTAAAAAACTAGAGATATTAGACAATATCCAGTGCATATTTTCACCCTGGCAAAATTTTGTAATTTTGGTAATCTCTCTACCAACTTGACCATTCTTGGTATTCTTGACCATACAGAGATACCCAAAGAGCCCATCTCTACCTTCATTTCATACATGTCGAGTGGGTTCAATAAGCTAAGAAGCCCACCTCCTGAAAACCTGAGCAGTAGGAGATCATCCTGACCTTCACTTGACAAATATAGTGTTGTACTTTTGTGATAGATGTATTCTTTTAGTGATAGATGTATTCTTTTAGTGATAGATGTATTCTTTCAGTGACTTCTCCTGCATGGTCATTAGCCCCATTCTGTTCTTGGCCCCAGAGGCCAGAGCAGCTATCAGCACAGGTTAAAATATCTACAGGTAAAACCTACTGCTTTTAATGTTATTCAGCTTTACCTCAACCCTGTTCTGAATGCAGTGCTGCTCCCCATATATGTCTGCAAAACTGAAACCTCAGCTACTGAGCTCATTCTTCCAAAACCTGCTGCTCAAACTTCCAGTCAAGAGGAGAAAAAAATGCAATGAAGGATGACAAAGCTGATAGATTCAGACTGTATGATAGGCAGAATGAAAAAGGGATGGCTGTTCCGCAGAGACAATCCTTACTTCTTAAACTATGCATTGCTCCGTTTGGAGGGCACTGCTTGGAGATCATATATTGGTCATCAAATCTGATGATGATCTGATTAAAACATAGATGTTACTGAAGAACAAATACAATACATGTTGCAGTTTAAATAAACCAGAATAAGCCCACAGGAAGCTCCAGCTGACACTATGAACATTCTGGTAGGGAGCAAGGTTTTGTGTTGACTTGCTGTTAAAAATTCATATCTCCTTTGTGTGTTGCTGGAGGGATGTTCTTCACCGCCATAGACCTGACTCACGGCTATTGGCAGGGGGCTATGAAGAAGTCATCATGACCCAAGACTGCTTTTACATCTCTATCTAGTTTGCTCCAGTTCCATGTGCTAGTCTTTGGGATGAACAATGTACCCACAACTTTTAGAAATTCTTGCATGATGTGAAGCAAATATGACCATTTTTAGCTTAGATAAGTTCCTACCATTGTTTCCAACAAGAGATTTGGTATTTGAGACTGTGCACCATTTAGCTGAGATGACTGACTGCAATTACTGTTTTCATACTGACATTTATAAAACAGATCTTGAGCAGGTACAACTAGTCCCTCTGTTGTTCTGTGATTACACAACATATATCGTTATAAAAAAATGGAAAGGAAGACAACCTTGCTAAGTACTATAATCACCATAGTATTTTCTCAATTGAACCTACTGTACTGTACCTACTGAACCTATACCTAAAGTTCCTACTGTAATTCAGGACTTACAGTACCAGTCAAAAGTTTGGAGACACCTTCTAATTCAATGGGTTTTCTTTATTTTTATTCATTAAAAGTCACTTCGTGTTTTAAAGTGATGATGGATGTCGTTTCTCTTTATATAGTTGAGTGGTTCTTGACATAATATGGAGTACTACAGTTGTGGAATAGGGCTATTTACTGTATTTTTATTATTTACTGTTTACTGTAATGCATTAAGAAGGTACGAAATTGCACTAATTAACTTTTGACGAGGCACACCCGTTCATTGAAGAGCATTCCAGGTGACTACATCATGAAGCTTGTTAAGATAACGCCAATAGTGTGCAAAGTGTCATCAATGAAAACGGCGGCTACTTTGAAGAATCTAAAATACGAAACATATTTTGTTTTATTAACACTTTTTTGTTTACCACACAATTCCATATATGTTCCATATGTTATTTCATAGTTTTGATGTCTTCAGTATTGTTCTACAATGTAGAAAATAGTCCAAATACAGAAAAACCCATGAATGAGTAGGTGTGTCCAGACTTTTAACTGGAACTGTATGTTATCACCATTCTTCTGTCTTCTTTCATGACTTTTCTTCTGGCAAAAATGGTTTTGTTCTGTTTGCCAGTGCACAAATCCAAACCCAAAGATGTTTCCTGAACTTGTGTCATCACAGAGCTTGGAAACATATGTGTGGATGTTCTTCACTGGGTACTTCTTAAAGTTGCAACAGTAAGTTCTTAGTGAAATCTTTACATGGTTTGGAGAATCTATTACTTACACCAGTAAGATCACCACTTGTTAGTGGGTGTTTTTTTGTTTTTTAAACGGAACAAGTTGTCTCTGCTCATGGATCTAAACACAGACTTATAAAATCACATCATACACAGATAAACCCAACAAAGACTGTGAATAACACTCTTAATCCATGGTTTTGTCAGAGACAGACACATTTTTTGAGACAAGTACCCTTTATGAAAATACCACATGATGAATCCCACTTAGCCTAATCACATGCCTATTTATGATGATCATAATGAGTGTGTTATACTCCACCCTGAGAACCTGAGAATTTTACTCCAGGAAGCACATTATTAAGTGGGAAATCAAGCAGAGTTAGATGTCAGTCACAACAACTCAAAGTACTATTATAATCAGATACAGTGTAATGTTTCCTACCAATCTGATGACCTAATTAGAAAGACATAACTACTATAGCAAAGGTTGTCCATATAAATTAACCTGCTTGGTATCTCACAGAAATTTTCAGATGTAAGCCAGTGGCTAACAGTAATGGAGACTGCATAGAAAAATCCACTTAGGTGTAGCCAGATACTGTATCAACTGCCAAAAACACAGGCTGAGCTTGTAAGTGCTGATGGATGTAAACTAGCTCTACCTTGACATGGCTAAGCCAGTCAACACTTACTGTACCTACCACCTCAGCCCTGGTTTGGCAGCTGGTAACTGGATTTTTCAGTAGGAAAACCAGTGACACTAATGCAAACATCAGTGACCTCAGACTCTGTCAAACGCTTCATCAACCTGACAAATTCTCAAGGATTGAAATAACCATCACTGTAAGGCCAGGCAGTGAGCCAAGGTTTATTAGGTTCTGCCTGGTCAAGAATTAGTTGTACCAGCTTATACCATTTCTATTTTGGAGTTTCTCTGAAGCATTCCCTACAGAGCTCTGACAGCTTTTCAACCACATACGGCGGTCTGATAAGAATGAGTCTGTTCCTAAGTTGTGCACAGCTGGAGAGAGCCTTCGTATTTATAGGAAGAATATGTAGTAGTCAAGTTATTTGCTATGCCTTTAGAACACGTCTGTTTAATTAGCATATACAAGTGTTATGTATGACAAAAGTCTCTGTATTGTCAGGATGTTTGGATCTTGGTTCATGCATGTCAAAGGATATGGCTTAACTTTTCTTTCTTTGTTAAATCTCCTGAGGTAATTCTACTACATCTCTCTCTCATGATATACATACTGTATATGAAGAGAGCATTACTACAGTAGGTGTCAAACTTGCCTTCGTAGGTCTCGGCTAGGCATTCTTTACTCAACATAGCACCCAAAAGCACCAGATGTTGCTGGGTAAAGGCACTTCAAATGTGTGTCAACAAGTTTGTGTCAGTGCCAGTGTAATCTTCTCTGCTATCCTTCATACAACCCTCCCAAACCTGTTCTTGAGCCGTAGGCTGCCATCGCCATGACAACACTCAGCCGCAGAAAAACGGCTCACCATGCAAGAAATAACTCCAAATGGGGGGTGGGCACAACATAGACAGGGTGTGAGAAAGTAAGATAGAGCAAATGCATACTGAGTGTGTGTCATGCCTTATAGCGTACATTTACAGTACGTTGCAGCAATACAGCCCCATTACTCACGCCACGCAGATGCAGAACACCAAAGGAGCAATTAGAATCAAGAGCTTTAATGCACTGAGGAGTGTGTTAGAATGCAGTACCACACATCTACATTGGGTAACAGGCTCTAGGGCTACCGAGGCAGGGTCCTGTAAGTTGAGGTATAAACATATACAAACACTCAGCGTTAGATAAAAACCCTCGAGAATCACCAGTGAGTGTTGGCTGCAATGTGTGTGGGTGTGTGTATGTGTTATGACTGATACACATGTATCATGATTTGAGAGAGAGTGTGTGTGTGTGTGTGTGTGTGTGTGTGAGAGAGAGAGAAAGAGAGAGAGAGAGAGAGAGAGAGAGAGAGAGAGACTCAGTGGCATATGAAATGCGTTACCATGGTGCCCACAACCACAGTGATTTCCTAGCAATCTGCTGTGTTGCCATGGGAACTATAATCTCACCAGAAAGAGAGAGAGAGAAAATCTTTCTTACCCAGACTGTTGCCCCCACAACCCTCCATCTGTCCCTCACTCCCTTCATTTCTCTCTTTCTGTGTTTCTCTCATCCATCATTCTCACACTTGTACTAGTGACATGAAGCAGGAGTACCCTAATAAATCTCTCTATATATAAATACAAGCAGATCAATACATGAACATGATAGAAGACTGTCTGCACGAATATGCCTTTGATGCTGCTTTGGACTGAGGTCTTTTTTAGTGTCTTTAGTGTGTTTAGACTTTAATCACAAAATTTCAGTGTGTTGACCCAAGTGCAACAGATGTTCACTACAAATGTTTAAACTAAACTTAACCCTGAACAGACTGGCTTTAAAACTCCTCTCTTAAAAAAGTACAAGATGCGACACCTACAGTGTCTTGCAAAAGTATTCATCCCCCTTGGTGTTTGTCCTGTTTTGTTGCATTACAAGCTAGAATTAAAATGAATTTTTGGAGGGTTAGCACCATTTGATTTACACAACATGCCTACCACTTTAAAGGTGCAAATTGTTGTTTTATTGTGACACAAACAATAATTAAGATGAAAAAACAGAAATCTGGAGTGTGCACAGGTATTAACAACCCCCCAAGTCAGTACTTTGTAGAGCCACCTTTTGCTGCAATTGCAGCCGCAAATCTCTTGGAGTATGTCTCTATTAGCTTAGCACATCTAGCCACTGGGATTTTTGCCCATTGCTCAAGGCAAAACCGCTCCAAGTCCTTCAAGTTAGATGGTTTGCATTGGTGTACAGCAATCTTCAAGTTATGCCACAGATTCTCAATTGGATTGAGATCTGGGCTTTGATTAGACCATTCCAAGACATTAAATGTTTCCCTTTAAACCACTCCAGTGTAGCTTTAGCAGTATGTTTAGGGTCATTGTCCTGCTGGAATGTGAACCTTCGTCCCAGTCTCAAACCTCTAGCTGCCTCAAACAAGTTTTCCTCCAGAATTGCCCTGCATTTAGTGCCATCCATCTTTCCTTCAGTTTTGACCAGCTTTCCTGTCTCTGCAGATGAAAAACATCCCCACAGCATGATGCTGCCACCACCATGCTTCACTGTAATAATGGTGTTCTCAGGGTGTTGGGTTTGCACCACACATGGCATTTCCCATGATGGGCAAAAAGATCAATTTTAGTCTTATTTGACCAGAGAATCTTCTTCCATGTGTTTGGGGAGTCTGTCACATGCTGTTGGGCAAACTCCAAATGTGTTTTCTTATTTTTTTTCTTTTTTCTGGCCACTCTTCCATAAAGCCCCGCTCTGTGGAGTGTACAGCTTAAACTGTGGGTGGTAAAAGAGAGCAACTGGACTTGCTTGAAGATTCTTGAAGATTCTCTTCACAACCAGCCCCCAGTGACCCACACCAACAGGATGACTCAATGACACCTTAGATGAGCTTTTCATCCATGAGAGGATAAATACCTGATACTCCCTACCAGTCAGACAGAACTGAAGAAGCCTTTCGGATGAGAGGTGAAACGTCTTCAAGAATCTTCAAGCAAGTCCAGTTGCTCTCTTTTACCACCCACAGTTTACTATGACATGGATGACTGAGAATCTTCACAGACATGTACAGCTTAAAGTGGTCCTATGGACAGATACTCCCATCTCTGCTGTGGATCTTTGCAGCTCCTTCAGTGTTATCTTTGGTGTCTTTGTTGCATCTCTGATTAATGCTCTCCTTGCCCGGTCTGTGAGTTTTTGGTGGGTGGCCTTCTCGTCAGGTTTGTAGTGGTGCCATATCCTTTCCATTTTGCTATAATGGATTTAATGGTGCTCCCTGGGATATTCAAAGTTTGGGATATTTTTTATAACCCAACCCTGATCTATACGTCTCCACAACTTTGTCTCTGACCTGTTTGGAGTGCGCCTTGGTTTTCATGTTGCCTGCTGAGTAGTGTTGCAGAGTCAGAGTCCTTCCAGAACAGGTTGATTTATACAGACATCATGTGACAGGTCATGTGACACTTTGCTCACAGGTGGATCTTAATCAACTAATTACGTGACTTATGAAGAAAATTGGTTGGACCAGCTCTTATTTAGGGGTTTTATACGAAAGCGGGTGAATACCTGTGCACACTCCAGATTTCTGTTTTTTCATCTTAATTATTGTTTGTGTCACAATAAAAAACAATGTGGACCTTTAAAGTGGTATGCATATTGTGTAAATCAAATGGTGCTAACCCCCCAACAATCCATTTTAATTCCAGCTTGTAATGTGACAAAACAGGACAAACACCAAGGGGGATGAATACTTCTGCAAGACACTGTATTTTTACTCCTACAATTAAACCAAGACATACTAAAGACATTTTTAACTAAAACCAAAATGAGGTGTTTTGGCTGAGAAGGCAACACTAATCCTGAAGGGAATTAGAATGATGCTGTCATGAGGTCATATTTTGACATAAGTATGGTGGGAACGCTAATCAGGATTTAGGTACATTTCTTCTTTAATGAGATGTAAAACATATCAACACTGCTGTAGCACTGGTATGTGCATGAGAGTGTATGTGTAGGTTCTTTATGCCTGCCTGGGGAGATGGACTGATGTTCCCACATCATCCTGTACATGCTCTCTAAACCACTTTCTTTAAAAATACATATATGAATAAACTCAAGATTAGATTAGATTAGATTAGATTAGATTAGATTAGAACTTTATTGATCCCTTTGGGAGGGTTCCCTCAGGGAAATTAAAATTCCAGTAGTATCATTACAGGATAAACAGAGAATAGAAAAAAGAGAGGACTTCTAGATAAATTAAGTATTTAGAAAAATTCTAGATAAATTAAGTATTTACATATACAAATATATTAAAAAAGATATGAAAAAAGTCCAGCAGGAGAGGTATTGCACATTTATATCGCACATTGTCCAGTATTGCTTTTTGTCAGGCTAGGCTACTGCTCCTTCTCGTCCTCTGTCCTCCTGTCCCCCCCCCCAGAGAGGAGTTGTACAGTCTGATGGCATGAGGGACAAAGGAGTTTTTAAGTCTGTTAGTCCTGCACTTGGGAAGGGGCATTCTGTCACTGAACAGACTCCTCTGGTTGCTGATGACGGTGTGCAGAGGGTGACTGGCATCATCCATGATGTTCAGTAGTTTATCTATAGTCTTCTTCTCTGCCACCGTCACCAGAGAATCCAGTTTCATGCTGACCACAGAACAGGCCCGCCTGATAAGTTTGTCCAGCCTGGATGTGTCCTTCTTGGATGTGCTGCCCCCCCAGCACACCACAGTGTAAAACAGGACACTGGCAACCACGGACTGATAGAACATTCACAGGAGTTTCCTGCAGATGTTAAAGGACCGCAGCCTCCTCAGGAAGTACAGCCTGCTCTGTACCTTCCTGTACAGGTGGTTGGTGTTGCAAGTCCAGTCCAGCTTGCTGTCCAGCCACAGCCCAAGGTACTTGTAGGAATCCACAGCCTCCACCTCGACTCCCTCGATCAGAACTGGTCATGACCTTGGTCTGGACCTCCCAAAGTCAATGACCAGCTCCTTGGTCTTCGAAGTGTTGAGCTGCAGATGGTTCCTGTTGCACCAAATGGCAAAGTCCCTCACCAGGCTCCTGTACTCCTCCTCTCTGTCGTCCCTGATATACCCCACTATGGCTATGTCATCACCGAACTTCTGAATGTGACACAGCTCCAAGTTGTAGCAGAAGTCCACAATGTACATGGTGAAGAGAAGAGGGGCCAGCACCGTGCTCTGGGGTGCACCGGTGCTGCTAATCACAGTGTCAGACGTGATGTCCTTCAGCCTGACGTACTGTGGCCTGTCGGTGAGGTAGCTGGAGATCCAGGTGACCAGGCAGGGGTCCACTCGCATCCTGTTCAATTTGTCCTGAAGCATAAGGGGCTGGATGGTGTTGAAGGCACTTGAGAAGTCCAAGAAGAGGATCCTCACTGTGCCATTTCCCTTATCCAGATGCGAGTGGGCTCGGTGTAGCAGGTAGAGGATGGCGTCTTCCACACCAACACCTGCCCGGTACGCAAACTGCAGACAGTCCTAGGCGTGTTGCATCTGAGGTCTGAGGAGGCTGAAGAAGAGCCGCTCCAACGTCTTCATCAGATATGAAGTGAGTGCCACCAGTCGGAAGTTGTTCAGCTCTCTGGACCGGTTCTTCTTGGGAACTGGAACGATGCATGATGTCTTCCAGAGGGTGGGCACTCTCCCCAGCTGCAGGCTGAGGTTGAAGATACGTTGGAGTGGTTCACCCAGTTCAGCAGCACAGGTCTTCAGTAGTTGGGGATACACCTTGTCTGGGCCTGCTGCTTTCCTGGGGTGAAGCTTCCTCAGTTGACCTCTGACCTGGTCTGCAGTGATGCATGGAGGAGTCTGTGTTGAGGTGAGGGAGGAGGAGAAGGGGGCTGCTGTGATGACTGGGGGGAGGTGTGTTGAGGGAAGAAGGAGAGATGGCTGCAGTGAGGGGGAGGGTGGGGGGGACGTGGACTGGTTGAACTGGTTGAAGAAGTCATTCAGCTCATTCGCCCTCTCCACTGTCCCCCCTATAACTCTGGTCTTTGTGTTGTGGCCTGTGATGGTTTTCACACTTTCCCAGACCTCCCTTATGGTGTTCTCCTTCAGCTTCTGCTCCACCTTTCTCCTGCAGCTGTACTTAGCTTCCCTCATGCAGCGTTTCACCTCCTGCTGTGCTGCTTTCATTGCATCCCTATCCCTGCTCTTGAAGACGGCCTTCTTCCTGTTGAGGACAGCTTTGATTTCCTGTGTTACCCATGGCTTGTTATTAGGGTAACACCGTACAGTCTT
The DNA here is from genome assembly GCF_027579695.1 of Neoarius graeffei. NCBI lineage: Eukaryota > Metazoa > Chordata > Actinopteri > Siluriformes > Ariidae > Neoarius > Neoarius graeffei. Next base: position 45,586,101 of record NC_083586.1, on the reverse strand, counting down.
AGCGGGGGAGACCATGTCTGCACAGAAGTTGAGGTAATCCGTCAGACAGTGTGTCAGCCCCTCTATGTCCTCACAGTGTGGGCTAAGCAGCACATCCCAGGCCGTGGTGTCATAACAGTCTCTGAAGGCATCTTCCATTTCAGGGGACCACCTCCTGATGGAGCTAGTTGTTGCAGGCTGCCTTTGGACCAGGGAGGTGTACTTCCGCTGTAGACAAACCAGGTTGTGGTCAGACTTCCCTAGTGGGGGGAGGGGTGTGACTCTGTATGCATCCCTCACATTAGCATACAGCAAATCAATTGTCCTGTTGTTCCTTGTTGGACAGCCCACAACCTGGTAAAAAGCAGCCAAAGTAGAGTCCAAAGTAGCATGATTAAAGTCCCCAGAAATTATCATAAATGCCTCAGGGTGCTGTGTCTGCAGCCTTGCTGTGACAGAGTGAATCCTCAAACATGCAGCGGCTGCAGCTGCCCGTGGAGGATGTAAACACAGATGGTGATCACGTGACTGAACTCCCTTGGCAGATAATATGGCCGCAGGCTAACGGCTAACAGCTCCAAGTCCGGGTAACATAAAACTGTCTTTACGGAGATATGTCCTGGGTTACACCAGCGGTTGTTCACGTAGATGATGAGTCCCCCACCTTTGCTTTTCCCGCATGCTTTAGTGTCTCTGTCGGCTCTCACAGCAGTGAATCCCCTCAGGTCCACATTAGCATCCGGTACAAGGTGGGTTAGCCATGTCTCTGTAAAAATAAACAAGCTGCTCTCATGGTAAATCCATTGGCTGTTCAGTGCGGATAGCTTGTCAACCTTGTTTGGCAGCGAATTCACATTCCCCATGATAATGGAGGGAATGGGTGGTTTGCAGCGCCGCCGGTTGTCTGCTAGCCTAGCCTTTAGCTTTGCCCCGGCTTTGCAGCCCCTGGGTCTCCTCCTCAGCTCCGCCGGGATGGGGTGTCGTATCCCGGCTTGTCCCATTGTTTTCAGGACCAGCAGCTCCTCTCTCGAATAAGCGAGAAGACTGGCTCCTGGTTGCGTGTTAAAGTTAAAAATATCCATGGAATATGAAGAAAAACACGCTATGTCTTTGTAAGAAGAGCAGAAAAGTAAACAAGTGGAAAAAAAGAGGTTTAAAGAGTTAAAAACTACAGAGCTACTGGAGAGGCAGCCATCTCCCACAGCGCCAGAGATATGTCATACCTATGTCAAAAAGACGCTTCTGTTTTGGCATGGGTGGTTTAGCTTCTTTGAGCAATGGCTCAAGGCAGGATGAAACGGAGACATGTAAAGACACTTGCAAAGGATAAACATAATTACTCTCTCCACATTCACTGGATATGAGCAACTGTGTGCTCTGACTGGCTACTGTGTCTAGTACTAGGCTATCAGCTCATATACCATGAGTTGAGAAAAACAAAATGGCGGAGCGTGTTGCTGAACCAACAGAGGACAAAATAAAAACTACTCGAAAACCAAACCACAAAAAATACACAAAAAAGCGCAACAAAATATGGAAAGAAATTATTTGATGGTAAGAACATATCTTTTTTATTTTTCAAGAATTATTATTATAATTCCACCGGTTTGTTCTTCATTTGTTTTACATTCTTCATCTTAAAGCATTAAAAATTGTTGAATTTTTTTAGACTGGTTCAAAATCTCAAAGACGTTTAAAAATTACATAACTGAAATGTCCAAGGAAGAGTTAAATAAATATCTAAAGCTATTGGCATGACAGCAAGATGGCACTTTCTATAAATTTAAAAACAAACAAACAAAAAAAACCCCACTAAAGTCAGTTCATGCAGCCATCGATATGTTTTTAAGAAGTCCGCCTAAGCGGAAATGATTTTGTCAGACGTTTTGTACAAAGTTTTTATTTATCAAATTTGCAAAAAATAAAAATAAAAATGCTGTGTTTCTCAAAATCCAGTGAATGTGGATAGAATAAACAATTATTCCACTCAATCTTGTCGTACATGGCTTATAGCCAAGGCTCATGTACAACTTGATTTTGTGGAATAACTGTTAAATATACAGAACACAATATTGAGAGCAGAGCAGAAGTTTGCATCCCTCGTGGTCTTTTTTGATATAATTAAAAATAGTATCCCAGAATTCAGTGGTACTGTATTCTAATACAATATGAGGTAAAATGAGATTTTTTTTTCACCCATGACCCTCCCTCTCATTAAAAAAAGCTATAAAAAGAAAAAAGAAAACTGTTCAAAGGACACAATGGAGGTTGGTGCTAGATATAAAGGCAAAAGTTAACATCCTATTTACAAAGTGAAATACAATCTGCTATCAAATATGAACTCAGATAATTTAGTTTTTTACTATTAATATTTTAACATAAACTAATTGATCATTTTTTGATACTTGTGATAATGTAACATCTGTAAGGCACACAATGCACATCAATGTATATCTATAGCTTCTTGTAACAAATTAATATGTTAATTTAGTCCAAACAGTATGCAAACTTTTGCACTTGGCTGTGCATGCACACAGAGAAGCTGCATAGCCTAGATACAAGAGCAATACAAATGAAAAACAAAGCACACACTGGGACCTACAGACAAACACGCACACACAGAAATGAGGAACACATAAACCCTATTCAATCCTGCCATCCCTCCCTCCCTCTGTACCATGTTTACATATGACACTGATTTGCCTTCCTCTCCTTGAACAACACTGCACAACAGAATGTTCCAGAAATATAATGAAATTATGAAATGGCAGCACCGCTGTCCCTATTTGTCCTGGAAACAAAGCTTTTAAAATGTGCTGAGGGTCAGCGAGTCGAGTGATTGTCATTTCTGACATCTTATTATACTGTTATCAAGCCATAATCAAATAAAAAAAAAAAATCTCCTTCTCACCCCCGGTGGGGGGGTGGTATCCATGGCATCCTCAAGCTCGGGTCCTCTACCAGAAGACTGGGAGTTTGAGGGTTCTGCGCAGTATCTTCGATGTTCCTAGGACTGCGCTCTTCTGGACTGAGGCTTCAGATGTTGTTCCTGGGATTTGCTGGAGCCACTCTCCCAGTTTGGGGGTTACTGCCCCAAGTGCCCCCACTACCACGGGGACCACGCAACCCTTGACCTTCCACATCCGTTCCAGCTGCTCTTTCAACCCTTGATACTTCTCAAGTTTCTCATGTTCCTTCTTCCTGATGTTGGCGTCAGCTGGGATCGCCACATCTATCACCACCACCCTCTTCTGCTCTTTGTCCACCACCACTATGTCCGGTTGGTTAGCCAGGATCTGTTTGTCAGTCTGGAAGCTGAAGTCCCACAGAATCTTGGCCCTGTTGTTCTCAGCCACCTTCTGTGGTATGGCCCATTGGGACTTGGGTATTTCTATTCCATACTGGTTGCAGATGTTCCTGTATACTATCCCAGCCACTTGGTTGTGCCTCTCCATGTACGCTGATCCAGCTAGCATCTTACACCCTGCTACTATGTGCTGGACTGTTTCAGGGGCTTCTTTGCACAGTCTGCATCTTGGGTCTGATCTACTCTGGTAGATCCTGGCCTCTATGGCTCTTGTGCTTATGGCCTGTTCTTGTGCTGCCATGATTAGTGCCTCTGTGCTGTCTGTCAGTCCTGCATTATCCAGCCACTGGTAGGATTTCTTGATATCAGCCACTTCCTCTATCTGACGGTGGTACATGCCATGTAGGGGTTTGTCTCTCCAGGTTGTCTGTTCCTCCTCCTCCTCTGCACTCTCATCAGGGTTCTGCTGCCTGAGACATTCACTTAGCAGTTCATCCTTTGGGGCCATCTTTCTGATGTATTCTCGGATTTTCGATGTTTCATCCTGGACCGTGGTCTTGACGCTCACTAGCCCTCGGCCTCCCTCTTTCCGCTTAGTGTATAGTCTCAGGGTGCTGGACTTGGGGTGGAACCCTCCATGCATGGTGAGGAGCTTTCTAGTCTTGATATCTGTGGCTTCTATCTCCTCCTTTGGCCAGTTTATGATACCAGCGGGGTATCTGATGACTGGTAGTGCATACATGATGGCTCGGACCTTGTTTTTACCATTCAGCTGACTTTTCAGGACCTGCCTTACTCTCTGGAGGTATTTGGCTGTGGTTGACTTCCTTGTGGCCTCTTCATGGTTTCCATTAGCCTGTGGGATGCCAAGGTACTTGTAGCTGTCTTGGATATCACCTATGTTGCCCTCTGGTAGGTCAATCCCTTCAGTCCGGATCATCTTGCCTCTCTTTGAGACCATCCGGCCACACTTGTCCAATCCGAATGACATCCCTATGTCATCGCTGTAGATCCGGGTGGTGTGGATCAGCGAGTCTATTTCTCGCTCATTCCTGGCATACAGCTTGATGTCATCCATGTAGAGCAGGTGGCTGATTGTTGCCCCACTACGGAATCGGTACCCGTAGCCGCTCTTCGTGATGATCTGACTGAGGGGGTTCAGGCCTATGCAGAACAGCAGTGGTGATAGCGCATCTCCTTGGTATATGCCGCACTTGATGTTGACTTGGGCAATGGGTTTTGAGTTGGCCTCTAGGGTTGTCTTCCACATTTCCATTGAGTTCTGTATGAAGGTCCTTAGGTTCCTGTTGATCTTATACAGTTCCAGACATTCCAGTATCCATGTGTGTGGCATTGAGTCGTAGGCTTTCTTGTAGTCAATCCAGGCAGTGCACAGGTTGGTCTGTCTCTTCTTACAGTCTCGGGCGACTGTTCTATCGGCCAGTAGCTGGTGCTTGGCTCCTCTGGTGTTACTGCCAATTCCTTTCTGTGCCTCGCTCATGTATTGAGCCACATGCTTACTCATTTTTGCCACAATGATGCCTGACAGGGCCTTCCATGTTGTGCAGAGACAGGTAATTGGCCGGTAGTTGGATGGGATGGGTCCCTTCTGGGGGTCCTTCATGATTAGGACTGTCCTGCCTTGGGTTAGCCATTCTGGGTGGGTTCCATCCCTCAGCAGCTGGTTCATCTGTGCTGCTAGGCGTTCATGGAGTGCAGTTAGCTTCTTCAGCCAGTACGTATGGATCATATCGGGGCCTGGTGCTGTCCAGCTCTTCATCTTTGACACTCTTTCTTGGACGTCTGCCATTGAGATGGTTACTGGTTCTTGTTCTGGGAGGTTGCTGTGGTCAGCTCTTAGGTCCACTAACCATTGGGCATCGGTGTTGTGTGATGCCTTTCTTTCCAGTATTTTTCCACCTCAGCTCTTGGTGGGTCTGACCAGTTGTTGTTCCCCTACCTTGGCTGGTTCAGTGGAGAACAGCTTGTTTATTCTCCTGGCCTCTCCCTCCTTGGTGTATCTCCTCAACCGGGTGGCCAGAGCTGTTAGTCGCTGTTTGGCAGTTTCGAGTACCTTCTCTCCTTGCTGCCTTTATCTTGGCCTCTAATCGTCTCTTCCATGGTGGATACTGTTTGTTATGTCCCGAGCCCACCTTGTGTCCAAGCATCTCCATGATTACTGTTGCTGTACTGTGTATCAGCTTGTTGGTCTCAGTGATGGTTCTTGTGGAGATTGTCTTCAGAGCAGCATTCACATCTACTAGTAGATCTTCTGAAGATACTTGCAACTCAGCTTCGGTATTCGTCGGGGGCTCCAGGTTTCCAGTTGGGTCACGATCTTCCTTCTCAGGTCAGCAGCTCTTGTGTTGAGGCTGTTAGCTGTTGGGGCTTGGTACCCAATCTCTGGTTGTGGGGATGATGACATCTCCCCTCTGACCTGTCTTCCTGGCTCCCCCTTGCCGTAGCATCATTGTTGTATTTCATTAATCTCTAGTTGTGATAGCAGATTTCGATTATGGATGTTGGAACACTGGGCTAATTGTGGGTTTCGAAGTATCCAATGGTCCCACATTCGCTGCATGTATCCCCTCTCTCTGGGATTGCTTGTATAGTAGCATTCCAGCAAATCCGTATTTTCTGTCCTCGTCCATCGATGTCTTGTTCCAGTAGCCCATTTCTCATCAGTTTGCCCTGGTTCCCTAGCAACTGACGCAGACCTTGTTGACCCGGGCGACGTCTGAGCCGGTATGACTCTATCAGTTATGTTTTCACTCATTCCTGAGGTAGGCTGATATATCATGAGGGGTTTTGCCTAAGGACCCTTACTGGATGATGTTTTGCCCCGACCGGGATTCGAACCCCGATCTCCTGCGTCGTAGTCAGTGAGCATTACCACTGTACTATCCAGCTGATAGTATATATATATATAAAATGTGTGTTACCGTATATCATTATAATTATTTTTACTCGTTTGTTCATAGCTTCTGTTTTTCTCTATGCATAAATCCCCAGATCTCTATCATATGGAAGAAATCACCCACTGCTTTTCATAACTGTGACTTAATCATAAAATAATGAAACTGTTCCTAAATGTCATTTGAAACCATAAAAAATACCCATGATGCCACTATGAGCGGCTTCCAAACATTACTACACATGAAAATGCAATTTGGAAATGCCTCAAGTCCTCCTGTCATCCCAAACACCTAGCAGGCTAGTTACCTGCTAACAAACTATCTTGCATTTCTGTCAGCTAGTAAATTAACTGACTGAAATCCCACTCACTCAGGTGGCACTAAGTGAGATTTGAGTGAGATTTTCAATGGTTTATATGATCATAGCAAAACAATTATTTTGTTCATTAGCTAAATTAGCTAGCTAATTAGCTGCCTGGTAGTAACCTAGCTGCCTTTACTACAGGCAGTCAGTGAGGTTTCAGCGTCTGAGTTTTATTTAATTGTCATATTCTTAGACAGATAGGTAATCGTATTATATCCTATCAAAATACTACAACAACCCATATTTTGTTCATTCATAATATTAGCTAAGTTAGCTAGCTAGCTTTGCATACAAGTTCCATGAATAAAACTTCCAGGTACCACAAATCATTCACACTGACCTGAAATCTTTTTTTTTTTTAAATAAAAGTATTGAGAAAGTCACTGCTTCAAAGGAGAAAATGTGAATTTAGTGCTGTGCTTGGCTGTTCAAGAGGAGTAAAATCATTTTTTTCTATATTTAGCTGTACTTTCTGTGTAATTACGGCTGTGAGTAGAATGAACAGTTGCAGTCATCATTCTTATTTTCCCTGATTGCAAACCGAAAGGATGTCAGATTGGCCAAAATGAGGTATAGTTAGGCTCTTTATTGCCTGCCCCAATTTTTTTGGAGGAGGTTATGTTTTCACCTCCGTTTATTTGTTTGCTTGTTTGTTCTGTTTGTTTGTCTGCTCCTAACGTAGCTCAAAAATTAGTGAACAGATTTTGATGAAATTTTGAGGAAAGGTGAGCCATGAGCCAAGGAACAATTGTTTAGATTTTGATGCAAATCCAGATATGTATGTGGATCCAGGATTATCTCATCTTATCTCATTATCTCTAGCCACTTTATCCTCTTCTACAGGGTCACAGGCAAGCTGGAGCCTATCCCAGCTGACTACGGGCGAAAGGCGGGGTACACCCTGGACAAGTCGCCAGGTCATCACAGGGCTGACACATAGACACAGACAACCATTCATACTCACATTCACACCTACGGTCAATTTAGAGTCACCAGTTAACCTAACCTGCATGTCTTTGGACTGTGGGGGAAACCGGAGCACCCGGAGGAAACCCACGCGGACATGGGGAGAACATGCAAACTCCGCACAGAAAGGCCCTCGCCGGCCACGGGGCTCGAACCCGGACCTTCTTGCTGTGAGGCGACAGCGCTAACCACTACACCACCGTGCCGCCCCGATCCAGGATTATTATTATTTTTTTTTTTTGTCTGTTCCCAATGTAACTCAAAAAGTAGTGAACAGCTTTTGCTTAAATTTGGTGTACAGCTTTAGTATTATCCTGGTTCAAGTGATTTGATTTTCATGTTGATAATATGTGTCTTGGTGGAGGTATACACTCTACCGAGTTCCCTTCTAGTTTATCTTAGAGAGTAAATTTGTATGCACAGTTTACACAAATGAGCTATTCATAGGCATATCAGACGCTCGCTGGCCGTGCTGTGAAAACTGTAAATGCAAACGCTCATCTAAGTTTCCAAATCTGTCATTATTTAATTCTTGAATTTTTTCTATCATGAATACTATCATTAAAAAGCTTATAATTTCTGTTTTCCAAAGAAATTTATCTTGTTAAGATCTGTTCAAAACCTCCCAGGGAAGGTTTACTCCAGGGTACTGGAGAGGAGAACTCGACCAATAGTCGAACCTCGGATCCAGGAGGAACAATGCGGTTTTCGTCCTGGTCGCGGAACACTGGACCAGCTCTATACCCTTCATAGGGTGCTTGAGGGTTCATGGGAGTTTGCCCAACCAGTCCACATGTGCTTTGTGGATCTGGAGAAGGCATTCGACCGTGTCCCCCGTGGTATTCTGTGGGGGGTGCTTCGGGAGTATGGGGTTCGGGGCTCTTTGCTAAGGGCTGTCCGGTCCCTGTATGAACGGAGCAGGAGTCTGGTTCGCATTGCCGGCAGTAAGTCAGACCTGTTCCCAGTGCATGTTGGACTCCGGCAGGGCTGCCCTTTGTCACCGGTTCTGTTCATAATTTTTATGGACAGAATTTCTAGGCACAGCCAGGGGCCGGAAGGAATCCTGTTTGGGAACCACAGGATTTCATCTCTGCTTTTTGCAGATGATGTTGTCCTGTTGGCTTCTTCAAACCAGGACCTTCAGCATGCACTGGGGCGGTTTGCAGTCGAGTGTGAAGCGGCTGGGATGAGAATCAGCACCTCCAAGTCCGAGGCCATGGTTCTCGACTGGAAAAGGGTGGCTTGCCCTCTCCAGGTTGGTGGAGAAGTCCTGCCTCAAGTGGAGGAGTTTAAGTATCTCGGGATCTTGTTCACAAGTGAGGGAAGGATGGAGCGTGAGATCGACAGGCGGATCGGTGCAGCCTCTGCAGTGATGCGGTCGCTTTACCGGTCTGTCGTGGTGAAGGAGCGGAGCCAAAAGGCGAAGCTCTCAATTTACCGGTTGATCTACGTTCAGACTCTCACCTATGGTCATGAACTTTGGGTAATGACCGAAAGAACAAGATCGCGGATACAAGCGGTGGAAATGAGTTTCCTTCGCAGGGTGGCTGGGCGCTCCCTTAGAGATAGGGTGAGAAGCACAGTCACTCAGGAGGAGCTCGGAGTAGAGCTGCTGCTCCTCCACATCGAGAGGAATCAGCTGAGGTGGCTCGGGCATCTTTTTCGGATGCCTCCTGGACGCCTCCCTGGGGAGGTGTTCCAGGCATGTCCCCCCGGGAAGAGGCCCCGGGGAAGACCCAGGACATGCTGGAGGGACTATGTCTCTCGGCTGGCCTGGGAACGCCTCGGTGTTCTTCCCGAGGAGCTGGCCGAGGTGTCTGAGGAAAGGGAAGTTTGGGCTTCCATGCTTAGACTGCTGCCTCCGCGACCCGGTCCTGGATAAGCAGAAGAAGACGAGACGAGAAGATCTGTTCATTACTTTGGGAGTAACGGCAGGTTGAAGTTGGTACAACAGAGTAAAAACTCTCTGCTCACGTGACGTCAGGAAACTGCTGGTGCTTTCCAAGTCACACGAAAGCAGTCAGGCTCTCTCTCTTCTGATTGGTTTCTGACTGGATTACTCAAGAATATCAATCAGATAACTGTTATAGGGATGTTCTCTCTATCTTACTGTTTCTGATGAAGTATTCAGCAAAATTTCCCATCAGCTAGTTTTGATGTTATGATTCATGGGAGACTTTGAATTGAGTTTTCATAGCTTTACCTACTTATTTTTTTCAAATCAAACTGATTCATGTAAGTAAATAACTATTTTAGAATATAACTGTAGTTGTTTTGATGAAAAATATTTAGATCTTAGTGGTCGGAATGATATTTTAAAAAACCGGAAGTCAGAAACGTGAGTGTTAATTTCAGTTCAATTAATGTGAAGTGTTTATTGGATGTGGCTCACACAGTTTTTTCGAAACTCACCTTGAAAGCTGTGAATATTATCATTTATATTCTTTAATATAAACACTAGTAGGCCCTACTTTTGAGAAATACAAAGGCCTACAGAGCACAAAGAAGGTATAAGAAATAATGCTTTATTACTTTTTTATTGAGTGAACTGATTTAACATTTTTACCAAACTAGCATAATCAATACTAATTAAATATTAATTTGCATAATTTGTTTTTACTAATTTTTCAACCTTTGTATTCAGTATACAACCATCTATGTGCCTGCCAATTTCCATGTACATATCTTGAAAAATAGAAAAGTTATTAAGAAAAAACATTTGATCTCATTCGTTAATGAGGCCCATTTTGAACCATGTGATCCTCATACAGAACATTACAGCAGTTTTTGAAAAATTAAGCCGTTTTTTCAATCTTTGATTTGTAATATCTCCAGAACGGATAAACATATTTTAATTCTGTAAAAAGTATGTTGTTCTACATTCAATTCTGAATTCAACAAGAGCCATTTCAAGCAATTTGGATAGAGTTTGAGTTTTCACCTGATATGCCTGATATGCCTCATGTGCATTTTTTTAAAAGATCACATTTGAAAATTTAACATAGCCTCAATATGTTTTTGTGCTTAACTGTCAATGTGCAAAAGCACATCCCAAATTGTTTTATTCCTCATACAAATACAGCAATTTGCCCAAAATTATATATTTTTATTATTAATAAATGACATCATGCTTTTTAAAACTTTTTTGTTTATAAATGTTTATAATTACATATAATTTTATGGAATGACCACAAGGAAGAAAAGTTCATTCCTGTTTTCACTTCTGTTATAGCAATTATTAACAGTTCCCTCACCAGCCTCTCTCTCTTTTTTCTTTTTCTTGAAGTACATGTAGTTTGGCGTGTTACCAAGAAACCTAGAAGCGTCAAGTCCCCTGTCCTGAATGGCAGAAATGACAAAGCTCTAACACTGGAGACTTTCTCAAAAATTTTAAATAAACATATTGTTACAGAAAGCTTCAACATATTGATGATTGTACACTTTTCTTTGTTAAATACAAACATGATTTTAAATCCATTTATTGTGAGTCTTAAATTATGTGGAACGTTCCTAATACAAGTCCTTGTGAATATGACCTGTTATGATAGAAGTAATCATTTTATTTAAAGCCAGCACAGCTGTCAGAGCAAAGCTCTTAGAGAAAATTAACCATCATCTTCTAAAAGATCATATAATGTAAATACACTTAAAATAATTATACTGCCTTATAGTCTAGAACGTCGATTACTCAACCATTTAACCTGTCTCTGTCATCGCAAAGACAAAGATTCAGCCCATGTGACTGATCGGTCCATAAATCACTGTAACAGTAATTATTTATTTGGTCATTAATCAATACTTCCATATATTTGCAATATATAAAAGAGTTAACTAATGATTTCCCATGAACTGCTTCTTGATGTAGGTTTCTAATTTCTTAAAGCTTACGCAAACACTAAAAGCCTGAAATTATGGTGTCAAAAGTTATACTGGAGTTCATTTCTATACTGCTGTTTACACAGCTGTATCTCTTCAAATGCCAAATTTAGCATGGAATATTTTAGAGCATTTATTTTGGATGGCGAGGAGAGTGGAGCATGAGGATTGAGGATGAATGGTGCTTTTGGGTTGGGTAGGAGTGTTTAAGGGACGCGCTCCTACACACAGCTTGTCTCTGTACCAGTGTCTGCCATGAAAAACTGCTTCTGCAAGACATAGCTGTTTTAATGAGTTGTTAGAGAGAGAGAGAGAGAGAGAGAGAGAGAGAGAGAGAGAAAGGAAAGATAGGATGGGAAGATCAAGAGTTGCAACCAAAAAGAAAGAGAAACCAGGAGAGAGAAATACTCATAGGAGAAGAAATTTCTAGAATGAAAGAAAAATTATATATCTGTGATGAAAGTTTTCAGTGTATTTTAAGTAAAATAAGAGTGAATTGGATGAATTTTTAGAGTGTATAATCAGGCAGAAAGTTTTAATTCAATGTGTAGGTCACTGAATATATAGACTATGCTTAAAGGAATACTTCAGTGTTTTTCATTCTAGTCACTATTCACCATATGCAGTGCCTTGCAAAAGTATTCATCCCCCTTGGTGTTTGTCCTGTTTTGTCGCATTACAAGATGGAATTAAAATGGATTTTTGGGGGGTTAGCACCATTTGATTTACACAACATGCCTACCACTTTAAAGATGAATATTGTTGTTTTATTGTGACACAAACAATAATTAAGATGAAAAAAACAGAAATCTGAAGTGTGCATAGGTATTCACACCCTTTCGTATGAAACCCCTAAATAAGAGCTGGTCCAACCAATTCACTTCATAAGTCACATAATTAGTTGATTAAGATCCACATGTGTGCAACCAAAGTGTCGTATGATATGTCACATGATGCCTGTATAAATCAACCTGTTCTGGAAGGACCCTGACTCTGCAACACTCCTCAGCAAGCAACATGAAAACCAAGGAGCACTCCAAACAGGTCAGAGACAAAGTTGTGGAGAAGTATAGATCAGGGTTGGGTTATAAAAAAATATCCCAAACTTTGAATATCCCAGGGAGCACCATTAAATCCATTATAGCAAAATGGAAAGAATATGGCAGCACTACAAACCTGACAAGAGAAGGCCGCCCACCAAAACTCACAGACCAGGCAAGGAGGGCATTAATCAGAGATGCAACAAAGACACCAAAGATAACACTGAAGGAGCTGCAAGGATCCACAGCGGAGATGGGAGTATCTGCCCATAGGACCACTTTAAGCCATACACTCCACAGAGTGGGGCTTTATGGAAGAGTGGCCAGAAAAAGTCATTACTAAAGAAATCATGTTTGGAGTTTGCCCAACAGCATTTGGCAGACTCCCCAAACACATGGAAGAAGATTCTCTGGTCAAATGAGATAAAAAATTTAACTTTTTGGCCATCATGGGAAATGCCATGTGTGGTACAAACCCAACATCCTGAGAACACCATCCCTACATTGAAGCATGGTGGTGGCAGCATCATGCTGTGGGGATGTTTTTCATCTGCAGGGACAGGAAAGCTGGTCAGGACTGAAGGAAAGATGGATGGCACTAAATACAGGGCAATTCTGGAGGAAAACCTGTTTGAGTCATCCAGAGGTTTGAAATTGGGACAAAGGTTCACGTTCCAGCAGGACAATGACCCTAAACATACTGCTAAAGCTACACTGGAGTGATTTAAAGGGAAACATTTAAATGTCTTGGAATGGCCTAGTCAAAGCTCAGACCTCAATCCAATTGGAATCTGTGGCATAACTTCAAGATTGCTGTACACCAACGCAACCCATCTAACTTGAAGGAGTTGGAGCAGTTTTGCCTTGAGGAACGGGCAAAAATCCCAGTGGCTAGATATGCTAAACTAATAGAGACATACTCCAAGAGACTTGCAGCTGTAATTGTAGCAAAAGGTGGCCCTATAAAGTATTGACTTGGGGGGTGAATACCTATGCACACTCCAGATTTCTGATTTTTTTTTTCATTTTAATTGTTTGTGTCACAATAAAAAAAAACAATGTGCGCCTTTAAAGTGGTAGGCATGTTGTGTAAATCAAATGGTGCTAACCCTCCAAAAATCCATTTTAATTCCAGCTTGTAATGTGACAAAACCTGATAAACACCAAGGGGGATGAATACTTTTGCAAAGCACTGTACACTGATCAGCCATAACATTATGACAGGTGAAGTGAATTACACTGATTATCTCATTACAATGGCACCTGTCAAGGGTGGGATATATTAGGCAGCAAGAGAACAGTCAGTTCTTGAAGTTGATGTGTTGGAAGCAGGAAAAATGGGCAAGTGTAAGGATCTGAGTGACTCTGACAAGGGCCAAATTGTGATGGCTAGATGACTGGGTCTGAGCATCTCCAAAATGGCCCATCTTGTAGGGTGTTCATGGTATGCAATAGTTGTGGTTAGTACCTACCAAAAGTGGTCCAAGGAAGGACAACCGGTGAACCGACGACAAGGTCATGGGTGTTGAAGGCTCATTGATTCACATGGGGCACGAAGGCTAGCCCATATGGTCCAATCTCACAGAAGAGCTCCTGTAGCACAAACTGCTGAAAAAGTTAATGCTGGCTAAAACAGAAAGGTGTCACCATTAACTTTTTCAGCAGTTTGTGCTACAGTAGCTCTTCTGTGGGATTGCTACAAGTTCTGGTTTTGCAAATATTTTGTAGGACTGATATATTATCATGTAAAAATGTACTACCCAGGTAATGCATTACCAAAGTTACTCTGATTGGATCATTCACGAGATCTTGTGACATCAAAGTCTATTTATGCAATCAAACAACTGCCCTTAGACTTCAATAAGTGAGTTTAAAGTAAGCAGTTTTTCTGGTCTTTTCTCAGCACAGACAAACATGTCGAAATTTTTGGCTCTGATAACGACACACATGCTGCAGATGCAGCAGATAAAAGTTAGATAAGAATATATGAGTATGGCTGAGTCTCTCTTTAACACTTCCAGCTACACGTGAATGAGCATTATTTAACAGTTATTCCACGAAATCGAGTCATACATGAGCTGACAGCTGACGAGGCGTGTAGCGCCAAGTTGGCTGCAAACCATGTACGAGGAGATTGAGTAGAATAACTGTTTTATTCTATCCACATGCACTGGATTTTGAGAAACGGAGCATTTTTATTTTTAGTTTTTGCAAATTTGATAAATAAAAACTTTATACAAAACATTCGACAAAATCGTTTCTGCTTAGAATATAAACAAACCGTCGAAATGACAGGATCAATTTGTGAAAAATGTTATAATAATAATTCTTGAAAAAAAGATACGTTCTCATCATCAAATACTTTTATTCCATATGTTGTTGCTTTTTTTGTTTGTTTTTTTGGGAGGGGTTTTGTTTTGTCCTTGGTTGGTTCAGTAACACGATCTGCCATTTTCTTTTCTTCTTTTAGTGATGGTTGGCAAAATATGGTCAAATATCTGTAACATTCTGCATTTTCTGCAATTTTTTTACTTTGCGCAATACCAGGAAAATTCAGTTGAAATCAAGCCATTTGAGGCGAATTGATCCGCCTCTGAAAAAACTTGGCATTTGGATTTCCCGGGAAACATTGATTTTTGTGACGTCGTGTGCGGGACGCTTACTTCTGAATCCTACATCAGCGCTGGTTTGTTTATGAGAAAACGACCTGGTGGTTTTCTGCAAATTTCTTCAATGTTATCGCGTAATTATTAAAACGGTTAACAGATGTATCGTAGGAGGGTGTACCAACACCAATCTTGATGGGATTAGTACTCATCGTTTCCCAAAAGACCGGACAATGAGAGAGAAATGGGAGCGCTTGGTCTACACAGGCTGTGCATTGAAACCATGCAAGCTCGCGCAGCCTGCTGGCGCTTCCGCAGGTAACGTCACGAATCTGGCTCCAGACTCCCTTGGGATTTTTCCAGACGCATTTTGTTATTTTATTTTGTTCTTCTGTAGACAGATAGCCTTGTGCAAAATTACCCTTCTGGATGAGTGTGTAAAGGGACATACTTTCATCTAAAAAAAAATGAAATTGGTCCAGAATATGCACTTTAAAGATGCATTACTGCCACTGACTGGGCTGGAGTGTGGAACAGTAGATACTGGGGGGGGAACTATATTCTTTTATTTAGCTATTTCTGTTTCTTTTAAATACTTGGTAACAAAGTGATATATCTGACTTGATGCGCTCCGCCATTTTGTCTTTCTCTACTCCCGGTATATGAGCTGATAGCCTAGTAGTAGAGTAGCCAATCAGAGCACATGATTGCTCATATCCAGTGAATGTGGTACATAGAGATTTGACTGAAAAAGTCTGAAATATTCCTTTAATCAGTTTTCAAATGTCATGTGAAAGAGGATAGAAAGTTATTGGTGTGTTCCAGGCACATATAAGATATGCCTGCATTTCCAGACACTGTAGAATGCCTGGCAGAACCAAACATTCTGATCTTTCACTTCAGGATCATAAAAGCAGAGACGGTGAGATCCTCTCCCTGGGAAAGTCTAGCAACTTTGTCAATCTCTTCAATAGGAGTGAGCGAAAATCACACAGCTGCACGGTGAGAGTCTCATTCGCTCTGTGTGACAAACAATTCAAGCAGCACTGATTGCAAAAGGCTGAAACAAACAGTACTGAAGAACTACGTGTACAAGGCAAACCCTAACCGTTCATACTAGTTTTCTAGTTAGCTAATTATACAATGAATATCATGCTCTTATTTAATTACAGCTAAGACAAGGAGAAGGAAAATATGCTCCAAAGTGTGGCATAAATGTGGTGTAGACAAGAAAGAAAGAAAGAAAGAAAGAAAGAAAGAAAGAAAGAAAGAAAGAAAGAAAGAAAGAAAGAAAGAAAGAAAGAAAGAAAGAAAGAAAGAAAGAAAGAAAGAAAGAAAGAAAGAAAGAAAGAAAGAAAGAAAGAAAGAAAGAAAGAAAGAAAGAAAGAAAGGGTGTACTAAAGAGGTCAAGAGCTAAAAAGATGAGGAGAGAAACATGAAAGTGGAATGAGTGGATAAGGGATAGATAAAAATATCTGGGAAGAGGAAAAAGTCTGATTAGAAAAAAAGGTGAGAGAAAGAAAGGCAGTCTGCTGTTCCCTTCTGTCTCTAATTCAGCTTCGCCCTGAGCGCTCTATTACTGACACCACTGCAGAACAAATGGCCCTGCTAAAAGTGAGTGCTACAAAGCCTAAATGCTAATTAATAATTAGCAATCAATGCCCCCTCTGTGTCAAGTATCAAAACAACGGAGAGGCAAAGCTGCTTGAGTGAAAGGTGGTTTTTCATGTGGCAATTAAAACGTGGGTGTTTGTAAAACTACAAAAGCCGAGATAATAAGCAGACACGTTGCATGCTGTCAAAATGTCAAAAAGTTGCTGAGAAAAGAAACACTCGACCCAACCCCTCCCCCACCCTTCATCTATCCTGTCAATGGTTTTTAACTGCCAAGACGTATTCAAAATATATCAAAGCAAATCGCAACTCAAACCTGACAGCAAAATAGAATAGTGATCAGGATAACAACATTACTACTGACTGATTTATGATTCCATAAAAAGCAGTCTACTGTGTAAGTATTAGCTCGCATCAAGCATTATCTGGCATTAAACATTCGTAATAAGAGTATTAATGTTAGTGTTATTTGTAACGTCATGTGATTGTGTTTATTCGCCTGAGATTTCATGCATGAATCAGACAAAACTGTTTCACTTGTTCACAACTGTGTAGACAAGATGGTAAGAATGCTTTTCAATCATGCCAACATTGAACTGTTGAACACTGAAGTGACTGCCGGTGAAACAATATACAGTGGATATAAAAAGTGTACACACCCCATTAAAATGATAGGTTATTCTGATATATAAAAAAACAAAAACACACGATAAATAATTTCAAAACTTTTCCCACCTTTAATGTGACCTGTACAGTTCAATTGAAAAACAAACAAATCTGATAGGGGGGAAAACATAAAAAATAAAAAACATACAATAAGCTGGTTGCATAAGTGTGCACACCCTTAAACTAATACTTTGTTGACGCACCTTTTGATTTAATTACAGCATTCAGTCTTTTTGGGTCAGAGTCTATCAGCCTGCCACATCTAGACTTGGCAATATTTGCCCACTCTTCCTTGCAAAAGTCTGTCAGATTGCGAGGGCATCTCTTGTGCACAGACCTCTTCAGGTCACCCCACAGATTTTCAATTGGATTTAGGTCTGGGCTCTGGCTGGGCCATTCCAAAACTTTTTTGCGGTCATTGTCATGCTGAAAGATGAAATTCCTCTTCATCTTCAGCTTTCTAGCAGACACCTGAAGGTTTTGGGCCAAAATTGACTGGTATTTAGAACTGTTCATAATTCCCTCCACCTTGACTAAAGCCCCTGTTCCAGTTGAAGAAAAACAACCCCAAAACATAATACTGCCACCACCATGCTTCACCATGGGTACGGTGTTCTTTTGGTGATGTGCAGTGTTGTTTTTGAGCCAAACATACCTTTTGGAATTGTGACCAAAAAGTTCAACCTTGGTTTCATCAGACCATAACACATTTTCCCACATGCTTTTGGGAGAGGTTTTTTGTTTGTTTGTTTGTGTTTTTTGCAAAATTTAGCCGGGCCTGGATGTTTTTCTTTGACCCTACCTCATAGTCCAGACATATGGAGAATACAGGAGATTGTTGTCACATGTAATACACAACCAATACTTGCCAGAAATTCCTGCAGCTCCTTCAGTGTTGCTGTAGGCCTCTTGGCAGCCTCCCTGACCAGTTTTTGTCTTGTCTTTTCATCAGTTTTGGAGGGACGTCCAGTTCTCGGTAATGTCACTGTTGTCCCATATGTTCTCCACTTCTTGATGATTGTCTTCACTGTGCTCCATGGTATATCTAATGCTGTGGAAATGTTTTTGTACCCTTCTCCTGACTGATACCTTTCAACAGTGAGATCCCTTTGACGCTTTGTAAGCTCTCTGTGAATCCTGGCTTTTGCTGGAGGATGCAACTGAGTAAATGTCTGAACTTTATTTGGGGTTAATCAGAGTCATTTTAATTGATGGCAGGTGTGTTTTTCCCCCTAACAGATTTGTTTGTTTTTCAATTGAATTGTACAGGTTATAGGTCACATTAAAGCTAGGAAAAGTTTTGAAATTATTTATCATGGTCTCATTTTTTTACATCAGAAAAACTTATCATTTTAATGCGGTGTGTATACTTTTTATATCCACTGTATCAGTTAAATAATATGTAATTATTGACTGAGTGTGAGGGCTCGCTGCACTCAATCAATACGGCATGACCTCGAACCAAATATTTTCCTGTCCAGCCTGACCTAACTCGGTCAATAAGCATTTTATCATATGACCTTTTTAACTAACATACACAGTGGAAAACAGTGAACAATGGTGTGCGAAAAATGAACCAATTTTTATTTGATTGACCGTATCGAATACTTTGTGAAAAGGAAGACAAAGTGTCAGGTTCGTAGTCTAAATTTCCTTTTTTCTTTGCTTTTATATAGAAACTACATAGCAAGCTGTCTAGCTCCTTAGAGGGGATGAGTGTTATGACGGTTTCCTAAGAAATCTTTTTAAAACATTCATGTCGTACTTAGTTTTTTTTTTTTTTTACAGTGTTTTCTTGTTGTTATCCTTGTTTAAACAAGTGAATTTCTTTTCTCAAAATTACTTTTTTCATTTTCTTCGACAATTTCAGCTTGTTCAATTAGGTCTGTGTCTGACAAATCATCTAGATAATAAAATTCACTTTCACTGTGCTCAGTCATGTCGCTCATTTTTCAAAGTATCAATTCAGAGCAAAACGAAAATGGTGGAAGCAAGGGAAATGGGTCCAGGGCCGCACACGGCTTTTTCTGGACTGGATTCAAAAATCCATATCTGTCCAGTCACGTGACTTTTCCCAGTGGTTTTATAAAGATCATGCACACGGGTCCATATGGGTCATATGATAACATTTTATTAAATTTATTGTTGAATAGTTCATAGGAAGTAATATGCTTTGAGATGAATGATTAAAAACTGAATCTGAAAGGATTAAGATTCAAGTGTGTTTATCTGTTCTGTTTATCAAGTGTCAGTCACATTGCATTTATATACTCATTGTCCACTTTAATAGGAACTTGTTCTTGATTCTAAGATTCCTGTTCTTGGCTGGCAGGAGTGGAACCCAATGTGGTCTTCTGCTGTTGCATGCTGAGATGCTTTTCTGCTCACCACAGTTGTAAAGAGTTGCTATGAGTTACTATATCCTTCCTGGCACTTTGAACCAATCTGCCCATTTTCCTCTGACCTCTCTTATCAGCAAGGCGTTTGTTTCCACCCACAGAACTGTCACTCATTCAATGTTTTTTTGTTTTCCGCACCATTCCATGTAAACTCTACAGACTGTTGTGTGTGAAAACCCCAGGAGATCAACAGTTTCTGAAATACTCAAACCAGTCCATCTGGCTCAAATTAACACCCATGCCACAGTGAAAGAAATTCACACTTTGAGATTACAATTTTTCCCATTCTGATGTTTGAAGTGAATATTAACTGAAGCTCTTGATTTGTATCTGCATGATTTTATGCATTGTGCTGCTGTCAAGGGATTGGCTGATTAGAGAACTGCATAAAACAGAACAGCAGGTGTGTGGGTGTACCTAATAAAGTGGCCAGTCAGTGTAACTATTTGTCAAATTTTTTTCAGCAGATTTTTTTTTTTGCACAGTATTCTGTTTTACTCCATGCCTAAAGCAGCTAAAAATTGTTTCTTTCCATAAATGTGTTGACAATCAGATATGAAAATGGAGTCTGGGTAAATATCTGTAAGAAATCTGGTTCATTTTTATCACGATAGCTGACTGTACAAGCCCTTGTGAATCCCTATGAGTGCATCATTAAAAGGACAAGCTGCAGGAGTTATATTTATGGATATTTCTTCCTCATCATGTACTCATTTTTTATACTAGGTCAAATCCAGGCCTCAGTGTGGATATGTAAAGACACTGACTCTCATCATAATGGACACTAATCACCAGATTAATCACCAAGTGCGTAGAAATCCATTGTTAGAAGAGTTAGCAGCTGCCTGATACGAGTGGAAGATGAACTCATTCAGATTCACAGGTCAGATATATTCACATGCGTGACTCCTCCTGCCATGCCATTTCAAAAGGAGCAATAGGCGACCTGCAGTAGTCATTTGAACCCCCTGAAGTGCTGTGCATGCTACAGAACAATAGACCATGTAACAGTAATGAAAAGAATAGCGGCTCCTGTCGAATCCCTGAATGAAATGAAATGCTTCTTTTGTGTGAATGCTGTCACTCTATTATAGCAACGATTTCTTCCAGCATGCTGGCTATCCTAAAGTTCATCTCGCCTAGGTCTTTTTGATTTAGCTCATTTTCTTTTTGCGTGCTCTCCTCACAATGTTCCCCGCCTCAGCATTAACATGACAGCTGGGTGCTGCAACTCTGCATTCAATTCAACCAATTCAGTACATCACAATCCTGTTGGCTGAACTCTAATACTCTTTCTTATATGACACCCATTTTACCTCTCAGGGTCCTGAAATCACCTCAGTCGGTTACTAAATACAGCGTCTTCCCACTGAAGAAAACGAGAATCATCCCAAATAGCAGCCAATGGACCTTAAGGTTGTAGTACAAATTCATTTTCCACATGAAGGACGACAATGAAATGGGTTGCATCATCAATTCAGTGTGTAACAATGCTATTAAAGTTAACATGGAAGGAGGGTCTGGATTAAAATCGTTCCTTTGTCGGATTGTCGGTCTGGTTAATCAGCTGTCAAAGAGAGATTAGTGGCAATAATTGAAACTAAATTATTTACAAAAAGCCTGAGTGATGATGGTTGTTTTTCCATTTTGTCAACGATAACGACATTACAAAAAGGCAAACCGTGACAAATTAAAATGATTTTAATTTCAACACGTTGACAAAAACAAATCAACAACAACAACAAATAGCACAATGTTGCTTCTGAGCACAATTGGCACACCAATGAACCAACCAATTTTTTTGTGTTTGGGGTTTTTTTTAATTCATTTTTGCAAATATTTGTGTCTTTAGTTATGCTTCTACACTCTCAGAAAATGATGTTCGTCATTCGTATTCGAATAGGACCAAGACTTCTGATCACTGGGGGTTGGGATGGGTACGAAGATGGCTGATGAGACCAATCTTGGCTGAGAAATGTCTGTCGCAATGAGGGCAGGGAATCCTTGGTGTCTGGCCAGGTTGACAGGTAGCGCTTTGTCTCTCTTTCCTCCTCATGCGGCTCTGCTCTTTGTCGTGGATGCGTTTGTTTTCGAAGGCTGTTACTCCCGAGCTGACAAGCGAACGCCACGCAGACCGGTTCTCAGCACACCTTTCCCACGAAGAATTCGGGATCAAGCAGTGTTTGAGGGCTACTTTCAGGGTGTCTTTGTAACGCATCTTTGGACGCCCCAGTGAGCGCTTGCCTGTTGACAATTCGCCATATAGCAGTCTTTTCGGGAGGCGACTGTCGTCCATGCGACGGACATGACCAGCCCAACGGAGCTGAGAGCGTAGGAGGATGGCATGGATGCTCTCAGACTCAGCACGCTTAAGAACTTCGGTATCGGGCACTTTGTCCTGCCACTTGACGCGGAGCAATGCTCTTAGACACCTCAGGTGGAAAGCATTGAGCTGTTTGGCATGTCGGCTGTAGACGGTCCATGTCTCACATGCATAGAGCAAAGATGGTAACACAACTGCTCGGTACACTTTGAGCTTAGTTTCCAGGCTGAGCCCACGACGCTCCCACACATTCTGCTTCAAGCGGCCAAACGCTGTGCTTGCTCTAGCTATTCTGTAGGCCACCTCTTCATCAATGTTAGCTGAGCGTGAGAGAGTGCTTCCAAGGTAGACAAACTTTTCTGAGACTGCTAATCTCTCGCCATTGACTTTGATGTTTGGTTCGGTGTAGGGTGAGCCTGGTGCTGGTTGGTAAAGGACTTCAGTCTTCTTGGTGGATATTGTGAGACCAAAGTCATCACAGGCTTTGGAGAAGAGATTCACGCTCTGCTGCATGTCGTGATGGGTACTGGCATTCAGTGCGCAGTCATCAGCAAACAAGAAATCACGGGCTGTGTCATGATGTACTTTAGTCTTTGCCTGCAGTCTACGGAGGTTGAATAGGTTGCCATCAGTGCGGAAATGGAAGCCAATACCAATATCACCATCTCTGAAGGCGTCAGATAGCATTGCGGAGAACACCATGCTAAAGAGAGTAGGAGCTAACATGCAGCCCTGTTTCACGCCATTGGAGACGGGAAAGGGCTGCGAGTATTCACCATCATCTCGTACCCTTGCGTTCATGCCGTCATGGAATTGCCGAACCATCGCAATGAACTTAGCTGGACAGCCAAACTTGGCCATGATCTTCCATAGACCCTCATGGCAGACAGTGTCAAAGGCTTTCATTAGGTCCACAAAGGTAGAATAAAGTCCAACGTTCTGTTCCTGACATTTTTCCTGGAGTTGTTGGGCTGCAAAGATCATGTCGGTGGTACCGCGGCCTTCACGGAAACCGCACTGGCTTTCTGGAAGTAAGCCATGTTCCAGATGTGTGTTGAGGTGATTGAGCATGATCCTGGCCAGGATTTTCCCCGCAATGACAAGCAAGGAGATGCCACAGTGATTATCGCACAATTTTCTATCCCCTTTGCACTTGTACTGGTGGATGATAGAGGCGTCTTTGTGCTCCTGCGGCAGTTTTTCCTGAGTCCACATGGTGTTAAACAGACTAGTGAGGCTCTGCGTCAGTTTGGGACAGCCACAGGCATAGATTTCTGCAGGGATAGAGTCAGCACCAGGTGCCTTGCCGCTGGAGAGGCGCTTAATGGCATTTGTGACTTCTTCTACAGTTGGTGGATCAGCCAGTGACTCATCAATTGGAATCTGAGGCAGTCGTTCAATGGCTTCTTCGTTGATGTTCGAGGGGCGGTTAAGGACATTTTCGAAGTGTTCCGCTCAACGCTCAAGAATTTTCTCCTTGTCCGAGATCAGTGTGTTTCCGTCTGCGCTGAGG